>NC_083869.1:26857575-27160606 GCF_032452875.1 Bos javanicus
TAATCTATGCCATTAGGAATAGTATGCTATCCTCAAACAAAGTTCATTTTCTTAAGGTATCACATCCAAAATATAAGCATTCTTGCTCGATTGGATTGAGTTGATGTTTTATATATGAGTTTGGCAGTGGGTTATGTGAAGTAGGTGAATCCCAGTTTTGGGGGGGACAGCAAAGGGTAGTGGGGCGTAAGAGGAAGGCTATGTACCCATCACCTCATGTCTTCCTACTAAGATGCCTAGATGTCTTTGTAATAGCTTCGGCCCCTGTATTTTGATGGTAGTCATGGGAGGAATCAGATCACTTTTCTTCTCAAAGACAACAGCTCCGCTGGTCTCCAATCTGGTCAAATTAGAAACAAACCGATGACTCCTAAGTGAATCACTCTGGTTACATTTACCTTACTTCAGTGTCTCTTCCCTAACCTTTAAAAGACTTCAGTATCATTATTGCTATAATGCCAGATTACCCCAGAACTCTAATGTTATATTGTGCTATTTGCCAATGGTTAGGAATTCTGAACTATTGAATTCTTGATTCCCAATATGTGTTCACGCTTTCCTTTTTTTTTTTTTTCATGATTTTCTTTATGCTGTTCTCTGCATGGATAGACCCACCTCCCTAAGCTAAATCTATTAGACTATCAAGTTATACTCCTGAATTCGTATATATATTACTTCAAACCTCCACTAAAAAATGTGCAAGCTTTTGCATGTTGAGCATCATTGACAAAATGATTGACATTTCTGTGACAAAAACCGTACCAACAGTAAGTCAGTCATTTATATGTATATTATATTATCATAATATCCATTACACTCAACACATTGTATGGCCTTGATCTAAGTTGATCTACATCATGCCTCCTGTGTATCTTCTGTATAAAAAAGGACAAAGAAAATGTAATTATTTATATTTCATTATTAGTCATTTTTATAAAACATTTTACAAACAATTTAAACTCATACCTACAAAGTAAATCTACTATGATGCCCAAAATTATTTTAATAGCATGTCATTAATAGTACATAGCAACACATTTAGAAGGGTATTATTTTGTTTTACAGTATGATTTATATACTCAAATTGAGGTTCAGTGCTCAATGGGCTGATAAAATTGCAACTCCTCACAGCATTAAACATAAACATTATGAATGGAATGGATTTAATCATTATTGTTCTTTCATGCAAATCCAAAATACCAAAACAATCTGATGATATTGAACTATTTACAGTACATTAACCACTGGGTTAAATTTTAAAGATTAAAGAGGTTATAGAAAGAAGAAAATAGTTATTGTCTATTTCTTAGAATTTCTATTATCTACTGATTGTAACATAACTACTAAAGCTTAGAAAACCCATTTTAACAGCTATAATATTATCTGTACTAATAAAAAAGCAAATAGTACTAAAAATATTTTCCAGAGGCTGTCAGGTTATATACTTTTAGAATGCTCCTAATGTGAGGGGAGGAGGAAAATGAGGGCGAGAAGGAGTGAGGCCTGGAGGTAGGCTGAAGTGGAAGTGGCAATTTTAGTATAATGGCAGAAGGTCATTTGAATGTTATGGACATCTAACTCTGTATTTTAAGTTACCTGTAGAATAACACCATTCATCTCCGAAAACTTTAAGGAAAAGCTATTAAAACACAAAGCCTTTGTGGGAATGTTTTCTCCCTTGTAGAAATTAGAAAGTGGTGCTAAATTTCATGGTTCAGAACAGGGACAGGGAGTTGTTCAGATACAACAATGCATAATCTGAACCAGTTAGTTCAAGGAAAGCCAAAGCTTGGAGCTGTTGGTAACTGTGAGAAGATATCCCTCTGGGATATCAGACATCTTGGGTACACGGTTGGATATTGCAGAAAATCTGGAGTAATGTTTTAGCCACTCTTATCTCAATGTTATAGGCAAGGTGATACGGCTGACATCTGAGGTTCATATAGATTAATACCTATTTTCATATATGAATATAATGATATCTTGGAGATTCAATGAAGAGGTAGAATGTTCTTTCCCCTTATAGTTATTCGCATAGGTTTCATATTCTAGCTGCAGTGATTCTTTGGTCTGTAAGACGTTTGCTTGTTTTTTTCCCTTACTTGGCTGCCCCACATGGCTTGCAGGGTCTCAGTTCCATGACCAGGGATTGAATCTGGGCCATGGCAGTAGAAGTGCCAAGTCCTAACCACTAGACCACCAGGGAACTCCCCTGGTCTGTAAGGCATGTATTCTCTTATTCACATACTTGCTGCTTGCATCAGCTGGGGATGGGCAAAGATTAGGACTTGGACAACTTGCGAGTGCCCTGGGAGTTTGTATTTATCTTTTCCAATAACATTTGCCATATAACACTATCTTGCATTCAGTGCAGTATTATTTTTCAGTTAATTAACATATTTATTCAGCTTGTGAAAAAAGATAGCCAAAAATTCTATCTATATGACACTGCTAAGTCGCTTCAGTTGTATCCGACTCTGTGCGACCCCATAGATGGCAGCCCACCAGGCTCCCCCGTCTCTGGGATTCTCCAGGCAAGAACACTGGAGTGGGTTGCCATTTCCTTCTCCAATGCATGAAAGTGAAAAGTGAAAGTGAAGTCTCTCAGTCGTGTTCGACTTGTAGCGACCCCATGGACTGCAGCCCACCAGGCTCCTCCGTCCATGGGATTTTCCAGGCAAGAGTACTGGAGTGGGGTGCCATTGCCTTCTCCACTATATGTCATTAGAGGGAAATATAAATTCACACTTTACCATCTTGACATCGAGAGACTTTGATGTTATATAATCACATATAACAATGTGTCATTTATAGTTCATTTTTCTTTCATTTGACATTATTTAGATCTTAGGTACTTCAACATCTGATATATATCAATGCCTCATCCTGGATTTGCCAAAAGAGGCCTGTGGAATAGTTTAGACATAGGCACTTGCTGCCTAACTAAGCCTTAATATCCCTGGTAGAAAAAAACATTAAAATTTATACTTGTGAAATGAACACTCAGATTTAAAAGTACCATTAAAGTGTGTTGGTGGGAGTCAGGTGTTTTGAAAATAACTGAAAGTAAAGAATGACTAATCAGGAAAGATCTTCAAAAGATCCTTTATGAGAATTTCTTCATACTTAGTGGGGAACAGGAGATAATAGAGTAAAAAGTTACAAACTCCTCCACAGAACTCACACTCTTTCTTTGAGAACATTCTATTTCTTTTAATTAGTAAAAGTGACAAAAACGATTGCTGCAAAATCATAAAACAATACAGAAAGGTATAGAATGAAGAGTAAAAATACTCCTTCATCTGTCCCTTTTCTTCCAATAGCACTTTTCATTCCCAAAGAAACCATTGTTAATAGTTTGGTCTATTTCCTCCCAAAACTCTTCTATATGTTCCTGAATATTCTTACACACACATATCCCTAAACTGAGGCAAGTGTATAGATAAAGAGAAGGGGTCATACTGCATATATTGTTCTGTGTGTAGGTATCAAATCAGAGGGAATACAGATATCAACCTGACTTATTACTGATAATATCAACCTTGATCACTAGTTAAGGTGGTGTCTGCCCCAGGTTTCTCCACAGCAAAGTTACCATTTTTCCACACTGTCTTCTTTAGAAGTGAGTTGCTAAGTCCAGCCTACACTTAAGGGAAAGAGAAGTAAGGTCCATATCCTGGAGGAAAGCGTTGTTAGTTGCTCAGTCGTGTCTGACTCTTTATGATCCCATGGGCTGTAGCCTGCCAAGCTTCTCTGTCCATGGAATTCTCCAGCCAAGACTACTGGAGTGGGTTGCCATTTCCTTCTCCAGAGGATCTTCCCAACCCAGGGATCGAACCTCGGTCTCCAGCATTGCAGGCAGAGTCTTTACTGACTGAGCCACCAGGGAAGCTCCTATCCTGGAAGAGGAAGTATCTAAATATATTATTTGGAATTCTGTAAGAAAGACTTCCCTTCTATTCTATTTATTTGTTTAGTCAATAATTTATATGTGTCAATATGGACACATGGCTATTTAATTTATTCTTTGGAGTATAACTCAATCCTGTAGAGATTTATTTTGTTGCTCAAATTCACATGCATTTAAATTCATTCACTGTCTCACTCACTCTCTCTCTCATTCTCTTCAAAGATATATTTAAAAGAGGAGCAGTCATAATAGGATTCTATTTATGGTTTTAGCTCCTTACTCATTCCTTTCTCTGTGAGTCACTGGTTTTTAATGTCTGCCTTCTAATGGAGTGAGAGTCAGGTGGATGATGAGCTGTGTATGAGGCCACAATCTAAGCTGAGTGGAAACAGCTTAGTGAGGGAAGGATTGGAGCTCTGTGTTCCTTACCAGCTCACACCAAACACTTATTATTGACAATATTAATGACTTTTGACTCTTCAGCACTGTCCATTCCTAATCAAAAGTCAGAAATAACCAGGTTCCCAGAATAAACTGGGATTAATTTATAAAAAATTCCTCTCTCACTGTCTAGTTGGTTTACAGTGTTGTGTTAGTTGGGCTTCCCTTGTGGCTCAGCTGGTAAAGAATCCACCTGCAATGCAGGAGACCTGGGTTCAATCCCTGCCTTGGGAAGATCCCCTGGAGAATGGAAAGGCTTCCCACTCCAGTATTCTTGCCTGGAGAATTCCATGGACTGTAAAGTCCATGGGGTTGCAAAGAGTCAGACACAACCGAGCAACTTTCACTTTCATAGTTGATATACAATGTTGTGTTAGTTTTAGGTATACAGCTCATGAGATTCTTTCCCATTATAGGTTATTATAAGATATTTAGTATAGTTTCTTGTGCTACACAGTACATCCTTGTTGGTTATCTTTTCAAAACTGTATTTTAATTGAATCCATGTTTGGGAATGTATTTCAGAGAACTATTGAATTCATAATAGGAAGATTTGAATGTAGTGACCACAGCAGCTGTTATTTCATCATGCCATTGAGCAATGTTTATTTATTTTTGGCTGTGCTAAATCTTCATTGCTGCATATGGGCCTTCTCCAGTTGTGGTGATGGGGGCTACTCGTTGTTACTGTATGGGGGCTTCTCATTGTGGTGGCTTCTCTTGTTGTGGCTCTCAGGCTCCAGAGCACAGGCTCACTAGTTGTGGCAGAGGGGCTTAGTTATTCCACGGCGTGTGGGATCCTCCCTGGCCAGGGATTGAACCTAAGTCTCCTGCTGTTTTCTAAGTTTATCGTCAACCTCTTTCTTCAGATTATCTCTGAACTTGGATAACTATCAGGTTCCTTTCAGTTGAGATTATAAGAAAGTTAACAGTCACTATTTCATGCCCACTTAGGAGACCTACCTTGGAGGTTTGAGTTGGGATCGTCTAGCGTAATACACAGAGAAGGCAATGGCACCCCACTCCAGTTCTCTTGCCTGGAAAATCCCATGGACAGAGGAGCCTGGTAGGCTGCAGTCCATGGGGTCGCTACAAGTCAGACACAACTGAGCGACTTCACTTTCACTTTTCATTTTCATGCACTGGAGAAGGAAATGGCAACCCACTCCAGTGTTCTTGCCTGGAGAATCCCAGGGATGGGGGAGCCTGGTGGGCTGCCGTCTCTGGGGTCGCACAGAGTCGGACACGACTGAAGTGATTTAGCAGCAGCAGCAGCAGCAGCATAATACACGGAGAAGGCCATGGCACCCCACTCCAGTACTCTTGCCTGGCAAATCCCATGGACGGAGGAGCCTGGTAGGCTGCAGTCCATGGGGTCACTAAGAGTCGGACACGACTGGAGCGACTTCACTTTCAGGCATTGGAGAAGGAAATGGCAACCCACTCCAATGTTCTTGCCTGGAGGATCCCAGAGACGGTGGAGCCTGGTGGGGTCCACCTATGGGGTCACACACAGTCGGACACGACTGAAGTGCCTTAGCAGCAGCAGCAGCAGTAGCAGCGTAATACATGGATCATGGGGTGTGTAGAAAATGAAAATTCACTTGGTCATGGAGGGATCTCTGAGAAAATCTGAAAAAATGTTCCACAACAGCTGAAACTAAGGCACGACCAGAGGTTGTGTGACTGCCAACTGAACATTGGCTCTCAAACTCGGCTATCTATAACTCTGGAGTCTTTAAAATTCCTAAGATCCAAGCTGGACCCTGGACAAATGGAGTGAGAATCTCTGGGGACACAGCTCAGGCATCAGTGGCTTTTAAAGCTCCTCATGTGATTCTGATGTATAACCAAGGTTGGGAATTCCTGCAACAGAGGGATGCCCTAGGTAGTTGCAGAATAGCTGGGTACTTGGATAATAACGAAACAGAGGGTTCAAATGCATAGTCACAGTGGCGGGTGTTCAAAATTGTAGGTAGTCCATTGTTAAAATGAGCTTGTATTTAAATGATCAATCCCGAACAGCAGCACTAATGTTACAAACAGCAGAGATTTATTTACTTATCACTATTAATTCTCCAGAATGATCATGTGGAGGCAAGCAGGATTATACAGATAAAGAGATAATACATGTTACTAAGAAAACTTAAAATTCAAGTTTCAGATGTTGTCTGGCATGTGAACAGGGTGGCACCACCAATGTGCTCACTGTACCAGGCCAGGACCGACTGAGATTCCACATCCTGCAGCACTACCAGATCAGCTCAGGCTACAGGCCTCCTCAGCCACCTTTTAAACTTGCAAGAATAGAGGGTAAGCATGATCAAGGTCAAGGACTTTAAATCCAGGCAAATCTGGATTCTAATAACAGTTAATACTTATATAAGGTTTTCCATATGCCAGACACTGTACTAAGTGCTTTAGGTATTAACTTATTTGAATCTTACAATCTCTCTAGAAGGCAGGTATTAGCATCCATTCCTTACAGAGGTGACCTGAAGCACAGAAACTTTAAGGAACTTGTCTGAGGTCTTACAGGTAGTGTGTTACAGAATTCAGGATTTGAACCCAGAAAGGGTGGCTCTTGATTCTGTACTTTTATCTGTTACTCAACACTTCTGCATACCAGGGAGGCAACCAGCCTTCGGTATGTTATTGAGTCTCACTGTCTCATTTTAATAATACTTATGTTACAGGATGGGAGAAGGCAATGGCACCCCACTCCAGTATTCTTGCCTGGAAAATCCCATGGATGGAGGAGCCTGGTGGGCTGCAGTCCATGGGGTCGCTAAGAGTCGGACATGACTGAGCGACTTCACTTTCACTTTTCACTTTCATGCATTAGAGAAGGAAATGGCAACCCATGCTGGTGTTCTTGCCTGGAGAATCCCAGGGACGGGGGAGCCTGGTGGGCTGCGGTCTCTGGGGTCGCACAGAGTCGGACACGACTGAAGCAATTCAGCAGCAGCAAAAACAGCATCATGTTACAGGATTATTGGGAGGGAAACAGCTGGTATAATGCTTGGCACAGTTTTCGTTATGTTGATGTTATTGTCCACTGCCAGGCAGGTTATTGTCAGATCCTTCTGCCCTGTGGGCCTGGGTGGAGGACTTGTATATTTACTTAATGATCAACTAAGAGAGACTAGCAGAGCTTTGCAGTTAATTTTTCTTGTCTCTACTTCAGAATATAAGATAATAGATACTAGTATTGTACCCAAACAAATTCCACATTCTCACAGACCACACTTAAGGAGTAATGATTTCATTTTTGCACCTTATTTTATGTTCCTGGGTATATTTCAGTGTCTCCTAGTTTACAGTCTGTGGGAACTTGAATCGAATTTGTATCCTACCATTGTGTGAATCATGGTGCTTTTCAGGCCTACTTTTTTTTCAGGTCTCCTTTTGCTTTTCTGTGTATTCATTCTATTGATTTTTGAGAGTTTGTTATTGAAACCCCAACTAAAAATCTTAATTTCTCTGCTTAAAAAATCATTATAATACATAGTGAAATTATATGCAACTTTGTTCTGTATTTTCCAAGTCTCCTGTAAATGTGTTATCATACTTTTATAATTTAAAAAAAATAAAGAGAAAACAAAAAACTAATGATTTCAGAAGATGATTAATTTCAGCCACTTTTGTCCTGAGTAAAATCAGCTTCACTACAACTTGGCTGTACTTAGCTAAGTTAAGAAATCCACCCCACCTTCTCCTGCCACCAAGGGAGTCATTATGTATTGGGCACTACTCTTTAAACACTTTTCTGGAAGCAGAAATCCAAAAATCCAGTCTTGGTAGTTGAAGTGGAGACGAAAGAATTGCTTTCCTTTGCCATTTAAAAAGTTTACATGTTATGGCTCCATTTACATGAAATTTCCAGAATAAGGGAATCCACAGAGACAGAAAGGAGAAAGAGTGAGAATGGGGAGTGACTGCTAGTGGGTGTGGGTTTCTTTTTGATATGACAACAATGTTCTGAAATTAGATAGTGATAATGATGGCACAATTCTCTGAACATACAGACAAAGAAACTGACTTGTACAGTTTAAATGAGTGAATTTCACAGCATGTAAGTGTCTTAAAAATGCTGTTATAAAACAAAATCATTCATGTGAATGTTGTTGGCTTTGTCTTGTATGCCTTCAGTGGTGCCAAGAAGGAGGAAGGCACCAGCTAGATGGATGTTTTACAGATGACTGCTGCTCACCTTAGCAGTAATAAATGGATAGCACTGCTACAGAATGTAGGATTTTGATGACAGTTTTCAGGTTGAGTAACAGAGGCTATTTGGGGTGACCAAGTTCTCCGCAGGGATTCTAAGCCAAGTTCCTAATCTATTGCTATCCTAAGCAAAGCCTGATTATCCAGAGCTATGATGAGAGTGATTAGGTATGTCCAAAGCTCTTGGCATATTGTGATTTGCATGGTACCTATCACATGGTCATTAAATCTGTGATAAATGAGTAACTGAGACTCCCTAAAATCTGGCTTAAAACTCAACATTTAAAAAACGAAGATCATGGCATCTGGGGAAACAATGGAAACAGTGACAGATTTTATTTTCTTGGGCTCCAAAATCACTGCAGATGGTGACTGCAGCCATGAAATTAAAAGACACTTGCTCCTTGGAAGAAAAGCTATGGCCAACTTAGACAGCATATTAAAAAGCATAGACATTACTTTGCTGACAAAGGTCCGTCTAGTCAAAGCTATGGTTTTTCCAGTAGTCATGTATGGATGTGAGAGTTGGACCATAAAGAAAGCTGAGCGCCAAAGAATTGATGCGTTTGAACTGTGGTGTTGGAGAAGGCTCTTGAGAGTCCCTTGGACTGCAAGGAGATCAAACCTCTCAATACTAAATGAAATCAGTCCTGAATATTTATTGGAAGAACTGATACTGAAGCTGAAGCTCCAATACTTTGGCCACCTGATGCGAAGAACTGACTCATTGGAAAAGACCCTGATGCTGGGAAAGAATGGAGACAGGAGGAGAGGGGGATGACAGAGGATGAGATGGTTGGATGGTATCACCGACTTGATAGACATGAGTTTGAGTAAACTCTGAGAGTTGGTAATGGACAGGGAAGCCTGGTGTGCTTCAGTCCATGAGGCCGAAAAGAGCTGGACACAACTGAGTGACTGAACTACTGAACTGATGTATCCTCCGGGTTGAAATAAAGTCTCTGAACACAAATAGTTCTTTTTTTGTTTGTTTTTTAACACCTGGGACAACTGCAGTGTGCTCTGAATTACATTGATACAGTATTTAGAACATCCATACACAATGAATTATATTAATATATTTACTTTTTGAAAGACTTCAGGATACAAAAATAATGCCCTCTCTCTCTCTCTCCTCAGTACTTAGGCATTACTTAGTCTTAAAAAAATTTTTTTTAATTGAAATATAGTTGATTTACAATGTTGTGTTACAATGGTTGTGTTTCAGGTGTACAGCAAAGTGATTCAGCTATACATATACATACAGATATATATGTATGTGTATACACACACACACACCGAGTCTTTTTCAGATTCTTTTCCATTATAGGTTATAATAAGATAAAGAATATAGTTCCATGTGCTATACAACAGGGCCTTGTTTATTTATTTTTATATATAGTTGTGTATATCTGTTAATCCCAAGCCCCTAATTTATCCCTTCCCTCCTTTCCCTTTGGTACTCATATGTTTTTTGAGTCTGTGAGTCTGTTTATGCTTTGTAACCAGGTTCATTTGTATTTTTTAGATTCCACATATAAGTAATATCATATGATTAAGAGGTGAGGGTGTGGGTGCGGGTGGATGGGTTGCGGGGGAATGATTCTATTTAAACTCTTCCTTAGAACAATAGTGACACCCTGTGGTAAATTCTTATTATAGGCTATAGTACACAGTGGATGGGTGTGGGTTCCCTACTGTCTACTTGAAGGCAGAAAGTACTGTCAACCAAATTAATCAGACTTCAAATTAAATGAGAATGTACTGAGTGCCTCCTGTGTACAGGAACTATGTACAGGAACTATGTATAGGAACTATGCCAGTGCCTTCATAGATATTATTTCTTTCTAGTATTCATTCATTTCTAGATATTCATTCTTTCTAGTATCTAGAAAGATATCATTCTTTCTAGTATTCATCCAGATGACCAGATGCTAAACTAATTTTATATGTATCTGTGTCTCACTGTGGGGTTTCCTAGCTGGCTAAGTGGTAAAGAATCTGCCTGCCAATGCTGGAGACATGAGTTTGATCCCCGGGTTGAGAAGATCCCCTGGTGAAGGAAATGGAAACCCACTCCAGTATTCTTGCCTGGGAAATCCCATGGACAAAGGAGCCTGGTGGGTTATTGCCCATGGGTGGCAAAAGAGTTGGATATAATTTAGCAATCCAGAACTCCTAAAATTGTATGGAAAATATGTGTATATGTGTTTCTAGGGAAATGGACTCTTAGCTTTAGTAATATACTCCCATGGGTTCCTTGCTCCCATAACACTTGACATTGCTCCCTTAGAGCATGTCTCTAACAATGCCATTATGATATATTTGAACTAGCTTCATCAGTCTCTTTTTCTTTGTAAGCTGCCATTTCTTCCAGCAAACCATGCTCACCCTAGGCTTAAAAGCAAACTTTAAAAAAACTTCAAAGAAAAAAGGAAAGAGAGGCAGAAAGAAAAAAGCCAAGAAGAATAAGGCTAGATAGCAGCACAACAGCGTAGAGTGAAAAGAGCATTGGAATCTGTCAGTTTCAAATCTATCACTTCTGCCCATTTGAGCTTAGTCAAGTTAGTTATTCTTTGAGTCTTAATTTCTTCATCTGCAAAATGGAGATAATAATGTCAGAGAATTAGTCTAAGAATCAATAGATGGCAACAAGTTTTTAGATACAATTAAATGTATAATCCATGAGAGAAAAAAGTGATAAAATGAACTTTATTAAAATTTAAAACTTCTGTTGTGCAAAAGAGACTAAGATAATGAAAAGACTCTGGGGATCCAGAGGTTAGGACTCAGCACTTTGACTGCCATGGCCCCAAGTTTTTATCCTAGTTAGGGAACTAAGATCCCGCAAGCTGCGTGGAGTGGTCAAAAAACAAAAAGCCCCAGACTGAGAGAAAATATTTGCAAACAGATATCTAGTAAAGGATTTGTATTCAAAATATATAGAGAACCCACTGAGAAAACTTATGCTTTTAAATTTGAAAGTGATAATCTATTATACAAACATACATTTTTATTTATAACACAAATTTTTCTGATTATTAAATAGTGCGATCAGCATAGAAAACATAAAAATGAGTGAAAAGGATAAAGAAACAAAGTTAGTGTACCCCATAGCTCAGCAATAACAATTGTTAACATTATCAAAATGTTAACATTATCAAGATGTTTTTCTTTCCTTTTTTGCTAAGCATTCATGCATATATTCATGTGGTATCATTAGTTAACTGATGTTTAAAGTTACCCTGTTTGTTCTAACTGTGGGCGGCGGGCAGGCGGGGGAGGGGGGGGGAGCGGTGGTCTGGATTTCTACAGAGAGGAGGAGGAGTGCCTTTCCAACACAGAGGTATAGAGTGTCCAATCCTGGTCTATTGGATGACAGGTGAGCTCTGGAGCTGCACCCAGGTCAGAGTTGAGAAGAGAAGGTAGATGTTCTCCTCAGGTATGTGCTTGCTGCCTCTTCTGTCTCTGAACAGATCCAGTCTGTGTTTGAGTGTGCATGTGTGAGCATGCACACACAGGGAAAGAAAGAAGGTAGAGAGGCCAGGGCTGACCCTGAGTGTTTGCACTGCTGGCTGCACACGGGCTAGGATGGTTTTAGGAAGCCCCTTCTCAAGGACTTTTTCCTTGAGAACATTTCTGTTGAGGGATAACATAAATACAAAATGTGCAAGTCATAAGTATACAACTAGAATTTTAAAAAATGTTGATGCACCTAGATCTAGAAATACAACCAGCACCCCAGAACTCCTCCTAGTATGCTCCCTTCCAGGGATTATCTGCCACATAATTGACCTGACTTCTAATACTATAGGTCATTTTTGTCTGCCAACAGATTTTTTTGATTCTCTAATGAATTCATAAAGGGCACTATTGTATCTTCATAAACACTCTGAAAAGAGTAAAGTTGCATTGATGTAAATAATTCAGAACCAGAGTTTCACTAAGGCAAGGAAGCCAATCAGATAGGCTGGTGGCCTCTGATGTAGGAAGATATTACAGCCTTGTTTACTAGGCTATCACGGAACCTGTCTAACCTGTGCCTGGTCTACCACTTTAAATCTTTCTCTTCCAATTTCAGATGGTACCAATACTATCCAGCTGCCCTGACTCATGCCCAGACAAAACTAACCCCCATAGCTTTCCCCTTTTCCTAATCCTCGGCAGCTTAATATCTGCTAAGCCTGCTATATTGCCCACTATGACTTTAACCAGGCATTCTTGCTCCTCATTTTAGGAGAATTTGGAAAGATCTAGGCCTAGATACGGAGAAGGCAATGGCACCCCACTCCAGTACTCTTGCCTGGAAAATTCCATGGAAGGAGGAACCTGGTAGGCTGGCGTCTATGGGGTTGCATAAAGTCAGACACGACTGAAGCGACTTAGCAGCAGCACCAGCAGCAGGCCTAGATAATACAGACTGAGAAAACTAAAGAGTAAAATACAAAGAGTAAATTCAAAGAATTGAAAAGAACAGGAAAGAATAGAGGCATTTTTTTTTCTTTTGTTAAACTTTATGACATGAAACTTCCCCGTTTCTTTTCTAGACTAGAGCAAAGGAAGTCAAAACAAGTCTCAAAGCTCACATTAGTCCATTTTCAGGAATACAGTAACTCTTCAAACATACATATAGCAGTGTCCAACATTCCCTGTATATTTTTGTTAGCAGTCCCCTGTTAGTTCTCTGTGCAGTTTGGTTTTTGTTTGTTTGTTTGCTTGTTTTCACATGTTCTGCACATCTTCCCTGTTCCTGGTTGGAAATCATTACAACATCCCGGAAGTCTGTTTGGGGACAGTTGGTGTGAGCAGGAGACCACAGAGATTTTATGAGCACGCTGGATATAATGTACAATGTAAAGAGCTGTACGGAGTTGGAGATACAAACTGGGTGACGGTGAGTCACAATATCCGTTATAATTTAGAATAAAGGAGGTGGGTTTGGGGAGACCTTAGAGATTAAAGAGATTAATCCTCTACTCAGTGAGTAGTCCCTTTGACAATAACATTCATAGATGATTATTTAACATCTGCTTAAACATTTTCAATGATTTCCAGTGATAAGAAGCTCACTGTTTTTCTGGGCAAGTCATTTTATTTATTCCCATCTTGAACTATCATAAAGCTTCTCTGTATAATGATTTGAGGTCTGCCTTCTTGCAGCTGCGTCCTAGGGAACCCAGTTATTTCCTCAGGAGTAATAAAGAATAAGACTTAGTAATCTAGTGGGCAGTTTTGCTATGGTGAGAGAGTTACCATGTTATTCCTTCAGGTCTTCAAGTTAAATATCTCAATTCTTTCCACCATCCCGTAGCCATCTTGGTCTCCTTCCTCAAGACGGAGTTAGTTTTATCAATGTCCAACTAGAACAGAATACCACAGATGTGGTCAGATCAGTTTAGGGTCTAATGGGTCTATAAATTTCTCTGATTTGTGTTTAATTCTCCCATTAATGTAGCCAAAGCTGGGTTTTTTGTTTGTTGGTTGGTTGGTTTTTGGTCATCAAGTCACACTTTTGGCATATATTGAGCTGTAATCAATAAAAATGGTCATATCTTATTTTTTAAATTTATATAGTTAAAAAATTAACATACAGTGAAACTAACATTTTCTGTGAACAGCTCTGTGACTCTTACACATGTATAGATTTGTGTAAGCACCACCACACTCAAGATACAGAACAATTCCACCTCCACCCCACCCCTAAATTCCTCCTATTATACCGTTCTAATCACACCCTCCTCTGACTCCTAAGCCCTGGAAAGTACTAGTCTGTTTTGTGTCAGTTATAGTTTTGTCTTTTCAAGAATGTAGTATAAGCAGAATCATTCAGTATATAATTTTTAGACTGGCTTTTTTCACTCATTATAATGCCTTTGTGACTCATTCAGTTTGTTGCATGTATCATTAGTTCATTCCTTGGTGCTGAATAGTATTACATTGTATGACTGTACCATTGTTTGTTTGTATTCACCGGTATAAAGATATTTAGTTGTTACCAGTTTTGGACAATTTTTATAGAGTTACTATAACCAATCATGTACTAGTTTCTGTCATAGGTAGTTTTCATTTCTCCTAAATACTGAGGTGTGGGATTGTTGAGAAACACCTAAAAACAAAACAAAACCAAAAAAACCTTCAAATGGCTTTCCAGATTAGTTGTACCATTTTGCTTTTCCATCAGTGATATTTGACAGTTGCAGTCGTTCTGCATACATGCCAGCACCTGGTATTGTCAGTATTTAAAATTTTTTAGCCATTCTAATATATGTTTACTGATACTTCATTCTAGTGTTAATTTATATTTCCCTAATGGCTAAAGATGTTGGACTATACTAATTTGCCTTCTGTATATCCTTTCTAGTGAAATGTCAGCTCAAGTTTTTTTTTCAATTTTTAATTAAATTGTTTTATTATTGAATTTTGAGAGTTAAAAATATCTATATCTATCTATCTATATATGTATATATAAATACATGGACTTCCCTGGTGGCACAGTAGATAAGAATCTGCCCAATGCAGGGGACACGGGTTTGATCCCTGGTCTGGGAAGATCCCACATGCTGCAGAGCAACTAAACCCATGTGCCACAATTACTGGGCCTGGGCTCTAGAGCCTGAGAGCCACAACTACTGAGCCCCAGAACCTAGAGCCTGTGCTCCCCAAGAGAAGCCACTGCAATGAGAAGCCTCCGCACCACATCTAGAGAGTATCCCCTGCTCTCTGCAACCTGAGAAAGCCCGTGTGCAGCAACAAATAAATACAACCCAACCCAGCCAAAAATAAATAAATACAGCAATGTGTACATGTCAGTGAATAAATAAATATGGCAGTATGTACATGTCAATCTCAGGCAAGGGTTTAAAAAATTAAAAAAAATGTATATATATTCTGGACACAAAGTTCTTTATCAAACGTATGACTTGCAAGTAATTTCCCCCAGTCTGTAGGTTGTTTTTCATTCTCTTCACAGTGAATATCTTTTATAGAGTAAAAGTTTTTAACTTGGATGAAGTTCAATTTATCAGATTTTTTCCTTCTACAGATTGTGTTTTTGGTGTCATTCATGTCCAAGAACTCTGCCTACACCCAGGTTATGAATCTCTTTATTTTTCTCCCTCTAACTATTGTATCGGAGAAGGCAATGGCACCCCACTCCAGTAGTCTTGCCTGGAAAATCCCATGGACGGAGGAGCCTGGTAGGCTGCAGTCCATGGGGTCGCTAAGAGTCGGACACGACTGAGCAACCTCACTTTCACTTTTCACTTTCATGCATTGGAGAAGGAAATGGCAACCCAATCCAGTGTTCTTGCCTGGAGAATCCCAGGGATGGGGGACCATGGTGGGCTGCCATCTATCGGGTCGCACAGAGTTGGACATGACTGAAGCGACTTAGCAGCAGCAGCAGCAGCAGCAGCAACTATTGTATAGTTTTGTGTTTTACAGTTAGGTCTATGACACACTTTGATTAATTTTTGTATATGATTTAAGATATGGGTTGTTGTATTTTTTTGGATGCCCAATTTGTTCAAACACCATTTATTGAAAAATATCATCCTTTCTCCATTGAAATGTCTTTCCATCTTTTTCAAAGTTAATATATGTGTGATTTTATTTCTGGACTTTATTCTATTCTGTTAATTTGTGTCTGTTCCTTTGCTAATAATACACTCTCTTGATTATTGTAGCTTTGTAGTAAAACATAAAATAGAGTAGTATGATTCCTCCAAGTTTATTTCTCTTTTTAAAAAGTACTATGGCTATTCTACTTTCTTGGCTTTCCCATATATTTCCTATATTTATCAAAAAATCCTGCTAGGGGAATTCCCTGGATGCCTAGTGGTTAGGACTGCAGCGGGTACAGGCTGGATCTCTGGTAGAGAAACGAAGATCCCATTGCTATGTGATGCGGGCCAAAAAAAAAAAAAATCCTGCTAGAATTATGATTGGGATTGCATTAAACCTATAGATCAGTTGACATCTTTATTGTGTCAAGTCTCCCAATCCTTGAATGTAAAATGTCTCTCCATTTATTTATCTATTTTAAACCAGTGTTTTGAGGTTTACATCATATAGTTCTTACAAACATTTTGTAAGATTTATACATAGATACTTCATGTTTTGGAGCTACTGTAAGTAGTAATGTGTTTTAAATTTCAGTATTCAATTGTTTATTGCTCCCAAATGAAAATATGATTGGTGTTTTTCTTTTGGTTTTGTAGCCTGTGATCTCGCTAATCTAGGAGGTTTTTTGTCGACTCCCTTGGGATTTTCTACACATTGTCTGTGAAACAGTTCTATTTTTTTCCTTCAAATCTGTATTAATTTTATAGTTTTTCTTGCTTTATTTTACTTCTTAAGTGTTTTACTATGATGTTGAATTGGTGTGGTGAGAGCGAATATCCTTGTCATGTTTTTGACCTTAGAGGGAACACATTCAGTATTTTATCGTTTATTTGTTTTGAGGGTGCCTTTCTCAATAGATTGAGAAAGAACTTATCTATTTCTAATTTGTGGAAACTTTTTATCTGGGATGGAAGTTGAATTTATCAAATGTTTTTTCTACGTCAATTGAGATGATCATGTGGCTTAAAAAAATTTTTTTTTAGGCTATTGATATGGTGGATACATTTCTTTTTTCCTAATATAAATCATTATGTAATTACCTATAAACACTGCTTCCACCATATCCCACAATTTTTTGTATGTTAGTATTTTGTTTTTATTCAATTAAAAATATTGTCTATTTTCATTTTCTTTGAATATATACCCAAAGAGTGGAACTGCTAGATCATAGGGTAGTTTTATTTTCAGTCTTTTGAGGAACCTCCATGCTGTTCTCCATAGTGGCTGCACCAATTTACATTCCTACTAACAGGGTATAGGGTTCCCTTTTCTCCACATCTTTGCCAACATTTGTTATTTGTGGTCTTTTTGATGAGAGCTGTCATATCTTTTTGCAAAGTAAAGTACTTCATGTTGGGAAGTAATAGTAACCTCCTCTCCTTTTGTGCATTGTTTGAATTCACTGGTGGCTCAGCTGATAAAGAATCCACCTGCAATGTGGGAGACCTGGGTTCGATCCCTGGGTTGGGAAGATCCCCTGGAGAAGGGAAAGGCTACCCACTCCAGCATTCTTGCCTGGAGAATTCCATGGACTGTATAGTCCTTGGGGTCCCAAAGAGTTGGACACCACTGAGCAACTTTCACTTTCAAACTTTGTCATATAGGTATTGAGCCATGTCCTTTTTGTCCATTGTATTTCATGGATGTGTCGTGCTCCGTTGCTTCAGTCGTGTCCGACTCTTTGCGACCCCATGGACTGGAGCTGCCAGGCTCCTCTGTCCATGGAATTTTTCAGGCTAGAATACTGAAATGGGTTGTCATTTCCTTCTCCAGAGGATCTTCCCTACCCAGGGATTGAACTGATGTCTCCTGAGTCTCCAGCACTGCAGGTGGATTCTCTACCACCTGAGCCACTGGGGAAGCCTCTTTGTTGTTTTAATGTGTACAGTTGTAATTAATCCCTTATTTTGTTGTATCTTCAACCAATTTATTGTTTAAAATATTGACTAGGTTAAGACTAAGAAAAGAACTTTGTAAGAATATTATAAAAGGCCTATAGGTTTATTCATTTATCTATCTCATTTTATTAAATGCCTACTACCATATGCCAGGTGCTTTCTAATGCCCTGGGTACATGGAGAAAAATAAAATAAAATCTGTTGACAGAGATTCAGAAAACAATGTGCTCTGATACATCAGTGGATAAACTTAACTAAATCGATGCAGATTTTTTGAACCTGAGTCAGGTTTTTGGTGCATAGAGAAGACATCAGTTCAGTTCAGTCACTCAGTCGTGTCTGACTCTTTGCGACCCCATGAATCACAGCACACCAGGCCTCCCTGTCCATCACCAACTCCCGGAGTTCACTCAGACTCACATCCATCGAGTCAGTGATGCCATCCAGCCATCTCATCCTCTGTCGTCCCCTTCTCCTCCTGCCCCCAATCCCTCCCAGCATCAGAGTCTTTTCCAATGAGTCAACTCTTCGCACGAGGTGGCCAAAGTACTGGAGTTTCAGCTTTAGCATCATTCCTTCCAAAGAAATCCCAGGGCTGATCTCCTTCAGAGAAGACATAGCAGTAAACAAATGACAATCCCTTCCATCTTAAAGCTGTCAATCTTATCTATCCTATCACATTGCTTTGATTTTTCCATTTTGCCTGCCAGACTATCATGAAAACCCTTTGACACACGACTTTCTGAAATCCCTAACTTACATCAGTTATCTATCTCTGATCTACCAAGATAGACATCTTATCAGAAAAAAAAAAAAAGGTAAATTTGTGAGCCTTGCTCCAGTTTCTTTTCTAAATGCTAATCAACTCCTTTAATCCACTTTATATTTTCTGGAGCTTGACATCAGCTAATGGACAGAATCTAGAGCCCAGTTTTTCCCTTTCAAAAAGCAAGCTGACTACTTCCCTGGTGGTCCAGTCAATGCAGAGGGCCTGGGTCCGATCCCTTGTCAGAGAACTAGATCCTATATGCTGCAACTAAGAGTTTGCGTGCCACAACTGAAGATCCCGTGTGCCACAACTAAGACCTGGTAAAGCCAAATAAATAAATAAATAAAAATTAAAAAAAAAAGCCCAGCTGTTTGTTTATATTAAATCCCCTCTACCAACCTAAATGTCATCCAACGTCGTCCAACGATGGACCATCCTCTGTTTTCTATGATCAGACTCTAACTCCTTTTCCTGTGGTTATATTTTCACTTACCTCTCTTAGAAGCTTTCTGGAGGGAGGAGGTGGGTAATCACCATCAGAACAATTGATCTTTAGAGAGAGTGGAGCGGAGAGAACCAGAAGATGATGAATCCTGGTGCTGTTGTTTGTGCTTAGGCCTTAATTTGGAAGGCACCTTTGCTCATCACTGTATCACCGATGCTAAGCCTTATTTTGAATGTCGATGTTTGGAATTAGAGTGATATTCACTGGTGGTATATTCATTACTATAAAGCAGTGATATTCTTTAGTGGTTAGTGATATTCATTCACACTGTTGATTTGACAGTATTTCAAGGGTAGGAAAAGTGGATGCATATGGAACTATTAGCAGAAAGGATTTATTTCAAGACACAGAGTGATTTAACAGACACTATTTACATTTTCAAAATATGATTGTGCCTGTTCCTATTATGGGCACTTTCTCAGCACCCCTGAAATCCAGGTAAAACTCTAATTTTGCAAAAGTAGTTACTGTTAAAGCCAAAAGCTCTTCTTTTCGCCTCTCATAATGATAGCATGATAATTTGTATACAGGAGACCTGATTAATACATTCTCCTGTTGGAGTCCAGTAAATCTTGTGATCCAGTCTCTTTTCCATGACAGATATAACTATTGCCTTACTACCAGATAATTTAAAACAACACAAACAACAGCAATAAGAGCAAGAGAAGCAGCAACAAAACTGCTCCTGCAAAATCCTGATTCCACATCTAAGTTGCACGGATTCAATACTTCCAAATAATTGCCTTATGCTGCCCCCTCCCCTTGCTCTCTCATTTCCCAATACAGAACTTTCCCACTAAAATCAATCATTCTTTGTCTCGGCTCTTATTTTCCTATGTACGGGAGTTAGAATGATTCTAGACAGTTAATTAGCCATAAATTGTTCTCTAAAACATAGAATATGTCAGCTGCTTTTGTAAACCTCCTATGTTCCATTTTCCTTCAGTGCTTTTTAAAAAAATAAACCTAATTGTATTAATGCACTGGCATATTTATTACTCACCTTTTCACTCTTTATGCTGATCCCTGGCTGCCCATGGGGTCCTTTGAATTGATCAAAACCACAATCCCCTTTGTAAGAAACCACAATCCCACATTTACTCTAACAATGGGAACCCATAGCCATGTGTTGCTTCAACGTAGGTCACAAGGAGCACATCAAAGCAAAAGCTGTGACTTGCTTGGGTCCCTCTTGAGTTTTTAACTTTCCCAGCTTCAGAGGCACAGGAGTGATTAAAAAAAAAAAAAAAAAGACTGCCCCCTCATTCTCATTATGCGTTTTAGGAGGGAAAATGGAAAATCTTATTAAAAAGAAAAAATATCTCTTTTCTCCACTCAGACCAGAATTTTTCTGAACGTGTCCCAGGACAAGAAAAGAATAGAGAAGGAGAATGACTAGGTATGAGAATTGAGCTGTCAAGCTCCCTGGAAAGCAGGAGTTATGTGAAAGATGTGAATTTTGCCACATGTTAGGTTAAAGTGAAAGTCTCTCAGTTATGTCCAACTCTTTGCGTCCCCATGGAATTTTCCAGGCCAGAATACTGGAGTGGGTAGCCGTTCCCTTCTCCAGGGGATCTTCCCAAGCCAGGAATCAAACCCAGGCAGATTCTTTACCAGCAGAGACACCAGTGAAGCCCAAGAATACTGGAGTGGGTAGCCTATCCCTTTTCCAGTGGATCTTCCCAACCCAAGAATTGAACCGGGGTCTCCTGCATGGCAGGCAGATTCTTTTTAGGTAGTTTGTTCGTTTATCCTTCCATCCATCCCTCCCTCCATCCATCCATTCGTCATCCACCCATCCATTCATCCATCCATCTGTCTCTTACTCTGTAGAGATGTTAGAATCAGAGACCACGATCTCAAACGCCTTCAGAGTATGAACAAGGTTTAAAGACTGAAAGATGGGAATGTGGGTGAACTGAAGAACACACGTCTCATCTTAAAGGACTTAAAAACCTTAGCATTTAGGAAGAATACAACTGCAGTGTGAACTGAATTCAGTCCTGTGTGAATTGAATTTTCAAGAGAAGCAGGAAATCCAAGTTTTTATAAAAAAATCTTCCAACTTCTTTCCTTGATTTGTACATCTTTTTAAAATAACTCTTTTGAACTTTTTTTTTTTGAACTTTTCATTTTATGCTGGAGTATAGTTGATTAACAATGTTGTGATAATTTCAGGTAAACAGCAAAGGGACTTGGCCATACATATATATGTATCCATTAAAAGTCTTCCAGCTTTTAAATGTTGAAATCAGCTATCTGATAATTTTAAAATCACTGTGCAAAATGTATCTGTATTCTGAATTTAACTAGCACTTCAAGACATCCAAAGCTCCACTGTCCTTTTGATGTTTAGAGATGAAAGAGGTCAAAAGTGATT
Source organism: Bos javanicus (assembly GCF_032452875.1). Lineage (NCBI taxonomy): Eukaryota > Metazoa > Chordata > Mammalia > Artiodactyla > Bovidae > Bos > Bos javanicus. The sequence continues at coordinate 26,879,329 of NC_083869.1, forward strand.
ATGCTACAAAACATATATATTAAATATTTTGTAATAACCTATAATAGAAAATCTGAAAAATAATATATATCTATATCTCGTTCTGAATCACTTTGCTGTACACCTGAAACTAGCCCAGAATTATAAGTCATTTATAGTTCAGTTTAAAAAAGAACAGAAAGTTAATATTGTAGCTATAATAAAGAAAAATATCCTGAATAAAAAAAAAAGTTTTTACTCTGTCTTTGATTCTAATTTCCCAGTCATTCCCTCATCAGGAGCAATTTCTATGACCAGTTTTTCTTTTTTTTTTTTAATACTTATTTGTTTATTATTTGGGCTTCCCAGGTGGCTCAGTGGTAAAGAATCCACCTGCCAATGCAGGAAACGCAGGTTCAATCCCTGGATAGGGAAGATCCTTGGAGAAGGAAATGTTAACCCACTCCAATATTCTTGCTTGGGAATCCCATGGACAGAGGAACCTGGTGGGCTGCAGTTCATGAGATTGCAAAAGAATTGGACATGACTCAGCAACTAAACAACAACAATATTTGTTATTTATTTGGCTTTGCTGGATCTTAGTTGCGGCAGGTGGAATCTACTTCCCCTACCAGGGATGGAACTCAGGCCTCTTCCATTGGGAATGTGGAGTCTTAGCCCCTGAACCACCAGGGAAGTCTCACCAGTTTCCTATGTATGTTCCAAGATATATCCTATATGCACATATATATTCTTTAAAAGCAACCACAACAATAAAGGGATAAACATTGATTTGCATTTTATTTTCCCACTTATGACTTTTGGATATTACTTTTAATCAATGTGTATTGGTTAAATATATATTAATATTTTACAAATATGATTAAATGTTTTATATGTATCATATATAAAAACACATTATTTCATTGCTATGTAGTACTTTATTATATGGTAGTACCATAATTTATTTAATTCTCCTGTGTGATTTTAGTGTTTTTTTCTAGTCAAGAAAAATCATGAATGTCCTTGTCTATGAGCCTTTGAATATAAATAAAAGTGTAACAGTAGAATAAAAGTTTAGATGTGAACTCGCCAGGTGAAAGGGTATATGCATTTAAATTTTGACATATTTTGCTTATTTCAAAGAGATTGCCGACCTATAGCACTCCCCACATGGGCTACCTGTCACAGTGTACTCTTGCTGACAACACAGTATATTATTAGATTTTTTAACTTTTCATTTGATAATTCCATTGATGTTTTCACTTTTATTTCTTTATCTATGAGCAAGGGTGAACATCTTTTGAAAATCATTTGCTTTCCTTTTTTCAGTTATTCATTAAACATTTATTGACCACGTACAATATGCTATGCATTGTGCGAGGTGCTGAAAATCCGAACCAAATGCACACAACTTGGGATTCATGGAACATATTGTCTGCTAGGGGTGACAGACATGAAACAATTAATTACAGAAATAATTATTTGAGTACTGTTGTGATGTGGGTATGGTGTTCAGAGCGTGTGTAACAGGGCGCCTATCCTAGTCTAGGAGGATAAGGGGAACTTCTGGGAGAATTAAATTGAGACTGGAAGAAGGACAAGAGTTAACAGGATGCTAACAGTAACATCACAATGCCTTGGTCTCCCTCTCCTGACCCTCCCAGGCACTGGGGAGTGACTACACTTCCTTTTTACTTCAGACTCAGGCCCACCTGACTAAGAGGTAATCAGAGAACAGAACAGGAAAACAAATCTGAATTAGTTTATTTTCATTATTCTGGTGAAAAGTGTGGTGGCTAAAATCACTGACCAAATTTTATTATTTTGAAATAAATGTTAATTTTTTTTTTTTTCCTGCTGTGCCATTTGGGATCTTAGTTCTCTAACCAGAGATCAAACCTGTGCTCCCTGCATTGGGATTGCAGTCTTAACCACTGAATAGCGAGGGAAGTCCCTGAAAGACAGGTTAATTTTAATATCCTATTTGTTAGTCAAAAATCAAGAGATAAAATAATTGAGATTGTTTGGGGTATTTGACAGAATGACAAGTTTTGCACCCCCTCCAAAACATTTTTATTTTCTTTGACTACCAAAAATTGGGTTCCTTTACCTAAACTTAATGCTGTCTAACAATTGTTAAATCATGAAAGTTTGCTGAAAAGATGTTTTCTCAATTACAGCTGTTTATAATATTGAGGACTTGACAATAAATTTCATATTAAAAAAAAGAAATTAGCAGTCAGCAAATAACTTGGGGAAAGGCTCCTGGGAATTCATGTGACCTCAGCCTAGACCCCATTGTGTCACCCTGTTATCATAATATCGCCTTATTTTAATCCTGTCTGAAACTATCTGAGGTTGGTATTATTGGGAATCCCCTCATGGTTCGGTAGTTAGGTCTCTGCGCTTCCACTGCTGGGGGCACAGTTCTGATCCCTGTTGAGGGAACTAAGATCCCCTATCCCACATACTGTGTGGCATGGACAAAAAAAAAAAATGAGAATGGCATTATGCTGTTAAGATTCAGGTTGCTTTCTATATTTGAGCTGTTGGTACCCTCATACTGTAAAATCTGTATGGTTGTGGTAATTCCACAGACATAATTCAAAGATATTGTAGGTTTGGCTCCAGAGCACCACAGTAATGCAAATATCACAATAAAATGAGTCACACAAAGTTTTTGGTTCCCCAGTGCATCTAAAAATTATGTTTACTTTTATATAAAATCTAGTCTACTAGTGTGCAATAGTATTATGCCTAAAAAAAAAAAAAACAATGTATATACCTTAATTAAAAGATAGCATTGTGAAAAAATGCTAACCATCATATAGGCTTCCAGCAAGTCTTTATCTGCTGGTGGAGGGCCTTATCTCAGTGTTGATGGCTACTGACTGGTCAGGGTGGTGGCTGAAGATTGGGGCAGCGTGGTAATTTCTTAAAACAGCAACGACATTTGCCACATTGCCTGACTCTTCCTTTCAGGAGCGATTCCTCTGTAGCATGCAGTGCTGACAGCATTTTACCACAGTAGAACTTTAAAAATTGGGAGTCAATCCCCTCAAACTCTGCTGCTGTTTATCAACTAAGTTTATGTATATTCTAGATCCTTCGTTGTTATTTCAATAGTCCTCACAGCCTCTTTGCCAGGGGTAGATTCCATTTTCAGAAACCACTTTGCTCATCCGTAAGAAGCAATTCCCCATCCTTTAAACTTTTATTATGAGGTTGCAGCAATACAGCCACATCTTCAGGCTTCATTTCTAATTCTAGTTTTCTTCCTTTCCCCACCATATCTGCAATTACTTCCTTCACTGTAGTCTTGAACCCCTCAAAGTCATCTATGAGGGTTGGAATCAACTTCTTCCAAATTCTTGCGTATGTTAATATTTTGACCTCTTGGTACAAATTATGGATGTTCTTAATGGTGCCTAGAATGGTGAATACTTTCTAGAAGGTTTTCAGTTTACTTTGCCCAGGTCAATCAGAAAAATTTCTTATCTATCACAGCTTATAGCCTTATGAAATATATTTCTTAAATAGTAAGACTTGAAAGTCAAAACTACTTGATTCATGGGCTCCAGAATGGGTGGTTTGTTTTGTTTTTTTTTATGTGCAGTAGGACCCAACTGTAGGCTTAAAATATTCAGTAAACCCACAGTAAAGCTGTCATCCACGCTTTGTTGTTCCATTTATAGAGCATAGGCAGAGTAGATTTAGCATAGCTCTTTTTTAAACAATTTTTATTTATTTTATTTATATATATATTTTTTGTTGTGCCACGCTGCATGTGGGATCTTAGCTTCCTGACCAGGGATTGAACCCATGCCTTCTGCACTAGAACTTGAAGTCTTAACCACTGGACCACTTGGGAAGTCCCTAGCATAGTTCTTAAGGGCCCTAGAATTTTCTGAAAAGTAAATGAATGTTGACTTCAGCTTAAAGTCACCAGTTGCATTAGCCCCTAACTAGGGAGCCTGTCCTTGAGGCTTTGAAGCTAGACATTGTCTTTTCTCTGGCTGTGGAAGTCCTAGATGACCTCTTCTTCCAATATGAGGCTGTTTCTTCCACACAGAAAATTCCTGCTTAAGAGTAGCCACCATCAATAATTATCTCAGCTAGATCTTCTGGATAACTTGCTGCATAACTTGATAACTTCTATATCACCACTTGCTGCTTCACCTTGTACTCTTATGTCAAGGAGATGGCATCTTTCCTTAAACCTCATGAACCAACTCTGCTAGTTTCAAACTTTTCTTCTGCAGCTTCTTCAACTCCCTGTCTTCACTGAATTGAAGTAAGTTAGGGCCTTGATCTGGATTAGGCTTTGCCTTAAAGGAATGTCGTGGTTGGTTTGATCTTCTGTCCAAACCACTAAAACTTTCTCCATATCAGCAATAAGGCTGTTTCACTCTCTCATCATTCATGTGTTTACTGAAGTAGCCCTTATAAGTAACTTCAAGAACTTCTCCTTTGCAGTCTCAACCTAGCTAACTGGTACAAGAGAGCTAGCTTTTGGCCTTTTCTTTTTTCTTTTGACATGCCTTCCTCTTTTAAGTGTAATTATTTCTAGCTTTTGATTAAAGTGAAAGACTCTCCCTTTCATTTGAATACTTAGAAACCATTGTAGGGTTATTGGCCTAAACTTTAATATTGTGTCTCAGGGAACAGAGAGGCCTGAGGGGAGACAGACAGAGAGACAGAGAGAGAACGGCCAGTTGGTGGAGCAGTCAGCACACACACAACATATTGATTAAGTTTGCTGTCGTACATGGGCGTGCCTTGTAGCACCCTCGAAACAATTGTAATAGTAATGTCACAGATTACTGTAACAAATATAATAATAATGAAAAATTGTGAAAATTACCAAAACGTGACACAAAGGCATGAAGTGAGCAGATGCCGATGGAAAAATAGCTCTGTTTGACTTGCTGGAGGCAGAATTGCCACAAACCTTCAATTTGTAAAAAATAAAATCTTTGAAGCACAATAAAATGAGGTAAGCCTGTTAGTAGCTTCTGGAAGAGTAGTTGGTGAGTTTTGTAGGGCCATAAAGTCAATAGCTTTATGATAACCACATGGGGGAGCTCAACCTTTCTTAACAGTTACCTTAGAAAATCACATTCTTTGTTTTTGTTTGTATATTTATTTATTGCAATTACTTTTTATTTTTATCAATCACCCACAAGATTAAAAATATTCAGTTGGTGTTACCTCCCCCCTCGGCAACTCTTAGTCTTATTCCCTAGAACCACTCACTATTTTTTTAGCTGTTTTCACAAGTATTTGGCTCTCTGTTTCTAAATGTGGGATTTAGACTGTTCTATCTTGATTTAACAACTTTAGATAATATATTATATACGTTCTGTTATGGTAGATGTGGATTTACAGTTAAGCACTCTAACCACCAGGCTACATCAAGCTCCCCCTGCCATCTCCCATCCCATCCCCCTTCCAGCCCTGCCCTTGCCACACAGACACACACACCAGTTGTGTAATTAGAATGCTTTCAAGTGAGAATTACAGAAAGCCTTGATTCTACTGGCTTGATAAGGGAATTTGTTATCTCCACTTAAGTCTGAAAATCGTGTTTTTCAAGGTTGCACAAAAGGTTGCACAATTTAGTGAAGTATTGAAACCTGAGAGCTTTTGTTCTTTGCTCTGCTGTCCTTGAAGTGTTGACTTTATCTTCAGGTTGACTGCCCTCATGATTGATAGATGGTAGAAGCATATTTATTTGTCTTTTCCACATGTCCAGAGGAACATGGACAGTGCAGTGTTTTTGCACTTCTGTTTAAGAAGCCTCTCAACAGAATTGGATCTATGTTTCTTCCTAAAACTATCACAATTAAAGGGATTGGGACTAACTAGATTTACCCTTTAGTACTGGTGTTGGGATCAGCACATTGCCAAACAGAAAATGGTAGATACTTGAACAAAATCTAGGTGGAGGAAGGTGGGAGATGGAGGGAAGGGATATTGGAGAGGTAGTAACACTCTGCCATAATAATAAAATTACGTCATAATTTTTGGTTCAATTGATAGTCATGCATAGATCATATGTTGTTCACTTCTGGGCCAAATAATGTTTTATGGTTTAATTTATTTGCTTTTTTTGTTGTCATGCTTGCTTTTCCTGAAGTTGATGATTATAATATTCATTTTACTTATATACTTTTCAGTACTCCTCCTTATTTTTTTCCTATGAGATTTGTCAAACTCCCCTCAATACTTTCCCAAATGCTGAGCAAGTCAGATAGTTTATTAACTTCATACCTTTTTCTGGGAGCTTACCTCCAAGAAGCTCCCTGGGGAGCACTCTGGACTGGTTGTTCTCTAGGTCAGTTGTCAAACTGTGGTTATTCTGTAACTCATTCTTAAATTTTACACTCCGTTTTGGAGACCCACAAATTTTCTTTTTCTTGATTCATTTGGTTATTTTTCTGGACTTTTATTAGCTTTCTAAGGAAGGAAGTTTGTATAACTTTTGTGTGTCTGCAAATGCTTTTAGTTTACTCTAAAGCTTGACCAGGTATAAAATTCTAACTTGAATTTCTTGCCTGGGGCACAGATCATGACCCCTTATTGCAAAATTCAGACTTAAATTGAAGAAAGTGGGGAAAACTACTAGGCCATTCAGTAAATCAAATCCCTTGGCATTATACAGTGGAAGTGACAAATAGACTCGAGATTAGATCTGGTAGACAGAGTGCCTGAAAAACTGTGGACAGAGGTTTGTGACATTGTGCACGAGGAGGTGATCCAAACCATTCCCAAGAAAAAGAAATGAGAAAAGGAAAAGTGGTTGTCTGAGAAGGCCTTACAAATAGCTGAGAAAAGAAGAGAAGCAAAAGGCATTGGAGAAAAGGAAAGATATACCCATGTGAATGCAGAGTTCTAAAGAATAGCAAGGAGAGATAAGAAAGGCTTCCTAAGTGAACAATGCAAAGAAATAGAGGAAAACAGTAGAATGGGAAAGACTAGAAATCTCTTCAAGAAAATTAGAGATATCAATGCAATATTTCATGCAAAGATGAGCACAATAAAGGACAGAAATCGTATGGACCTAACAGAAGCAGAAGATATGAAGAAGAGGTGGTAAGAATACACAGAAGAATTATATAAAAAAGATCTTAATGACCCAGATAACCACAATAGTATGATCACTTACTTATAGCCAGACATCTTGGAGTGCAAAATCAAGTGGGCCTTAGGAAGCAACACTAGGAACAAAGCTAGTGGAGGTGATGGAATTCCAGCTGAGCTATTTCAAATCCTAAAAGATGATACTGTGAAAGTGCTGCACTCAATATGCCAGCAAATTTGGAAAATTCAACAGTGGCCACAGGACTAGAAAAGGTCAAAATTTATTCCAATCCCAAAGAAGGGCAATGTCAAAGAATGTTCAAACTATCACACAATTGCATTCATTTCACATGCTAGCAAAGTAATGCTCAAAATCCTCCAAGCTAGGCTTCAACAGTATGTGAATCGAGAACTTCCAAATGTTCAAGCTGGGTTTAGAAAAGGCAGGGGAACCAGAGATCAAACTGCCAACATCCATTGGATCATAGAAAAAGCAAGAGAATTCCAGCAAACTGTGGAAAATTCTTAAAGAGATGGAAATACCAGATCATGTTACCTGCCTCCTGAGCAATCTGTATGCAGGTCAAGAAGCAAGAATTAGAACTGGACATGGAACAACAGACTGGTTCAGTATTGAGAAAGGAGTACATCAAGGCTGTATATTGTCACCCTGCTTATTTAACTTATACACAGAGTATATCATGTGAAATGCTGGGATGGGTGCAACACAAGCTGGAATCACGATTTCTCCAACACAAGCTGGAGAAATATCAATAACCTCAGATATGCAGATGACACCACCCTTATGGCAGAAAGTGAAGAGGAACTAGAGAGCCTCTTGATGAAGGTGAAAGAGGAGAGTGAAAAAGCTGGCCTAAAACAACATTCAAAAAATGAAGATCATAGCATCCAGTCTCATCACTTCATGGCAAATAGATGAGGAAATAATGGAAACAGTGACAGACTTTATTTTTTTGGGCTCCAAAATCACTGTGGGCAGGGACTGCAGCCTTGAATTTAAAATGCTTGCTCTTGAAATTAACTTGCTCCTTGGAAGAGAAGATATGACCGACCTAGATGCATATTAAAAAGCAGAGACATTACTTTGCTGACAAAGGTCCATCTAGTCAAAACTACGTTTTTTCCAGTAGTCATGCATGGATGTGAGAGTTGAACCATAAAGAAAGCCGAACATCAAAGAATTGATGCTTTTGAACTGTGATGTTAGAGAAGACTCTTGAGAGTCCCTTGGATTGCAAGGAGATGAAACCAGTCAATCCTAAAGGAAATCAGTCATGAATATTCACTGGAAGGACTGATGCTCAAGCTGAAGTTCTAATACTTGGGCCACCTGATGGGAAGAGCTGACTCATTAGAAAAGACCCTGAAAGACTGAAGGTAGGAGGAGAAGGGGACGACAGAGGATGAGATGGTTAGATGGCATCACCGACTCAATGGACGTGAGTTTGAGCAAGCTCTGGGAGATGGTGAAGGAATGGGAAGCTTGGCTTGCTGCAGTCCATGGGGTCGCAAAGAGTCGGACAGGACTGAGTGACTGAACAACAGCGACAACAATAACAACTACAAAAACAACAAGGTCATTACTGAGAAGTTCAAGCCATTCTCATTCCTGTTCACGTGTGTGTCATCTTTTATTCTCTCTTCTGAAGACTAAAGGATTTTCACGTTAGTCCCAATGATCAGTAATTGTAGGATGCTGTCCTTGGAGTGAGACATCTGAAATTAATAGTGCTAATCATTTGGTGAGTCTTTTAAAGCTATAGATTTGGGTCCTTCAGCTCCACTGAAGTGAAGTGAAGTGAAGTGAAGTGAAAGTTGCTCAGTCATGTCCAACTCTTTGTGACCCCATGGACTGTGGCCCACCAGGCTCGTCTGTCTGTGGAATTCTCCAGGCCAGAATATTGGAGTTGGTAGCCTTTCCCTTCTCCAGGGGATCTTCCTAACCCAAGGGATCAAAATCAGATCTCTTGCATTGCAGGCGGATTCTTTACCAGCTAGCCACCAGGGAAGCCCTGAGCTCCACTAGTTATCTTGAATTATTTCTTAGATTATCACTCTTTAATTTTTTATTTTTCTTCTCTTTCTGGCACTTAGAATGATCAGATTCCATAATCTGGACTAATATTCTGATCTTCTTATCTTTTGTATTTTTCATCTTTCCCTTGGTCCCCTGATCTCCTTTTTTCATACTTTCTGGGAAGACTATTTTCCAACCCTTCTATTTAATTAAAACTTTTTCAATGTATAGATTTTAAGAGCTGTTTCTTGTTCCTGGATTATCTGTTTTTGAAGCATTGTTTTTAAGGATACACCTTCTAGCTAAAGTTATTCTCTTTGTAAATTTTTATCTCTTCCCTGTATTGTTTATCCCCTTTTCCCTTTCCACTCCTTGAATTTTTCTGTTGTTTCTCCCTTTCTTTTTATGTTTGCTTGTTGTGAATTCTCTCTTCCATGTTGTTGTCTTCCAGAAATAGCTGTTGAAAGTCTGATAAAGCATTCATTTATATTTAATGGTGGAATCCCAAGCAGTTGGTTGGAAGTTTGTTTGTAGCCACTTCTCCTATGAAATCTTTCATGATTCCTCTAACCTCTGGGGTTTTAGTCTTTTAATCCCCAAAGCACTCTGAATCTCTCTTATGGCATTCACATTCTGCTTTATATCAGTTACCTCTAACCTAGTCTTATACATGTAAACTCTTCTATGAGATATGGATTCATTCTCCTGGGATAAGTTGCATTAAACCAGCCTGGATAACTTTGGAACATTTTCTTTCTTCTATTTCACTGTCAATGCTATTTATCATTGTCAATTCTTGTTAATCAGGAACATGGTTGAAATTCCTGGATTAACTTTGCACGATCTGGGAAAAACAGCCATAGAATTGTTTGACAAATTCACTAAATAAAAATTATCTATCAGTATTTTATTTTTATATTTTCACTGATTTGTGGGCAGCATAGTTATCCTTCAAGGTGTTGGGTCTATCAGTCATCAGGGAGATGATACCCCAAGAACTCACAAAAAATAGCTTGTTAAAAACTGGAGTGATTTGTAAACATCTACTGAATCAAAGAGTGATGTGTAATAAATGGCTCTCAACTCTAAAGTATGATTAGAAAAGGAATATTTCTTTTAAAGATGGTGAAGAGCTTCTAAGAAGTATAGTGCTTCAAAGTGAATACATTTTTGTCAACTTCCTTAGCAATAGTCATTGTTTAATTAACTATCAAGAATATATAGTTTTTAAGAAGATAAGAATTATTTTAGTGCTACTAGATTATGTATTTTACTTCTCTGTTATGAACTAGAAACAACATTTACCTTGAAACATTGCCATATAATTATATATCATGAAACAATTGCTAGTGTGCAAAATGATGATTTAAAAACAAAATCAAGTCAACTGATGTAAAAGAGTTGATGCAAAGCTTACTAAAATTTTCTGAAAGGTGTAAAAATTGAAAGCTTAATCTATGTTGATGGTGAACAAATCACAATTCGTTTCCCTTTGCAAACCAAACAAAAAAAAAAGTTGACTCTGACAATTTTTCTGAATCTTAAGTGTAACAGAGATTTGTTTGCTTAGTTAACTCCCTGAAGGGCTTCCCAGGTGGCACTTGCTTAGTTACTCAGTCATGTCCAACTCTGTGACCCCATGAACTATACTCTGTTCAAGGGGTTTTCCAGGCAAGAATACTGGAGTGGGTTGCCATTCCCTTCTCTGGGGGATCTTCCCAAACCAGGGGTTGAACCCGGGTCTCCTGCATTGAAGGCAGATTCTTTACTATCTGAGACACCAAGAACCTGCCTGCCAACGCATGAGACATAATAGACTCGAGTTCAATCCCTGAGTTGGGAAGATCCCCTGGAGGAGAGCATGGCAACCCACTCCAGCATTCTTGAGAAGATGAATTCTCCTTATTCTGGAGAATCCCACAGATAGAGGAGCCGACAGATAGAGGATGTGGCAGGCGACATCTATAGGTCACACGGGTTGGACACAGCTGAAACGACTTAGCTTGCAAACACGGACAATTCCCTGAAATCTGTGGTGTGTGAGTATGTATATTTCTGTGCTTGTGTGTGTACTTGGCTTGGTGAAGTGGTAGAAGGGGAAGAAAGCAGGGTGCTTGATCTCAGAGAAGCCTTACCTTTGCCTGATAACCCCAAATGGGAAAATAATGGCAAAAAGTAGAGGCGTACTTAGAACATCATTGTGGGTACTAAAAGAATGGTGAAAAAAGGTATGGTAGTTTTAAGAATTGGCTGCTGTTTCTTTGACATGCCTCCCATCAAGGAGTATATACCCTCTCCCTTTGAATCTCGGCTGGCTTCTGACCCCGTCAATAACCAATAGATGGAGCAGAAGTGATGCTGTGTGCCTCCTGAGGCAAGGCGAGAAAGGTGATATAGATTCAGCTTTTGGAACCCTGAGCCACCATGTAAGTTCCCGTACTGCCATACTGAGAGAAAATCCATATCACACAAGAGGCCATGTGTAGGGGCTCAGAACCAGTAAGGGTCTCAGCTGATAGGCAGCGTCACCTATTAGACATTTGAGTGAATATACCTCCAGATGATTCCAGCACATCTTTTCCTCCCATGCCATAATCAATGCCAACTGTTGAATCTTCCCAACTGAAGCCTCAAGTGTCACGGAGCAGAGACAAGTCATATTTGCTGTGTCCTGTTAAAATTTCTGATCCACAAAATTCACAAGCATAATGAAATGGTTGTTTTAAGCCTCTAAGTTTTGGATAATTTGCTGCATGGCAATAGTGATAAAATAGAAGGGACGGAAGGGAGTAGATTAGTCAGGTTCTAGGGGAAGAAAGCTGGGTTGTGAGATGACTATGCTGAACAGAAGCAAATTTTCTTTTTTTTTTTTTTTAAATTAAATACTTTATTAATTAAATAAAAATTAAATAAAAAAAATAAAAGATTTTTGGGTTACTTACTCATGATTAAAAAACTTAAATATATGCTTATTTAAATATTTTGTTATACTCAGCTCTATCAGATGAACAGAAGCAAATTTTCTAAACATACAGGTAGATCATGAGTGAGCCTCAGGTGACAGCCCTTAATTGTTCTGATATCACCCTAGGAATTCTTCAGATATATTAACAAACACAAGAATGTAAAAGAATTAAAATACTAATGTTCTCTTATTATTTTTTTTCCTAAGAGGTAAGAAATGGATTTATTCAGACACAGAGAGATGCACACTCCACAGAGTGTGGGCCATCGTAGACGGCAAATGCAGCCGTTCTCTTATTCTGTAGTCTTTCATGAGTTCCTCCAGCTTCCATGGAATATTGCTGGGTGGCACAGTTCCCTTTCCTAGTACTCTTGGTGACGCCTGAAGTATGTTGTTAATAATACTGACATGAAGTTATGTTAAGAAGATTAGTAAAAGTAACTACATCAAACATTAGAAGTTAACTTCACATAGAACATGCGTGACTACAAACTCTACAACATTGATCTGATTTGCAAATATTCAATAATACCACTTAACTCCTCTTGTAGGGGGTATATAAGCCCCTGAGCACATTTAGTCTGTGCTCAGTTATCTTGCATTTCCTGAAATGTGCAACAAATCTTCAAGTTCAAACCCAGGTGAACTATTGTCTCTCTTCACCATTGCCCCTGACTCCACTGTCTGTTTTTTGGCTGTGAACATTTTTATCTCTTGCTTCCGATCATCTTCAGTAATACAGACCAAGCAGTAGCCATCAACTGTTGAAATTATTCTCTGTATAACTCTCTGAGGCTGCAGAGCTATGGGTACACAAACTTCTTTAAATATATTTATTTGGCTGCGGTGGGCCTCAGTTGCGGCACACAAGACCTTTGATCTTCTTTCAGCATGCACATCTTTTAATTGCAGCGTGTGAGCTCCAAGCTGCAGCATATGGGAACTACTTCCCTGACTAGGGTTCTAACCCGGGGCCCCTGTATTGGGAGCTGAGTCTTAGTCACTGGATCACCAGGGAAGTCCCTACACAAACGTTTTTTGATATTGATGGGGGAGAGGAAACTTGAAGTTTTTGCAGATGGTTGCCAACTTGTTTATCCCTTCACTGTATTGCTTTCCTTTCTTGGCCAAAGAGTTGCTCTTGTTTCCATTGGATTCTTTGGAGGAAGAAAAACAGGAGTCCTGTTTTTCAGGACTCTCTTATGACACACATGTATTGTACCGAGGGTAAATAAGAATCAAGCTGGACCAACATTTAATGATAACTTAAATAAGTTAAAATTGAACTTTCTTTTATTCTTCGTAACTGAACCTATGTTATTGATGAGTCCTTATTCCCTCTGATAGTAGAAAACACTTGTAACGGGATCTATAAATGAAAATTTAAGCTGAGATCCTAAGATGACAAATGCCAGATGTCAGAGTGGATTGTGAGGATTTGTAAAATTTCAAGGGAAGTTTCTAAATCTTTTTCATATCCAAGTTCTAAAGGGTAGGGTTGGAAATGGGAAGAGAGGATTGGATGGAGGATGTCTTTAAAGAGAGCTCTGTTGTGAGCCCTCCCTGCTTCCTTACTGTTCAACTAAATCTGAAGGGAAGAGTTCCTCAGGAATCTTGCTATGAGATTCATGTAGTTGAGGGTGGGGTGGGGCTGAGTGTAGCCCTGTGAACTGATGTCTGACTTTTGAGGGAAAAATGTAAAAGACAGGAATGTGGACTATCCAGCTGATCCAAGGTGGGAGCAAAGGATGTGTTTGTGTGTTTTCTCAATCAGATGTGATCATTGGGAGAAAAGACAGGCCTGAGGCTCTCTGAGCCCTGAGGCCAGGGAGGCCTGGCGCGCTGCAGTCCATGGGGTCGAAAAGAGTCACGACTGAGTGACTGAACTGAACTGAGGCTCTTTGAAATCCCAAGCCTGGACTGAATGATGGGAACCCAAGGGAAATAATGGACTGTGGAATGTCAAGGGGGAGCAACTAGCAGGGTGGGGGGTGGGAGAGATGCATCCACGGGACCAGAAACAAAATAGAATGTTCCCAGTGAGGATTTCTAGAGTCCTAAAAGGGACCATACATTTAAAGCCAGCTTTAAACATCTTCCCTGGTGGCTCAGACAGTAAAGCGTCTGCCTATGATGCAGGAGACCTGGGTTCAATTCCTGGGTGGGGAAAATAGCCTGGAGAAGGAAATGGCAACCCACTTAATCCCATGGAGAGAGGAGCCTGGTGGGCTACAGTCCACGGGGTTGCTGAGGGTCAGACAGGACTGAGCGACTTCACTTTCACTTTTCACTTTCCTGCATTGGAGAAGGAAATGGCAACCCACTCCAGTGTTCTTGCCTGGAGAATCCCAGGGACGGGGGAGCCTGGTGGGCTGCTGTCTGTGGGGTTGCACAGAGTCGGACATGACAGAAGCAACTTAGCAGCAGCAGGAGCAGCAGGAAACCAAAATTGCATTTGTTTACGATTTTAAAAAATGTTATCCTGCCTCACACCAATATTAGTCAGACCCATGGCATGTAGTTCCACTGGTCTCCATTTGGCTTATAACGTACTAAGGTAGGGGCTTCCCAGGTGGGCTCAGCAGTAGAGAATCTGCCTGCAAAAGAGGAGAGGCGAGTTTGATCCCTGGGTCAGGAAGATTTTCTGGAGTAGGAAATGGCAACCCATTTCAGTATTCTTGCCTGGAAAAGTCCCATGAACAGAGGAGCCTTGTGAGCTACAGTCCATGGGGTCACAAAGAGTCAGACTATACAGACCTCTGTTGGCAAGTGATGTTTTTGCTTTTTAATATTCTGTCTAGGTTTGTCATAGCTTTTCTTCCAAGGAGCAAGCATCTTAATTTCGTGGCTGCAGTCACCATCTGCAGCAATTTTGGAGCCCTAGAAAATAAAGTCTGTCACTGTTTCCACTTTTTCTCCACCTATTTGCCATGAAGTGATGGGACCGGAAGGTTGGCGGTATCATTTGTGATGTTTCTGAGTTATACGAGCAGGTGTAGAAATATCAGTTGAAATATCAGCTGTAGGAATACCATTTCAGCAATTATGGTGACTCAGTTCAGTTCAGTTCAGTTGCTCAGTCGTGTCCAACTCTTCACGACCCCATGAACCACCACATGCCAGGCCTCCCTGTCCATCACCAAATCTCGGAGTTTACCCAAACTCATGTCCATTGAGTCAGTGATGCCATCCAACCATCTCATCCTCTGTCATCCCCTTCTCCTCCTGCCCTCAATCTTTCCCAGTATCAGGGTCTTTTCCAATGAGTCAGCTCTCCACATCTGGTGGCCAAAGTATTGGAGTTTCAGCTTCAACATCAGTCCTTCCAATGAACACCCAGGGCTGATTTCCTTTAGGATGGACTGGTTGGATCTCCTTGCAGTCCAAGGGACTCTCAAGAGTCTTCTCCAACACCACAATTCAAAAGCATCAACTGGTTGGCACTCAGCTTTCTTTATAGTCCAACTCTCACATCCATACATGACCACTGGAAAAACCATAGCCTTGACTAGACAGACCTTTGTAGACAAATTAATGAGCTTTAAACCAACTTTTTCACTCTCTTCTTTCACTTTCAGGAATTATTGCTTCCTTCAATTTGTGCATTTGTGAGATCTCAGCTGGTGAAGCAAAAAAGTAAAATCAAAGTCAAATGGTACTAGAGGACATGCTAGGGAAAGACCTTTATTATTGGTCAATATGATATGGCAGTTTTAAATCTCACCTCAACTTGCCACATTGTATGTTAGAGTCATCATTATCTGAGTTATGGGGCCAGAAGCTCTTTTTATATTCAGTTCCACAAATCTTACACTTGTGGTTAAAAAAAGAAAAAGAATGAAGTTTAGGAACAGATGGAATAATAGCTCAAATAAAGTTTTGGACTGCAGTTCCTCAAGGAACATGGAATAACATGATTCAATCAGTATTCTGGAATCAACTATATGCTCCACATAGTATAGTATTTGCTTTTATTCTTGAAGATGGGGTAACATTTTAATGACTAGAAACTGGGAAAATCTTATTGGCCACACTCCTTGAAAGATCTTTGATAATTTGTACCATTCTTCCAGGCTATTCATTTACAGTTGCTTATTGGTTGATTCCTTAAACTCAATTTGTTATAAATACAGATACTGTATTTATATCTTTGTGCTTCAGTGAAAAACAATGCATTCTCTAGGGGATACCCTTCCATGTTTTCTAGTTTTGATTTTTTATGAGCTTTTCACAATTCTATAAATTATTAAAAATTGACTGCAGTGTGAAACAGTTCTGGTCTATAGATGTGCACATTCCATCCTGTCTAGTAGAGGTGCAATTGACTACTCTCCCTGACTACGGAAAAGGCTAGTTTTGCTGCTGTTTGTATGTTCATTTCACCATTTCTTTACTCCATGGAAATTTGTGCTTTTTGACTTCCCCTTTGAATTGGTTGTAACACGTCCTCACTTTCCTCACTGAGTTAAATAAAATCTTTAACACATTCATTTTCATAACTGTATGAGATGATTTTACCTTAAAAATTATCATTTTACAATGTATTGTCAAAAATATTAGTGTCTGGCAATCCATGTATTGCTCACCAGTGTCGTGAAGTGGTGATTATTGCAGCAGAGATTTGATATGGCACAATGAGTTTGAAATCAGAGTTTCTTGCTCATTTATCTTGGAAAATCAGTGGCTTTGGTGATTATGCTGTGTAGCCTGTTATTTATGGGCAACAGATAAAAAGGCAAGGAATGTGCATGTTTGGGGCAAGAGAATTCTGATGACTGTGAAACTATTATGGAATCCCTTAGAAACTCCCTCTGGTCACCTTTCCATTACTGAACCAGAATGAAGGCACCAAAAAATCAACACCAAATTACAGCAGGCAGGGCCGCCCATACCTCTCTCTACTTCAGGGCATCCAGAAGGAGTTCTTTTCTGATAATATCAGCAGAGATCATCTCCTAGAAGCTTAGAAAAATGTAAAGGCTGGTTTCTATATTTAACTAGGAGACTGCTGATGTTTTCTGATGGCAAATTAAAAAAAATCAGAGTGGTTCCTTGGCATGAAAATCTTCTCCAAACACAGAATATTATTATAGCAGCAAGTCATGAAAAAGGTCTGACATAGGTTGACATCCATGACCTTGTCAACATTGATGGGAACTTATGTGGAAACCAACAGTTGTCCTCTTTGAAGTCTGAAGGTTTGAGTAGACTCTAGCTGCTTTGCTAGGGCGCTGACACTGATTTGTTCTGATCTCTCCCCTTTAAGATTCTCTTACCAATTTGGCTGCTGCACAAGTGCTTCCAGGGGCATGTGCTACCTACCATTCCTCACAAATGCGGTCACATACTTGGCTTTGTAGTTTTTGACACAGAAGAAAACAATGCCAACGAAAGTGTAGCATAGTCACTTGTTGAACTATAAACACATTCTAAGGACGTGTGTTTTCCCCATCTATTGGCCTCATCTATCAACTCCACTTTTGATACTACTTGGTCAGTCCTCTGACAGGAAGGGAGAAAGTATCATGTGTGGTCACCTTAAAGTCTAATTAGAGCACAGATGTCATATAAGCATGGCACATTTCTCTGAACACTTTCCTGGTGACGAGAAGAGAGTTACCCCCATCTAACCTTGATAATAATTATTCAAATAATTGTTGGAGTCCATGGGGTCGCTAAGAGTCAGATACGACTGAGCAACTTCACTTTCACTTTTCACTTTCATGCATTGGAGGAGGAAATGGCAACCCACTCCAGTGTTCTTGCCTGGAGAATCCCAAGGACGGGGAGCCTGGTGGGCTGCCGTCTATGGGGTCGCACAGAGTCAGACACGACTGAAGTGACTTAGCAGCAGCAGCAGCAGCACAGTGGCTTCATATGAAATACATTCATGTTTCATTTTTTAATCTAGAAGTTGAAGCCACTTTGTAAGAGCCTTGTGCCTATCTTCTGCTATGGCTCCAAATTTTGATAAAATGATTCCTAAATTTACATGATTGGGATCATCATTAAAGTTCCTACGTTGGCGGTAGCTTTGTTTACCACCTCAGTTTCCATAACTGTAAAGTGGAATAGTAATCACCACTTCATAGATTGTTTTAAGTATTTAAAATACTGTATGTAAACTACGCAGCACAGTAGTAGGCCCATAATATGGCATCTACTCTAAACTGGTTAAGACGTAAGTCCCAGTAAAGGACAAGAGCTCCAGCCATGTGAGCCAAGACAGATGCTGTCTGAAGGACTCCCATGACTTGGGTCAGGGAGAGGTCAGGTAGATCCTGGCTACTTGAAATTCCAGGGCTCATGCCTGGCAGAGTACACCTGGTCTACAGGCTGAAGGGCCTGGGGCTGCTGATAAGGACTGGCTCAGAACAGGCCTAGGACTGAGGCTACCTCCTATAGAGGTCAGAGGACAAAAAGGGCATTCAGAGAAGGCAGAAAATGTAGGTACTCTTTGTTGGTAAGATTCACCTGTGATCTAGTGGAGTGGTCTTTGATCTTTTCTCTAAGGAGACCGGATCTTTTGGGAGGATACTGAATTCTCAAATGTGTCTACGGGGTTACATGTCTTGCAGTTTTACTGTTGCAGGAGGAGAGGACATTAGCAATCATGACATTTATTCATAGAATCCTTCCACTAACCTGTATTATTACATGCGATTCTGCCACAAATGTGAATATTATCCTTTTTGCTTAGTACATGAGGAAAAGAATGTAGAGAGTAATCAGATGACTGGGCCATGTTACATTTGGGACTAGAATCTAGGTAACCTTTCTCCTAGGCCAGAGCATTTCCCATTTGTATAGGTTTAAAAATAAAATGTATTGAAGAGATTTTTGCTACTGATAGTAGGGCTTATTTTCCTCTGTGACTTGTGGGATATTTTTAAATTTTGTTTTTAAATGGAGGGTAATTGCTTTACAATGTTGTATTGGTTTCTCCCATATATAAACATGAAACAGCCATAAGTATGCATATATCCCCCACCTCTTGAACCTCCTTCCCAACCCCCACCCCACCCCATCCCTCCAGGTTGTCACAAAGCACCTGGTTGAGCATCTTGAGCTATATAGCAATTTCCCACGAGTTTCACTAATAGCTTAGTTGGTAAAGAATCCGCCTGCAATGTAGGAGACCCTGATTCAATTCCTGGGTCAGGAAGATCTCCTGGAGAAGGGATAGGCTACCCACTCCAGTATTCTTGGGGTTCTCTTGTGGTTCAGCTGGTAAAGAATCTGCCTGCAAATGCGGGAGACCTGGGTTCGATCCCTGGGTTGGGAAGATCCCCTGGAGAAGAGAAAGCCTACCACTCCAGGATTCTGGCCTGGAGAATTTCATGGACTGTAAAGTCCATGGGGACAAAGAGTCGGACATGACTGGGCAACTTTCACTTTCATCTGTCTTACATATGGTAATGTATATGTTTCAGTGCTGCTCTCTCAATTCCTTCCACCCTTTTCTTACCCACGCTGTGCCCCACAAGTCTGTTCTCTGTGTCTGTGTCTCTATTTCTGCCCTGTAAATAGACTTGTGGGATTTTTAAAGCTGTACAACAGCATATGGGTAACTTTTAATTGTACCTCTATGTAGATTACACACGGAATAAAATTTTATGGCAGAATTTACGTACCCAGTCCCAGGGAAACCTTGCCCAACTGTGCACTTTTTGACGTAGCAAACAGTTCAATAAATGGGATGGTTCTGGATTTGTCTGAAGCTAGCTGTGTGGCTTTAGGCAAGTTTCCTAGTCTTTAAAAAGACTGTCATTCTGTGGGCTTCCCTGGTGGCTCAGACTGATTTATTGCAAAGAATCCATCTGCAATGCAGGAGGTCTGGTTTGATCCCTGGGTCGGGAAGATCCTTTGGAGGAGGAAATGGCAATCCACTCCAGTATTTTTGCCTGGGAAATTCCATGGACAGAGTCCACGGGGTTGCAAAGAATCAGATACAACTGAGCAATTAACACACACACACAGTCATTTTAGCCTTAGTGTCTTAAGTGATCTGTGAGGACTTCCTTCAGCTCTGAGTAATAATGATCCTGTGCTCCAAACACTATATGTTACAGACAGTATCATTTGTGGGTATCACCCTCCTTTGATAGCAGACGACCCTGAAGCTCAAAGAGATGAACAGATTTGCCAAGGTCGCAAATGGAAGAGCAGTTTTCAGTGCAGGATGGGAACCTCAAAGTCCTTGCTGTTCTCCTGTGCCAGGTCACCCATCAGTTTGTCTCTCTTCCTTTACTGGTGAGAAGTCAAAGAATTGTCAGGGTAGCAGCCTCTAGCTTGGAGGTTCCCCCTCAGGCATGCGCAGGATACCTATTGAGGAACACGGAAGAATGTCTCCACTTTGATTTATATTTTTCTCATCAGATCAGATCAGTCGCTCAGTCGTGTCCACTTGAAGCTTTTCTATTTTGGGGGTATATTTTTAAAATGTATATGATGTATAAATACATTGATTTACACACATCATACATGGAGGTTTGTGGGGTAGTCAGTAAACTTGTTTTTTACTGAAAGAAAAAAGTTTTAGAGAGCCCTGATTGTCAATCTAATTTTAATTTTTTATTAAAAAGTTATTGTGAAAATAAATAGGCTATAAAAATATTGTATAATAGAAACACAGTTGCAAATAGTTCTATTTGGATTATTTGACCTTTTAGATTATCTATACTTTTAGATTATCTGTGGCCCCTATTTTACATCAGAGCAGATTCCAGAAGGTTGATTGAAGAAGAGATGTCTGTTTTGTGTGCTTTGTGTGGGGATTATTTGACTTCCTATTTTTTTTTTTTTCTTTTGGCCTCACTGCTCAGCATGTGGGATCTTAGCTCTCTAACTGTGGACTGAACCTGTGACCCCTGCAGGGGAGTCTTACCCACTGGATCACTGGGGAAGCCCCTACCTGACTTTCATAATCTTGCTTTTATTATGGTAGTAATAATAGCTGCTGTTTATATATCTGTGCCAGGTATAGTCATAAGCATTTAAAGTTGTATCTCATTTAATCCTCACCATGGCTCTGTAAGTCAGGAAAAACAGCTCCATTTTATAGAAGAGGAAATTGAAATTTAGTAAAGTGCTGAGACTTGCTCCAGATTACCCATTTAGAAATTGGACTTTGATTTTTCTGACTCCATAATTCACTTCTTTCTTGTTTGGTAATCTCTGTTAAACATGTTAGATATATTTGCTAAAACATTAATTTTATAAAAATCAAGATTTTTTTGTTTCTCCTTTAGAGTTATTAAAATGGATCCTACAATACACATCTCATCTAAACCTTAACACAAAATCTCCAAAGTATTCATATAAGAGATCATTCTAAAAAATTATATATTTTATTTCTTTTTCTACTCCTTAAATAGAGATAAAACTAACTCTGAAAGGGTTATCTAATTAGCATATTTTATGAACAACTGTATCACTCTCAAGATTCTAAAAAGTATTAAATATTGAATTATTAGAAATAAAATAGGTAATTTTTCTATTTGATATAGGAAGAGTTAAGGCTGTAAATTATTTTATTGTCTATTTAGGTTTGCTACATAATTTCAATTTGTCCCATTAGTTTCTATCAGAAATTGAATACATTGTTTTGTCAACAGAAGGCAAATTACTTACTAATGTTAGGTTAACAAAAAGCAAAGATACGGAAAAAAATCTTCTATTAATTATGTGTGAAGTAATATTTACTAATTTAATCTGGCTTTGTAAGATATAATTCACTTTCAGTGAACAAGTCATAGACTTAAGTAATACTCAGTGGAGATTTTGGAAAATGGCAAATCACATAGAAAAGAATTTCAGGGATAAAAGAAATTAAATTTGGCCACTGGGTGTCCATCTTGATCCATATTCACTAGTAGTTAGGGCAAGAGAAATAAATCTTTTAAGTGACTTCAGCTTTTCTTTGTAGTTCTCTTTCCAGAGAGTTAAGGGAATGCTTTTATTTAATAACTAACACAGTAACACTTTTCTCTTTCAAAGTCTTTGTGATTTCTTTCACCACTATGAAGAATCTTCAGAAAATCCGAAGAGAAAAAAAGACTTAAAAAAAGCAGCAAAAGAACCCCTTTAACAAAAATGGAATCTTTTGGGGCTAAGCTGTGCTCTTGACTGACTGTGTAAGACAGCCCTGGGTCACTTTATTTCTGCACACTACTCTCACTATATAAAATTTCTAAGTCTTATAGGTCATATATTGGTCTGGAAAATATAGCTTTCTTAGTGAAATGGTGCATTTTCTTTTCATTATTACTTTTTCAAACTTGGATAAAAGTAGAACTACAAAAGGTATATAGTGTGAGGGAGACATGTACCCCCACGAATGCCTTATATTTACCTCTTTCTAATGTATCCTAGGAGTACATCAAGGTTGTATATTGTCACCCTGCTTATTTAACTTCTATGCATCATGAGAAATACTGGGCTGGATGAAGCACAGGCTGGAATCAAGACTGCCTGGAGAAATATTAATAACTTCAGATACGCAGATGACACCACCCTCATGGCAGAAAACGAAGAGGAACTAAAGAGCCTCTTGACGACAGTGAAAGAGGAGAGTGAAAAAACTGACTTAAAACTCAACATTCAGGAAACTAAGATCATGGCATCCAGTTCCATCGCTTCATGGGAAATAGGTGGGGAAACAGTGGAAACAGTGAAAGACTTTATTTTCACTGCAGATGGTGACTGCAGCCATGAAATTAAAAGACACTTGCTCCTTGGAAGAAAAGCTATGACCAACCTAGACAGCATATTAAAAAACAGAGACATTACTTTGCTGACAAAGAACCATCTAGTCAAAGCTATGGTTTTTCCAGTAGTCATGTATGGATGTGAGAGTTGGACCATAAAGAAGGTTGAACACTGAAGAATTGATGCTTTGAACTGTGGTTTTAGAGAAGACTCTTGAGAGTCCCTTGGACTGCAAGGAGATGGATAGAAATCAGTCCTGAATATTCATTAGAAGGACTAACACTGAAGCTGAAGCTCCACTACTCTGGCCACCTGATGAGAAGAACTGACAGATTGAAAAAGACCCAATTGAAAGCAGGAGGAGAAGGGGATAACAGAGGATGAGATGGTTGGATGGCATCACCGACTTGATAGGCATCAGTTTGAGCAAGATCCGGGAGTTGGTGATGGACAGGGAGGCCTGGCATGCTTCAGTCCATGGGGTTGCAAAGAGTCAGACATGACTGAATGACTGAACTGAACTGACTTGAATGTATCCTAGAATCTGGATATACTCTATGCATACATAAACACTTTCTGTATATATCTCCTTCCATTTGCGGGTACACATGTGGCACAATATACATGCCATTCTGAAACTTAAAAAAAAAGTTATTAGTGTATCTTAGAAGTTGCTTCATGTTAGTTAATATAGATTTGCCTCATTCTGAATTGAGATCATCCTTTTTTAAAGATGGGGCTTCCCTGGTGGCTCAAACGGTAGGAAATTCACTTGCAATGCAGGAGACCAGAGTTTGATCCTTGGATTGCGAAGATTCCCTGGAGAAGGGAATAGCTACCCACTCTAGTATTCTTATCTGGAGAATTATGGGCAGAGGAGCCTGGCGGGTTACAGTCCATGGGGTTGCAGAGTCAGACATGACTGAGCGATTAACACTTTCACTTTTCAAAAAAAAAATAGTAACCAGTGCTCTGATGTTCTCATCTCTTAGGATTTAAAAGTGGCACTGAAGGCAAGAATCTGGTTGGACGTGCCAATCCAGATTAGAGGAAATGGAACACAGAAAAGTTCGAAACCCTTGCCTCGGATGGTCTGCAAGTCTTTGATGCCCTTTTTCCTCCTCCTCCTTCCAAACCCCTCCAACAATCCTGAACAGAACTCTGACTTCTGTTATCTTATACTCCCTGATAAGTCTTTTTAGAAGCTGATGGTCTACTTATGCGAAGCCACATCCATATGATGGTCCCCAAGACACACCATAGCAGAAGAAAAGATACCATAAAATTAGATAAAGCTAGATATTTGCAAATAACATTTTTAAAAAGCCCTCTCATTTGCATTAAAACAATGGAGCTTGATTTCATTCATTTCTGAACTGCTGAACTGGATTGAGCATTTTCATTTTCTCAAATTTAGTAGTTTGACTTAGGTCTGTTATCCTGTAAACTGGGTTGCCCAAAATGAGTCTCTATAATTATGGTGGGTTGCTGTGGCCCAGATTTACCGTTTCATTATGTTAAACTGACATTGAAACCATTCTGGACAGTGTCAGTAATATTTCCAAAACCAGTGGAATCATGATGTGTTGAGATAGAGTCTTAATAGGTAGCCAATGATTCCTGACTTTCTGGCCTTGCTCTACTCAGTTCTTGAATTTCAATATCCCCTCCCATCCCAAGCCCCTTGGGAGACTATCTCTAGATTTTGAATTCATTTGGTTTTGAGCACTTTAAGTCTTGTTCCGTATCCCTTGGGATCAGTAGAGTACTCTGGGAGTTAAATACTGGGGCGTACTTTTTTTTACCAAGCTGTGTTCTCTTTCTCAGTACAGGTCCCTTGGTTGGTAAAAGGACCTTTGAAAAGACTCAGGGCTCCCATAAATGGTATAAAACTGGCCTATTTGGAGCAACTCTGTTGCTTTGCCCTCTAAGAATTAGGACACATGGTTGGCTCTTGTGTCCAGAGGGGAATGTTGGATGTTTAAAGCCCTGTTAGCATGTTCAGAGGCTGCCCTTGATTTGCAGCTAGTGGCCTCCGAAGCATCCATAACACCTTGACTGGGAATAACTTTAAGTCAAGGCAGCCCAGTAGGTTGATATGCAGGCTTCCGGAGCAGTGTTTCAATGCATCTTTAAACTTTGCTGCTGTTTAACTTATCAGGCCTTGAAAGCATTAATACAGCTTCTGAAAGAGTCCAGCATAAATGAGGAGGGCCAGAGGTGCCAGCAGCAGAATGGCTCTCAGGTCCCCACCACCAGTGATGCAGAAGAATGAGTTCTCTTTCTGGACTGTTCAGGGGAACTTTGGCCTCTAGCTTCTACTTCTGCCTTTAGCTGGTAACTGCTGCCAAAACCAGGGTCAGATTAGCCTTTTGGAAAGACAAGTATGAGAATTAGTGTCATTTCTTACATGCTTTTGGGCTAGGTAGTAACAGTTTGTTCATCTGTGAAATAAAAAATTATAATAATTACACTGTCTATGGAAGCAATGAGATGTTTGTAAAGAATTTGGCACAACTCTCAATAAATAGAGGTCACTGGCATTAAGAATGTTGCTTTAGTAGTTACCTGAACAGAGTAATTTTAATTGTTCCTTGTCTAAAAGAGGACCTATCCTCCTGATGTGATGCATGATGTTTTATAACTAAACATTCACTTTTGGGGCTTCCCTGGTGGCTCAGGATATCTGGTGGTGAGCAGGGCCCTAGGCAAATGGGTCCTGGGCAAACCAGCCCTTTTTGGAGGGAGTAAGGGAGGGAAGAGAGGCCTGAAGAGGGCATTGTTGTGAGGGAAAGAGGTCCTCACAGCCCGTGGGAGGATCCCTGGGGACAGATGCCTCCCCCACCTTTGAATGGCCTTGTTCTTTCAGCTTTTGGTGGAAAGATCTCTGGCTTGGAGACCATCTCTAGTCCTCATTTGCTTTATGACCTTGGGTGAGTCACTACTTCTCTCAGGGCCCCCAATATCCCTAAAACTTCCACCAACGCTAAAACTCTTTAATTTTGCAGAAAAGCTTGTGCAGTTACAAGACTGGTTGATCTACTCAGGCCACTTAGCTGAAGAGACCCGGACTTGAGTGAACCTTTCTTCAGTCATGGGTGGAATGAAGCGACCTATTTATTGAGTCGCTTTTATTCCTTTATCATCAGTTGCAAATTACATGACTCAAGGCTATTAATGTTTTTCTAAAATTATCGTGGGATTCCTGTCCTAATTCCTGGCTGTCTTTAAAAATTAGAGATGGGGTGAATGCTGAGCTTGTAGGATCGTCTCCAGTCTCATTACTACTGAGGCTCTCTTTCCTTTGATCCAGATGGTGTGGTAGCTCGATTCTCCCAGTGTCTGGCTGAGTTTCAGACGTGGTTAAGAACCAACTGGTTGAGGTTCAAAGCAGACAAGATGGATGTGATGCTGGTAGGCAGGGGCATACTTGGAGATTAAGGGAGGGAAAGTCCAAACTCACTCAAGTATATAAATGTTATATTACTCTTCCAGTGTTTGAGAACTGTTGATGGGCCAATAATTTCTAGAGTTTGGATGAGATTAAAAAAGCATGTCAACAATATAAAAACTATCAAAATAACAATTTGTGATAATTTGATAAAATGGAGCCACTGGATAAAACTGTATGTAAAAAATTACAAACAGGAAAACCAGAACTGTTCTTTGCAGAACCAAAAGGCTATATACATGTTATGGGATAGTGTTAATAAAAATCAAACTGAGAAAAAGATGACCCAAATTGTCGCATAGATGTGAGACTTCCACCTGTAATGCATTACTGCTTTGTAATTTACATGCTGCCTGCTACAGTAAAGGTAAAACTCAATTTATCTAAAATGTCATTTTTAAAAATAGGTGAAGTTTTTTGACATTTGGGTATTCTCAGTCTAATTAGTAGTTACCCATACATTTTTACCTGTACATCATGTGCAGACTGTCACTTTTAAATAAAAATTTAAGGAAATAGTCTCAAAGGGGACTCTGAAAATTGTTAGATACAGAATTTGGTTTTAGGGTTTTGAATGTACTATATTAATCTATTTCATTCAAACAGCCCCAGAGTCTAAATTGTTGCAAATATTTTCTTGATGCATTTTGAGAGGTACTTTTTTGAATTTCATAACATGTGTATATAGTATTCCTTATATCTGAATCAGGTATTGGTCCTGAAAGGTTATATTTCTTAGGTACATGTAAATTGCCAGGTTTATTTATTGGTTAGTTTGGGGTACTGGTTGAAGAAAAATTGAGACCTTAAAATGCTTTTGTTAAAGGTAAAATTGTTAAATAAATTTTTTAATGGAATATGAAGTAAATTGCTTAAAAATCGTTTCCCAATATAATAGCAATTTTGAATAACTTAATATGGTAAACGTTAATGTAAGTTTGCCTGAAAATAAGGAAGCCCTTAGGTGGGGAATGGGAGCTAAAGAGGCATTTATTCAGGCTTTGTAGTGATTTTTTTTTGTTTTGTTTTGGGACATTAGTCACAAATCTCACATATAATTAGAATTAACCACACCTTTTTGCTTAACTGTAAACATTTTACAGAACTACCTAACAGAATTCTAACAGAACTACCATTTTGGATATCACAATAATAAGGACTATAAACCATAATAATTTTAAACAGCTCATATGTAATGGTGAATTTTCTCATGCCTTCAACTCTGTAATGTTCCCTTTTCTGCTCCTCTAGTATCAGTTCAGTCAGTTCAGTCGCTCAGTCATGTCCGACTCTTTGTGACCCCATGAACCTCAGCACGCCAGGCCTCCCTGTCCATCACCAACTCCCGGAGTTCACTCAGACTCACGTCCATTGAGTCAGTGATGCCATCCAGCCATCTCATCCTCTGTCGTCCCCTTCTTCTCCTGCCCCCAATCCCTCCCAGCATCAGAGTCTTTTCCAATGAGTCAACTCTTCACATGAGGTGGCCAAAGTACTGGAGTTTCAGCTTTAGCATCATTCCTTCCAAAGAACACCCAGGACTAATCTCCTTATCAGCAGTCTTTAAAGATTTATTTTTTGGTAACCCAAGTATAAATTATTTTGTATTTAGATACAAGGAAGACATCTGTTGAATTAATCCAAAGTGCTGAAGAACTCAGGGTAAGGGGTGACTATAACAAGGAGGTAGATTCTGATAAAAAGAAGAATGTTCCAAACATTAGAGGTTTTTTGGAGAAGAACAGCCTTTTTATGAGACGCTGAGTACATTGGAGGTGTTTAAGCATAGGCAGGAAAGCCTGGTAGTGGGGAACCAGAATGAGGGATTCCTGCCTAGACAATTTAGAAACTGACTGAAGACCTCTATGGTCCCATCCAACATTAAAATTCTGTGACTAATGAATAGTTAATTTATACATATTTGATACTGAAGAGGTATACAAAAGTTTTGAGAAAGACTTTGCATTCTTTAAGACCCAGGTTTGATCCCTGGGTTGGGAAGATCCCCTAGAGAAGGAAATGCCAGCCCACTCCAATACTTTTGCCTGCAGAATCCCATGGACAGAGGAGCCTGGCGGCTACAGTCCAGGGGTTGCAAAGAGTTGGACACGGCTGAGCGACTAACACATGACACGTGACTGGTGGCTCAGTGGCTCAGAACCCACCTGCAAGTGCAGGAGACATGGGTTTGATCCCTGATCCAGGAAGATCTCACGTGCCACAGAGCAATTAAGCTTGTGCACCACAACTATTGAACCTGTGCTCTAGAGCCTGGCGGCCGCAACTACTGAGCCCACATGCTGCAAGTACTGAAGCCCGTGCACCCTAGAGTCCAAGTGTTCAGCAACAAGATAAGCCACTGCAACGAGAAGCCTGAACATCACAACTGGAGAGTGGCTCCCACTCACTGCAACTAGTGACGAGCCTGTGCAGCAACAAAGACCCAGTACAGCCAAAAAATTACTTTTAAAAATCAAAATGTCTTGGTAAGTGGAAACACTTCCATGAGAGAGAACACTGAAAACTGGCAGCCATTTACACATTAGTCAGAGTAAACTAATATTTTGATAGGGACTGATAGGGGTACTGGGTCCTTCGGAGAAGAGAAAAGATTTCCCACTGAGTAGAGGAAAAGCAAAGATTATTAAGGCTCTGGTCCCTACAAATAAACTTCTTTGACTTTAGAGTTATATACAGAGTTCCTCTATTTCCCTGATGTCTGTGCCCCTTTGAAAAGAAATGTCATCTAGTGATCTATGTGTATTTAGTCTCATGGTTCCCTCGCTCCATTATTAATCACTCATTAACTTATTTGCTTAACTTAGAGCAAGACTGGAAACAGTGTGGGAGAGGGACCCCAGATCTGCTCTTATTAGCACATGTATAATGCCATAATTAATATTTGTCTTTGAAGAAATATAATAGGCATTATGTATATATACACACACACACACATATACATATATGTACACAAACTCTCTCCCTCTCTCTATATATATGTGTTAGTCACTCAGTTTTGTCTGACTCTTTGCAACCCTATAGACTGTAGCCCAACCAGGCTTCTCTGTCCATGGAATTCTCCAAGCAAGAATACTGGAGTGGGTTGCCTTGCCCTTCCCGATCCAGGACTCAAACCCGGGTCTCCTACATTGCAGGCAGATTCTTTACTGCCTGAGCCACAGGAGGGCCCCCTTTTGTTCCAATATGGCGCTTATTGAATAATACTCAACATAGCTGAGTTGTCAAACAATAAATGCCTGGGATAGCAGCTAGGTAAGACCAATACTTATCTGCAGATTTTATCTGGAGCTAATTACTCAGAAAAGACACAGTTCAATTGCACGAATATTTATACTTCCTAAAATGAACCTATCTGATTAGAAGTCAGAATAGGGGATTACCCTTGGGGGAAGTGACCGAAAGGGTTAAAGGGGAGCTTTCTGTGATGTTGATAATGTTATATTTCTTGGTCCGGTGCTGACTACATGAATTAATGTATGAAAAAATTCATCTAACTGTATACTTAATGATTTTTGTGTGTTTTTTTATTCTTTAATTTAAAAAGTTTACTTAGAAGAATATAGATTGTCTAGTTACCATCTATAAGAAAGACCTTTAGGTGCTATATTTTATACCTTCATTAAAGTAAAAATTGAAGCAAGTAGTGGGAAGGCAGAGGCGCAATGATTGTATTTAATCCTCCACTGTTGTTCTTTTCTTGTCTCCTGGAAGTCCATGCCTGCTTGCTCAGTCGTGTCTGACTCTTTGCAATCCCATGGACTGCAGCCCACCAGGTTCCTCTGTCCATGGGGTTTTCCAGGCAAGAATACTGGAATGGGTTGCCATTTCCTCCTCCAGAGGATCTTCCCAACCCAGGGATCAAACCCAAGCCTCCTGAGTCTCCTATGTGGGCCGGTGAATTCTTTCACCGCTGAGCTACCTAAGAAGCCAAAAGAGCTAAATTTATTTAAGAAATGTAACAGATAAAAATCTACCTCTTGGGCATCTTTTGACTAAATTGTATTGGAAGATATACAGGTTTGTAGGTTTATGATTATTACCATGAGCCACAGGTTAGAAATGTTTATCATCTATTTGGCCGTCTTTTTAAGTGCACTTATCTCATTGTCTTTCCACCCCCTCAGCAAAGGAGATGATAATTCCTCATCTGATCCTTGCAAGGACATGGTTTATGGATAGAGGAGGGGCAGAGGTGCTAGATGTAAAGCCATGAGTTGAGCAGAGCCCTTTTAGATGTTCAGCATGTTTCTCTGCTTCTGCTCCTCACAGTGTGAAGGCTTGTACAGGGCAGGTCCAAGCATATTTTTCTTGAAATGAATGTTAGCATAGAAGGGAGTGGGAATTAATGGGTTTTTATCAAGAAATAGGAGGAGGAGGCGGCTGAATGCTATTGATGTGGAGCTGACTACGGCCTGCCACCTATTTCTCATTCTTTGATCTTTTGCCATGATTTCCACCTTTAAAAGTTTTAATTAAGGCTTTGCCATGGAAAATATGGCAACCTTATGGGCCCACCAGAGTATGTTCAGTCCCTGAAGTTTTATAGATTTTACCATCTAAATTAATTGTAGGCAAACTGGGCCATTTTATATTTAAAAATAACTATCAGTTTTCTAGAAATGTAGTGACAGTTATCTCCAGTTCTGTATTCTCATGCGTTAGCTACGTTGTTGTTAATATGACAACTCACTGTATGATGATTTTTTTTTTTCATCCAGAGCTGCTAAAACGTTCTTTTGAAATGTGTGGGAATTCCCTCAATTTCACTTTCCCTTTTTCGGTTGAAATAAAAAACATTAATTAAAAAAATATACATGTCAGCTTTAGCAAGGAAACCTGTTCTTATATCACTTGAAACATTCAAAAACGGCAAGAACCTTGTCAACATTTTAATTTGGTTCATGTAATCATTTGCCCCCTTTGGCTCCCTGTATTTTTTCAGTTTTTTCCAGATATGACTGACAAACAAAATTATAAGATATTTAAACTGTACAATGTAATGATTTGATACATGTATACATTGAGAAACCTATATGCAGGTCAGGAAGCAACAGTTAGAACTGGACATGGAACAAAAGACTGGTTCCAAATAGGAAAAGGAGTACATCAAGGCTGCATATTGTCACCCTGCTTATTGAACTTATATGCAGAGTACATCATGAGAAATGCTGGGCTGGAAGAAGCACAAGCTGGAATCAAGATTGCTGGGAGAAATATCAATCACCTCAGATATGCAGATGACACCACCCTTATGGCAGAAAGTGAAGAGGAACTAAAAAGCCTCTTGAGGAAGTGAAAGAGAGTGAAAAAGTTGGCTTAAAGCTCAACATTCAGAAAACTAACATCATGGCATCTGGTCCCATCACTTCACGGGAAATAGATGGGGAAACAGTGGAAACAGTGTCAGACTTTATTTTTGGGGCTCCAAAATCACTGCGGATGGTGACTGCAGCCATGAAATTAAAAGACGCTTGCTCCTTGGAAGGAAATTTATGACCAACCTAGATAGCATATTCAAAAGCAGAGACATTACTTTGTCTACAAAGGTCCGTCTAGTCAAGGGTATGGTTTTTCCTGTGGTCATGTATGGATGTGAGAGTTGGACTGTGAAGAAAGCTGAGCACAGAAGAATTGAGGCTTTTGAACTGTGGTGTTGGAGAAGACTCTTGAGAGTCCCTTGGACTGCAAGGAGATCCAACCAGTCCATTCTGAAGGAGATCAGCCCTGGGATTTCTTTGGAAGGACTGATGCTAAAGCTGAAACTCCAGTACTTTGGCCACCTCATGGGAAGAGTTGACTCATTGGAAAAGACCCTGATGCTGGAGGGACTGGGGGCAGGAGGAGAAGGGGATGACAGAGGATGAGATGGCTGGATGGCATCACTGACCTGATGGACATGAGTTTGAGTAAACTCCAGGAGTTGGTGATGGACAGGGAAGCCTGGCGTGTTGCGATTCCTGGGGTTTCAAAGAGTCGGACATGACTGAGTGACTGAACTGAACGGCACTGATACATTGTGAAAAAAATGCATACACTGCATTAATTAACACATGATGTATCCTTTCTCTCGTGTTTTTTTTTTTTCTTTTTTTTTTTGTGACAACATCTAAGTTTTACTCTCTTAGCAGATTTCATTACACACTAAAGTGATCATGTTACCATTGGATCATTTGATCCTCTGACCTCATTCATCTTATAACTGAAAGTTTTCATCTTTTTACCAATCTTTCCTAATTTCACTTTTCTATTCTTCGTTTCTCTGATTTTTTTTTTTTTTTAGATTCCACGTGTAAATGATGTCATGCAGTATGCTCGTCCTCTAACTGGCTCATTTCACTAAGCATACTATTTAGTTCCCTATTTAAAGTGTGCTAAAACTCCTTGGTCTCAGCTCTGTGCGTCTCAGAGTCAGTCCAAAGACATTTACAAGTAAATAAAAACAGATTAAAGTTCAAGGAGCGAACATCTTGACTTAGTGCTATTTAAAGTTCAGATTTTACAACATGTAGTTTGCCATATAGTTCAGCAGTCCCACTTATGGTCTGTTCATTATGTATCAAGCTCCAAGTCAGGCATTACACAACACAGTGACATTCAAAGTTGCTTTTGGATAGAAGTGGTGTGATTCTTCCTCAGTTTGAGAATGAAACAGTTGCATCAGACATAAACTCAAATAGAAAATGGTCTCTGAGATTTGTTTTGTTCTGCATATTCACTCTTTTGATTTTTCCATCTTTCAATATGTTATTTGAAAGCCATGTCTTTAGAAATGCAGTGATGCATTCAAAATAAATTAAATGACAAAGCTTCAAACACAGCCACTATTTAAAAAATTATATGTAGCCGAGAAGAGAAAACAAAAACACACAAGTGAAATGCTGTAGTTGCTATTGTGAAAGACTGATGCAAGTGAAATTAAGACACAGGTATTGACTCAGTACTTATTTTGAGACCCAGATATTAAATGAGTAATTTTTTTCCATTGAGTGATATCAGGAAACTTCTTTTAAAAAAATGCCATGCTTAGGAGGACTTCCACTGAAAAGATTCCGACGCTACTATTGCTGCCTGCAGCCACATTCCAATCCTATCTCTAGTTCAGAGATCTGAGAGCCCGAGTTAAAGAGATTTTACTTAAAGAGATTTTACAGAATTGTAATTTTTTTTTTTCTTTTTGCTGTAACTCAATCTGAGGGCTTTTCATCTAAGTTGTCATTCCTGGGGGAAAACAAAGACCTGCCTTCAAACCTGGTAATGCTTCCTTGGCTGACTGCAGATAACAGCATTTTTGCCATAAAGTTGACTTTGATTAGTTTAAAATTACTCCAGTGAATTTGTTGTCAAAGGAGATATAATATCTTTGCATAAATTTCATATACTATCTTTATTTTAATAATTGGTATATAGCACTTTTACATATTTACCCTGGTTGTCAAGGAATAAAGTGTGATTTAAGATCACCAAAAGTTGTTTTCATGGTGTATATGTAAGTGAGATTCTGATTAATTAATGAACTGACTGTTCTTTTTCCCTACCATGGACTTATGGGCATACTCTTTTCTCTTATTTTGTTGTCTAGAGAGTCATTTACTTGTACCTAAACTAACTAACATCTATAGGAAATCAGAAGATAAGAGTATTATATGAGTCTCTCTTTTCTCCCCTAATAGTGGCTCATATAGTTTAGCCTGCTTAATGTAGTCCCGTGTAGCCACGCCATGCTAAGTCACTTTAGTCGTGTCCGACTCTATGAGACCCTATGGACTGTAGCCTGTCAGGCTCCTCTGTCCATGGAATTCTCCAGGCAAGAATACTGGAGTGGGTTGCCATGCCCTACTCCAGGGGATCTTCCTGACCCAGGGATCAAACTCGCATCTCTTAGGTCACTTGCATTGGCAGATGGGTTCTTTACCACTAGTGCCACTGGGAAGCTCCTCTGTCCAGGGAATTCTCCAGGCAAGAATACAGGAGTGGGTAGCGATTGCCTTCTCCAGGGGATCTTCCAGACCCAGAGATAGAACCCACGTCTCCTGCACTGCAGTCAAATTCTTTACTGTCTGAGCCACCAGGGAAGCCTGGTCCCATCTAGTGTTCTTTAAAAAACAGATATGTTTACGGGGACTTCCCTGGTGATCTAGTGGTTAGGACTTGGCCCTTTCCCTGCAGAGGCCTGAGTTTGATCCCTGATTGGGGAACGAAGATAAGACCCCACAAACTGCACAGTGTGGCCAAAAAACAAAAACCAGGTATATTTAAGCATACAGTTATAAGTAAGGAGTGATTACTTGGAATGTAATGTACCACATGATAAATACAATTAACACTGCTGTTATACATGAAAGTTGTTGTGAATTCTCATCACAAGGAAAAATATTTTGTTCTATTTCTTTAATTTTATTTCAATATGAAATGAGTGTTCACTAAATTTTCTGTTTAACCATTTAATCATCTCATGATGTAAGTCAAATCATTACACTGTACACCTTTAATGTATACAGTACTGTATATCAATTATATTTCAATAAAACTGGAAGAAAAAACATTTGATGACATTTGATGACATTCAGAGGGCAGACAGACTGAAACCACAATCACAGACAACTAGCCAATCTGATCACATGGACCACAGCCTTGTCTAACTCAATGAAACTAAGCCATGCCATGTTGGGCCACCCAAGACGGATGGCTCATGGTGAAGAGGTCTGACAGAATGTGGTCCACTGGAGAAGGGAATGGCAAACCACTTCATATTCTTGCCTTGAGAATCCCATGAACAGTATGAAAAGGCAGAAAGATAGGACACTGAATGATGAACTCCCCAGGTCGGTAGGTACCCAATATGCTACTGGAGATCAGTGGAGAAATAACTCCAGAAAGAATGAAGGGATGGAGCCAAGGCAAAAACAACACCCAGTTGTGGATGTGACTGGTCATAGAAGCAAGGTCCGATGCTGTAAAGAGCAATATTGCATAGGAACCTGGAATGTTAGGTCCACAAATCAAGGCAAATTGGAAGTGGTCAAACAGGAGATGGCAAGAATGGTTTCTCAAGAGGCAGGTTGGGCTTCCCTGGTGGCTCAGACGGTAAAGCGATGCTTGGGGGTCCAGGCAAACCCTCTCCTTTCCCTGCATGGGCTGAGCCTTCCTGAAAGGAAGCTTAGGAAACACATAAAACATTGTTATCTTTCCTGAGGCAAATGAACCCCAAACTTAGACCATAAGGGCCTGGCTGTATTTTTTGAATGGGAAATAGGAAAGGAACATTTGTTTTCTTTTTTGTTGATGAATTCACAGCAGCCCCCAAAACACTATTTATAGTCCATGCTGGAGCAGTACTAGAAAGCTTTCAAAGCAAGTGAGACCTGCTTTCTGGGAGCTTCTCTTTTCATCAGAATTAATCCATTGACATTTCATAGGTCCAAAAAAATTAAAAATAAACACATCTGAAATTGGACACCCTAGTAGGTCTTTGATAGGGGTAGCAGTAGTGGTAGTCTCTCAATCGGGTCCAACTCTTTGACTCCACAGACTGTTGCCCACCAGGCTCCTCTGTCCATGGGATTCTCCAGGCAAGAATACTGGAGTAGATTGCCATTCCCTTCTCCAGGGGATCTTCCCAACCCAGGTATCAAACCCAGGTCTCCTGCATTACAAGCAAATTCTTTACTGTCTGAGCTACAGGGAAGATTAGGTCTTTGATAAGTGAAGACAAAATTTCAGTCTTTAATGAAGGTCCTTTGAAACAGCTGATTTCTCACGGACAATTCTTCAACAGTACCCCAATCCCTATCTTTTTGGCTTTGTTTGAAAAAATGTGGGATCATTAATTGAATGGACTCTGAGAAAGACTGAAGAAGAGAAGAGTGGTATCTTGATTTTCTAGAGGAATTTCTACCTTGTAGTTGTCAATAAAAATAACTGATACTTACTGAACATTAATTCTTACAAAAACTGTATGCGGTAAGCACCATTATTAGTCCCACTTTGCAGAGGAAGAGACTGAGTTTCAGGGAAGTTACAAGATGAGGTTGTGTTGCCAAGATTACATAGTGATGGTGAGGGGAGTAGCGTTGGAGTATGAACTCAGGTATTGTAGCTGTCAATTATGATGGTTGCCCATGTTGGGCTCATTGGCTTTATTCTTGGAAGAATCTGAGGGGAACTTGCTAAAAATACCATCTTTCTGTAATACCAGCAATACTCCCCTGGTAAGTGCTGCCAGCCCTAAAGTTGGTTGGCAGTGTTGCACAGCCAAGATTGCCCGTGAAACCTCTTATGCATTGAATGTGTACAAAGTCAGCAGTAAGAGCAAATATTTCCTTTTCTAACCTCCCCCAGGGTTTATCAGGTAAAACAGTTACCTTAATCATCTCAAGGTCCAAGGGTTGGAACTTTGCTTTATCCTAAAAGATGATTTGTAGGAAGTTTCCTAACTAAGAACACACCTTGGCAAAAGGGTAAAAAATTGACTATTTAGTGACTCTCAATCCAGGAGGTTCAGAACCTTTGGATTACTGACAAAGTTCATCTACTTTGACAGTCATATAGGACTTTGAGGGACTGGCACATTTTTATTAACTGTCTGTTAAGCCAGACATGCAAATGTAGACTCAACATATTGAAATACAGTCATAAAATGCTGGGGTATTTTGGGTGTAGACGGGCACATCTGAAGAAAATCATACAAGTTTATGTCTGTTTTATTCAAAACACCAATAGTATGGCTATGACCAATCCAATCCAAGTGTCTTCTACTTTTCAGGCTATATAATTTTTTAGCACACTTTGCTCAGTAGTTTGTGCAATGTACTGAACTCCAGATGAGTGTGGAGTAAGATTTAAAGTATTACTATATTTAAAATTTGATGTTTGTGATTATTAATGATTTTTAGCATGTAATTAAGAAGAAGCAACCACTAGGTTATTAATATTCTTTGCTCCCAATAATTCTTTTTGACTGTGGCATTGAAGTGTCTTATCCCCTAAGCCATTTCTTTCTAATATCCTTTCTCTTCTAACTGAGTTCAGTTCAGTTCAGTTCAGTTGCTCAGTCGTGTCCGACTCTTTGCGACCCCATGAATCACAGCACGCCAGGTCTCCCTGTCCATCACCAACTCCCAGAGTTCACTCAGACTCACGTCCATCGAGTTGGTGATGCCATCCAGCCATCTCATCCTCTGTCATCCCCTTCTCCTCCTGCCCCCAATCCCTCCCAGCATTGACTCTTTTCCAATGAGTCAACTCTTCGCATGAGGTGGCCAAAGGAGGTGGGGTTTCAGCTTCAGCATCAGTCCTTCCAAAGAAATCCCAGGGCTGATCTCCTTCAAAATGGACTGGTTGGATCTCCTTGCAGTCCAAGGGACTCTCAAGAGTCTTCTCCAACACCACAGTTCAAAAGCATCAATTCTTCTGTGCTCAGCTTTCTTCACAGTCCAACTCTCACATCCATACATGACCACTGGAAAAACCATAACCTTGATTAGATGGACCTTTGTTGGCAAAGTAATGTCTCTGCTTCTGAATATGCTATCTAGGTTGGTCATAACTTTTCTTCCAAGGAGTAAGCGTCTTTTAATTTCATGGCTGCAATCACCATCTGCAGTGATTTTGGAGCCCAAAAAAGAAAGTCTGACACTGTTTCCACTGTTTCCCCATCTATTTCCCGTGAAGTGATGGGACCAGATGCCATAATCTTAGTTTTCTGAATGTTGAGCTTTAAGCCAACTTTTTCACTCTCCTCTTTCACTTTCATCAAAAGGCTTTTGAGTTCCTCTTCACTTTCGGCCATAAGGGTGGTGTCACCTGCATATCTGAGCTTATTGATATTTCTCCCGGCAATCTTGATTCCAGCTTGTGCTTCTTCCAGCCCAGCATTTCTCATGATGTACTCTGCATATAAGTTCAATAAGCAGGGTGACAATATGCAGCCTTGATGTACTCCTTTTCCTATTTGGAACCAGTCTGTTGTTCCATGTCCAGTTCTAACTGTTGCTTCCTGATCTGCATATAGATAATTATCTAATTATTGATTGAAATAACCATACGAACAAGAAAGGATAATAGAAGTCTTCCCATGATTGGCGAATGAAGACGGGAGACCAAGTGAAAATCCGCCACCTCTGAGGACACAGAGGCAAAGGCACTCAGGTATGGAAGATATACTTGTCTTCATTCACCTTCTGGAGTGGGCTATGCTGGAAGAAAAAAAAAAAACCTGCAAATTTCTCTTCCAAAACTTGTGTTATAAAGTATCTCCAATTTTTCCAGTTTGAGAAATAGTAAGGGTTTTATTAAAAGGAGTCACATAAGTAGTAAATTGGTTTTTAAAAAATGATTTTTGAAGCTACTAGGTCAACAGGTTTCTGTCATTTTGCCCACAGTTATCACGATCAGTAATCAAATGGCAGCTGGATCAATGTCCCTCTGCTACTCACCAAACATTGTTAATGGTAGGTTGTATTTTTATTTTTACTGTAATTTTAAAAACCTTTTCTATTTAGCATTATTTGCCTTTCAGATTGTGGTATTTCTAGGTTTAAGTATTATTTTATGAGACTTCACCTTTATGTTGATAGAACATACAAGTTCTGAAGAACATAGGTACATTTTTATTTCTACTGTTGATGATATATCATCCAAATGTTGTCTTGCAATATATTCAAATATAACAAGTTATTCTTCTTGTGACATATTTATTACTAAAGAAGTTCCTGTAACAATAGGGTGCCCTGCAATCATTAGGTAGAACATACTATGCTTCAGCTAAAAAAATTAGAATTTTGGATAACTTGTATCTGTCAATGGAACTTGATAACTTAACAGTACTTTAGTTTTGCTTGAGTTTTGTGGTGATTCTAACCAATGTGATTAAAAAATTCTGTAATGAAATATATCAACTTTTAGAAGAACTGAGTAACAGTAAGTTGGTATTTTTCAAATGACTAGTGCATAATTTTACAAAATCAATTCACAAAAGTGTAAGGTAGACCAACAGACTTTAATATAACCAAAGATGAAAATTTCATTGATATGGTTTCAGATTAATTATCTGTAATTGACTTTTAAGAAGCTACAACTTGTTGAGTTTTGGTGTAGCGTCAGAGAATGGTCACAACTATATAAAAATATATTTAAAAATTTTAATTATAAAAGAACCATTTAAAGGCATTGGAGAGCACTAAGACATTCAACAACTTGGGAGACTGAGATAAAAAAAGAAAGAAAATATTGAGGTAAGCCCCCAAATCTATGACTTTTCTTCTCAAGGCATTTCTACTTTGTAAGTTGCACTGAACTAAATGGTCTAATGCAAGGTGGATGTTAAGATGTTAAAAGATTACCCAGAGCTTTGGTAATATGATGGTGCTGATGAGGTAAATACTGGGGTTCATATCTCATATTTCCATTGAGATACCCGAGGGGCTACACCCTAGCAATAGGACAGAGCAGCACCAGTTCAGCTTTCAAGAAGACTTACATCTAGTCTTGAGACACCTCAGTCTAACTGGATCAAGGATTCACCCCTATTCTAACTGCCTGCTTGGAGGAAATAAATCCCCTTTGGAGACGATTTCATCATCTACAGCCTGCACAACTTTTCATAGTCAATATAAAGTATTCAGTTAAAATTTGCCAGCCATACCAGGAGCTACAATGGAAAGACTGAAGACAAAAATATAATTAATTAAGAACACATCCAAAGTTGGTTCTTTGAAAAGACCAACAAAATTGATAACTGATAAGGAAAAAAGTGTTAGTCACTCAGTCGTGTCTGACTCTTTGTGACCCCATGGACTATAGCTCTCAAGGCTCCTCTGTCCATGGGATTCTCCCAGCAAGAATACTTGAGTGGGTTGCCATGCCCTTCTCCAGGGGATCTTCCCAACCCAGGGATCGAACCAAGGTCTCCTGCACTGCAGGCAGATTCTTTACAGTCTGAACCACCAGGAAATCCCCATGCAGTAATGAAGAGAGAGATCATATAACAAATCATGCAGATTCCAAAAAGATGATAAGAGGATGTAATGGACAAATTTATGCAATATGTTTAAAATTTTGAATTAAATGGAAAGATTCCTAGAAAAGCACAAATTGCTAACACCAACATGAGGAAAAAACAGAAAAATCAACCTCTTGGTGGCATGCTGATTACAATGGAGCTTTTCCTATGAAGGGAGAAATGATGTGTCCTTCCTAGAATCAACAGATCCTCTAAATATGAGTTTCTTTTCCCTTCCCAAACTGCCCCACCAACACTATAATTATGACGATCTATTAAATTCTCATTTAAATGACCAGCTCAATAACAAAACTATGGGATTGGGGTACTGTCATCTAAGATGTAGTATGTGCAGATAGATGATACTCTGTCCCCTAGGAGTGGAAGAAAAACTGGTGTCTCTCACCATATCTCAAGAATTTGCTAAATGACAGAAATGTAATTAAGCTCTGCTGGTTTAGAGGGTCTTGTTCCTTGACATAATGATTCCGCTAAGGGACACAATAAAAGTAACACAAAACATTTAGGTATGACAACTGCCTGGGCACTTGGCTCCTCATCCAGGCTTCTCCTCACCTTACACCGGAAGATTTATGCCCCAGGAACCTTCTGCAGCATGCCTTTTACTTTTTGCCTTGGAGCTTCTCCATTGCTGCAGACATTGGCTGGCTCAGCAAGCATACAGGTAGATTACAGGTTAAAGGGAAAGTAACGCCCTTGAAGATAACTTTTTACCAACAGCAAATGGAAGTGGATAGAGAAATACTTCTGCTTGATAGTCAGGTGGATAATTCTGAAAAGCCTTTACTACCCTCTTTAGAAGTCTCTGGGAGAACTAAATGCCAGACATCACAGTGGTCACATTGATGTAACACCTGTTTATAGCTTTCCTCCTTGAAGTTATTTCTCAAATTAATGACTTGCACTCAAGTGTTTGTTTCAAGACTCTTCTTTCAGGGAAAGTACAAGCTTAGGTGAAGCTGATCATACTGGATTCAAGTTCTAGGTCTAATAATTGTGTGACATTTGGAAAATCACTTAACTTCTCTGGGCTTAGCTTCCTTTTCTGGATAGTAGGAGTGATTATAGTAACTACTTCATTGAGTTGCTGTGATAAAATAACCTGATGTTCCTAAAACACTTTGAACTGTGTTTAGCATGTGTGTGGATCACAATAAACTGTGGAAAATTCTGAAAGAGATGGGAATACCAGACCATCTGACCTGCCTCTTGAGAAACCTATATGCAGATCAGGAAGCAACAGTTGGAACTGGACATGGAACATCAGACTGGTTCCAAATAGGAAAAGGAGTACCTCAAGGCTGTATATTATCACCTTGCTTATTTAACTTATATGCAGAGTACATCATGAGAAATGCTGGGCTGGAAGAAGCACAAGCTGGAATTAAGATTGCCGGGAGAAATATCAATAAGCTCAGATATGCATATGACACCACCCTTATGGCAGAAAGTGAAGAGGAACTAAAAAGCCTCTTGATGAAGGTGAAAGAGGAGAGTGAAAAAGTTGGCTTAAAACTCAACATTCAGAAAATGAAGATCATGGCATCTGGTCCCATCACTTCACGGGAAATAGATGGGGAAACAGTGGAAACAGTGTCAGACTTTCTTTTTTGGGCTCCAAAATCACTGCAGATGGTGATTGCAGCCATGAAATTAAAAGACGCTTACTCCTTGGAAGAAAAGTTATGACCAACCTAGATAGCATATTCAGAAGCAGAGACATTACTTTGCCAACAAAGGTTCGTCTAGTTAAGGCTATGGTTTTTCCAGTGGTCATGTATGGATGTGAGAGTTGGACTGTGAAGAAAGCTGAGCACAGAAGAATTGATGCTTTTGAACTGTGGTGTTGGAGAAGACTCTTGAGAGTCCCTTGGACTGCAAGGAGATCCAACCAGTCCATTCTAAAGGAGATCAGCCCTGGGTGTTTGAAAGGAATGATGCTAAAGCTGAAACTCCAGTACTTTGGCCACCTCATGCGAAGAGTTGACTCATTGGAGAAGACTCTGATGCTGGGAGGGATTGAGGGCAGGAGGAGAAGGGGATGACAGAGGATGAGATGGCTGGATGGCATCACCAACTCGATGGACGTGAGTCTGAGTGAACTCTGGGAGTTGGTTATGGACGGGGAGGCCTGGCGTGCTTCAATTCATGGGGTTGCAAAGAGTGGAACACGACTGAGCGACTGAACTGAACTGAACTGAACTGAAGCACTACATAAATGTTAGCTATTACTTGCTCAAGGATCATTTTTTTCCAGTGAGGTACTCAACTTTTTATTAATTTCTAGGAACCTTTCTATATTATTAAGTATTAACTTTTTTGGTCAAGGGTATGAATTTTCCAATTTGTCTTTAAATTGTTTATTGTGTTATTGTATTTTTCACTAACAAAATCATTTGATTTTTATAGTAAAACTGTACCTATAGTTTTACTATAGGTGTCAATTCTTTCCATTCTATCTTCATGTTTTATAATATTAGGCTTCCCCATTCTATTATTATAAAAATAAAATGTAATAAAAATAATTTCTCCAGGCAATTCATTCAAAACAAGGTGTATCAGTACTTGCATACTAGTTAGCTGGAACTTTGCTTGATGTCAGCAAGTTTTCATATGCATGTAAGATTCTTTCATGCTCACTCAGTCGTGTCCCATTCTGTGTGACCCCATGGACTGCAGCATGCTAGGCTCCTCTGTCCATGGGATTTTCCAGACAAGAATAGCAGAGTGGATTGCCATTTCTTCCTCCGGGGGATCTTCCCGACCCAGGGATTGAACCCCTGTCTCCTGCATCTCCTGCATTGGCAGGCGGGTTCTTTACCACTCTTAGATAATTTCTGACACATAGTGAATATTCAGAAAATTTTAGTTACTAATTTTATTCTTTTAAAAAAATGTTCATAAAACAAAAAAAAGAGGAGATCTTGACTGATTATAGGACTGGGTCAGAGATTTTAGAAGCTGAACCTGGAGCATCTTGTGGGGCTGAAAAGTAAGGAAATGCTCAAAACAAACAAACAAACAAACAAACCCCAACCCCCACAATGATGAGAGTATGTTAAAGAGACAAAGGAATGAAATGAAAGAGTTCCTAGAGACCAAACAACCTAGAACAATTTGAGCAATAAGATAATAGTATTGGATTATGATATGGAGAAGGCGATGGCACCCCACTCCAGTACTCTTGCCTGGAAAATCCCACAGACGGAGGAGCC
Source organism: Bos javanicus (assembly GCF_032452875.1). Lineage (NCBI taxonomy): Eukaryota > Metazoa > Chordata > Mammalia > Artiodactyla > Bovidae > Bos > Bos javanicus. Next base: position 26,922,793 of record NC_083869.1, read on the forward strand.
TGGAAGGCTGCAGTCCATGGGGTCGCAAAGAGTCCGACATGACTGAGCGATTTCACTTTCACTTTTCACTTTCATGCATTGGGGAAGGAAATGGCAACCCACTCCAGTGTTCTTGCCTGGAGAATCCCAGGGACAGGGGAGCCTGGTGGGCTGTCGTCTATGGGGTCACACAGAGTCGGACACGACTGAAGCGACTTAGCAGTAGCAGCAGGATTATGATCCAAACTATAAAATAAATATCCATAATTCCATAATGATATAAATAAATAATTGAATAAAGAAATAATTAGGTTGGCTCTACCGCAATACAAAATGGCTTTGGTGTTAAAAAAAATTAAAAAAAACAAAAAAATACATAATTAGGGATAAACAGATAAATGCATTCATGCAGAATAATTCCTTACTTTGCCCTTAAAGAAGTGGAGTGTGGGATGTGCATAAATACTTCTTTCTAAAGAGGACAGGATGAAAATCGGGGAAAGGAGCGATTGCTATGTAGCAACTTGACAAACATGACTTCAGCCAGATGGCCAAAATTACCATCAGTTGACAGTACGTACTGTTGATATGATGTGAGGATTATGGCTGTTTACCTCTGTCATCTTGCCCTTGCGAAACCCTAGTCAAATAATGAAAAAAAATTAGACAAATCTTAATTGAGAGAGTTGGACTGCAAGGAGATCCAACCAGTCCATTCTGAAGGAGATCAGCCCTGGGACTTCTTTGGAAGGAATGATACTAAAGCTGAAACTCCAATACTTTGGCCACCTCATGCGAAGAGTTGACTCATTGGAAAAGACTCTGATGCTGGGAGGGATTGGGGGCAGGAGGAGAAGGGGACGACAGAGGATGAGATGGCTGGATGGCATCACTGACTCGATGGACGTGAGTCTGAGTGAACTCCGGGAGTTGGTGATGGACAGGGAGGCCTGGTGCTGCGATTCATGGGGTCACAAAGAGTCGGACACGACTGAGCGACTGAACTGAACTGTACAAAGTATCTAACCAGTACTCTTCAGAGCTGTCAAAGTCACCCAAACCAAAAATAATGTCTGAAAAACTGTCCCAGCCAATGGGTGTTTAAGGAGACATGATGACTAAGTATAATGTAACCCTAGATGGGATCCTGGAATAGAAAGAGGGCATTAGGTAAAAGAAAATCCAAAAAAGTATGGACTTTAGTTCCTAAATCAATATCAATAATGGCTCATTGATTGTTACAAATGCACCATACTAATCTAAGTTGTTTATAATAAGCTAAAATGGTTGTAGGATATATGGGAGCTCTCTGTACTATCTTTGCAATTTTTATGTAAATCTATTCTACAGTTAAAAAGTTTATTTTAAAAAGACTTTGAAGAATACAAAGTTTATTGGAGGAGTTATGACTATGGTCATAAGACCATAGTCAAAGACCTACTACCACGAAGTGAAAATCTTAATGAAGGTGAGTGTCTGATGGAATAGGATTACAGGAAAGAAAGAGACTCTCTGGGAGAGGAAGCGGTGATTTTATCACAAAGGAGAAAATATTTGAGCTGAGGCTTGAGGAGAAAATAGCAGTTGGTCAACTGGAGAGAAGAGAGAAATTAAGTACTTTTCTCGTTTAGTTTGCATCTACTTAAACACTGCTGAAGCATAAGAATCGAGATGCATCTTCTGCATTTTGAAATACTTCTTAGCATGCCCCATCTTAATGTCTGTTTCTCCTGACTGAACTCTTATAGTCCTTTGCCTATGGCATTGTCCAGTTACTAAGAAGATGGTATTAGCAGAAGTGGGTTTTAGATGAATTTTTGATTCTGTTCTTGAGCTAAAGGTCTGAATTCCATTTTCAAGGTTTAGTTGCTACAGACCTTTTGATTGCACTTTCAGAGTTTCTCATCCTTGAACTAGTGAAATTTGACAGCAGATGATTCTTTGTTATGAGATGGGAGAGAGGATAAGGTGGAAGGAAAGGTTTGTCCTGTTCCTTGTAGGATGTTGAGCAACATCCCTCGTTTCTACCCACTAGATGACAGTACAACTTCCAGTTACAGCAACTAAGTGAAAGAAAGTGCAATTATCAGTTGCTCAATCATGTCCAACTCTTTGCGACCCCATGGACTGTAGCCCTCCAGGCTCCTCTGGCCGTGGAATTCTCCAGACAAGAATATTGGAGTGGGTTGCCATTCCCTTCTCCAGGGGATCTTCCTGACCCAGGGATCGAACCCAGGTCTCCCACATTGCCAGGTAGATTCTTTGCCATCTGAGTCAGCAGGGAAGCCACAGCAACCAAAAAGGCCTGCAAATATTGCCAGCTTCTCAGGTGGCACTAGTGGTAAAGAATCCACCTGCCAATTCAGGAGATGCCAGAGATGCAGGTTTGATCCTTGGGTCAGGAAAATCCTTTGGAGTGGGAAATGACAACCCACTGCAGTATTCTTGCCTGGAAAATTCCATGGACAGAGGAGTCTGCTGGATTACAGTCTGTGGGTCTGCAAAGAGCTGGACACGACTGAATAACTAAGCACACACCCCCCTGGGACATTAGAGAAATAATGCTCATTTTATAACTCAGATTGCAACTTTAATTGTAGGCCTTCAAGGCAAGGATAGCTAGAGAAGTTAAAACTCAGATATACCTTGAGGATGCTTCTAATAGCATGCAAGATCTCAAGATCTCTTCAGAGTAAGTTGCATCTTATACTGTTTTATTTCATTTGTTCACTTATTTAATCTGCAAACATTTATTGATTGGCTTGCCATGTATCAGATCCCAGGTCAAGTTCTGAGAATTTGGTGTTGACTAAGACAAAGCTCCAATACTTTGGACACCTGATGCAAAGAACTGACTCATTGGAAAAGACTCTGATGTTGGGGAGGACTGAAGGCAGGAGGAAAAGGGAACGACACAGGATGAGATGGTTGAATGGTATTTCCGACTTGATGGACATGAAGTTTGAGCAAGCTCCAGCAGACAGTGAAGGACAGGGAAGCCTGGCGTGCTTCAGTCCATGGGGTTGCAAAGAGTTGGACATAACTGAGGAACTGAATAACAATAACAGCCTATAAAGTAGTTGGATTTGTCTTCAGTTCAGTTCAGTCCCTCAGTCATGTCCAACTCTTTGCGACCCTATGGACTGTTGCATGCCAGGCTTCCTTGACCTTCATTGTATCCTGGAGCTTGCTCAAACTCATGTCCATCGAGTCGGTGATGCCATCCACCATCTCTTTTCCAATGAGTTGGCTCTTTGCACCAGGTGAACAAGTTATTGGAGCTTCAGCTTCAGTATCAGACATTCCAATAGATATTCAGGGTTGATTTCCTTTAGGTTGGGCTGGTTTGATTTCCTTAATAGGGAACCTGGCTGAATTCTGAAGCAGGTCTCCAAGCAAAGTTGTTTATGGAAGACTGGAATTATGTCTAATGGTGATACTGAGATAGTTGTAGTACTTGATTTCACCTGAAGCATGATGTATGGATCCTGACTTTATATAGGCTCTTTCTTCATGCATGTAGTACTCCTTATCACAGACGTCTCTGTGGTCCTCCAGCCCTTTCATAACCCCTGAGATTAGAGATGCACTTTGGGAATTGTATTGGTCTTGGGCTCTCAAGAGTCATTATCCAGGAAGATGTTTTCACTGAGTTTTGTCTATGGAAATTGCTCCTGAGAGAGAGAAATTTGAAAGTGGAAGGCTAAACAAGCAAGTACCTCTGTTGACTGGTGCTTGTGGTGCCATCACCATCTGAACATGTATACCTGCCTTAGGCCCACCTGATTCTCAGGGCTTCCGGACATCCTGTCTTTAAATCCTAAATTTTTCTGGCAAGTCCTAATTCTATTGAACTTTTTTTTTTTCAATCAATGAGACTTATTAGATTCTCAACTGTTTCTTTAAACCTCTGCCAAGATGTTCTGTATGACTATATTTGCAAAGAAAGAGGATTGCCTTGTTATATTATACCTGGTATCTCTGTCTTTGGTTTAGAAGGCATGGCTGCTGCCTTAGTTGTCCTTTTAGGTCTTGCTGTGGCTTTTCCAGGCCTGGTTACCCATCAGGGAAAGTGTTGGCTCAGGACTGCTTATGGCTTATGGCTCAGGTTGCAGTTCTGAGACTGGCAAATACAAAGTTGGAAAAAACAAACAAACGATGTCCTTTCTTTGTGAGTGGCAGTTATTATTACATCACAAGCATACTGGAACTGCTTGATAGGTGAGATACCTGGTGTCTTTTTGGCACTTTGTATGGTTTTGGTCTGGTTCTGTTTTACAGAGGGCAGAAATCCATTCAAGCTCCCTCAGGGAAAAGGAGGATGATTTTAAGGGTATTCTAGGTTAGGAACTAGACCTGGAGTGCTGTCAGGAATTTAGATAGCCCCATGAAACTCTGCCTTATCCCCCTTAAGCACCTTAATTTTACCCTCAAGGGTAGGAAAGCAGACAGTATGTTTGCGAAACCAGGTGGAAGCCAATGTGGCTGTGGACAGATTGTCACATGAGAGTCACGAGATGGCCAGTGGCCAGATCATTCAAGAGCTTGTAGCAATGCAAAAGTCTTTGAATTTTATTCCAGTGATAATGGGGAAACTATTGAAGTGTTAAGACCAAATGATTGATACGGTCTTGTGGAAGTCGTGTCCAATTCTTTGAGATGCCCTGGATTATACAGTCCATCGAATTCTCCAGGCCAGAATACTGGAGTGGGTAGCCTTTCCCTTCTCCAGGGGATCTTTCCAACCCAGGGATCGAACCTAGGTCTCCCGCACTGGAGGCAGATTCTTTACCAGCTGAGCCACAAGGGAAGCTGATATGGTCTGGATGACTGCAAAAAAATTACTCTGGCATCAGAGTGAAAAAATTTGACAAGGCTAAGGGAATACAACAAGTGTGTCAAAGAGCTGGGCTGGGGAAATCAAGAGAGCTATGAGGGGGTATCGAAGAGTCTCCTAAGGCAGTAGGGGTGGTTAGGGAAGCCTTCCTGGAAGAAGAGATATTTGAGATGAGACTGGAAATTTGAGAAAGTCGAGTAAGACCTAACCAGATGAAGGGAAGGATTGGTAGGAGAATAATACTTTAGATTGAGGGAATAGTAGGAGCAAATCCTGGGAGACAAGAGAAGAATTGTCCTTGTGGAATTTCTGACTTGATGCAAAGTTTTTAAAACTTAAAAAAAATCATTTTAATATAATTTTAAGCTCACAGAAATGTTGCAGTAGTGCAAGAGACATTGCCCTTTGCCCATGTGCTCGCTTTCTCTCTTCCTAATTTATAAATTTTGAAATTATGTTTCTGGATGTATTTATATTTTGTCTGTGTCTCTCAGGTGGGATCTTAGTTCCCAGACCAGGGATTGAATCCCAGCCCCAGCAAGGAAGGCACAGAGTCCGAACCATTGGACCACAAGGAATTCCCATTCCTGAACCTTTAAATATTTTAGGATATGTTCCCCCAAAACAAGGACATTATCTTTTACAACCAATATGAGACATTATAGGATATTATTATGCAATCTATAGTCCATGTTAAAATGCCTCTGATTTTCCCAATAATGCCCTTTGGAGCTATTTCCCCCACTAGTCCAAGTCCAACCCAAGCCTGTGCATTGCACTCAATTGTCTTATCTCTAAAAAGCCCCTCAGTATGTCTCTGTTTGTATTCTTCTGATGCTTTCTCATGACTGTGTTGTGCATTTGTGTAGGTATACCTTGTGGTATCTGCTTTGTTTACCCTATGTCTAGCTTCTGTAATCTTGATGCATCTGCCCTTGCCTGCATTTGCTAGATACACCTTGTCCTAATAATATACCTGACTCACCTTGTCTTGATCTCCTGCCTCCTCCAGAGTTGGTGGTGGGGGTGGGCGGAGGGTGTTATGTTCAAATACAAGGACATTATGTTCAAATACTAACTATCCTATCCTAAACTGCTTACCTGGCCTGTCTATTCCCCGTTCCTTCCTGTGGAAACAGTAAAAGTGCTTGCCCCCAATTCCCTCCTTTTGCTCTCAGAGTGATGACTTTGGCAGTTGCCTATATGGGTTCCAATGTCCTGACCTGTATTCCCTCTTCTGGGATCTGTGAGTATAATAAACTGTGTTTTCAATGGCTGTCTCCTGATCTGTTGACTTTAACATACCTAAGTAATGGTGGCTCAGATGGTAAAGAATCTGCCTACAATGTAGGTGACCAGGGTTCGATTCCTGGGTCAGGAAGATCCCCTGGAGAAAGAAATGGCAATCCACTCCAGTATTCTGCCTGGAGAATCCCATGAACAGAGGAGCCTGATGGGCTATAGTCCATGGGGTCACAAAGAGTTGGACACAACTGAGTGACTAACACACAACACACACACATTAAAACACCTGCCAGGTTCTAAACTTGTTACTATTACTCTAATTAATAAGTAGTTTATGGAGAGATACTTCAAACTTTTTTGACTGAGATGCATAACAAGAAATATATTTTACATTGTGGAATGTCTGTTTCACAAGAGTTTTGTGAAACAACACATATCCTCTCCATATGAAAGTTATTTTAGTTTCTATTCTGCTCTGTTTTATTTGAAAATAATTCTTGTCTGACCTACTACGTTGATTTCATAACCCTCTAATAGTTAACTACCTTTGTCTGAAAGCACTAGTCTGGTGGAAATATCACTTTTATCATCTGCTTGTGGAATGGAAAATAGATGTGACAGGGCAGACTGACAGCAAGGACTCCATGATAAGGATCTAGCCATAATTCAGGTGAGAGAGTTGTGCTACTGGCAACCAGATTGAGAAAAATGGTTGAGTTTGATTTGAGAAGAAGTGATTGGATTGAGGAACTTGTATATGGAGTACAGAAGAGAAAAGGGTCAAAAAGAACAATTTCACAGACTTCCCTCGTGGTCCAGTGGCTAGCACTCCAAGCTCCCAATGCAGGGGGCCCAGGTTTGATCCCTGGTGGAGGAACTAGATCTCAGAAGCCACAACTAAAAAGATCCCACATGGTGCAATTAAGACCGATCACAGCAAAATAAATATTAAAAAAAAAAAAAAAAAGACAATTTTAGCCTTGGCCTGTGGGGTGGATGGTGGTGCCCCTTACTAAGATAAGAAACACTAAAGGTTTATAGTTCAGGCTCCATCATGCTAAGTTTGAACTCTTATGGACATTGGATTGGAACTGTCTAGTGAGCAGTTAGCTCTGTGGCACCAAGAGGCAAATCTGGGTTAGATTATTAGCAAGCTGGAGTTGGACTGTACTCAAGAAGTTTTTCCATTCCCTGTCCACTACAGGAAGCAGAAGTTAAGTCAGAATAGTAACAAATGCTTTGAAAATATTTCCAGTAGTTTGGCATTGAGATGCATGAAGTCAAAAATATACTTTGGAAATCAATGAATACAAATTTAGTAGAATAAATCTCACTTTTCAGCACTTTCCCCTCTTTTGGTTAACGGCACTGTAAAGTCTTTTTTGTACAGATGTAGAGAGAAATGTGGAACATAAAGAAATTTTGCATTATATAGAAACTTGCATTACATAGAAACAGTGCTGCCTTAAATCAAAACTGAGCTAGCCTGCGCTTTCCCGGATGCTGGTCCTTAGTTTTAATCCCCCAAATCTAGCAACAGGCATTCTCAGGTATAGATACCGAGATAAAAACTGGCGCACGGTGCAGGCAGTAAAAAGATGTCTGGTTTTAAGTGGTATGAGTTTGGTAGTGCACTGAAAAATTGGGGTTTTCTAGTGGAAAAGAGTGTGGATGTGCGAATTTACATACAGTGTTGGGATTGATAGGCAGTGTTTCATTATTGGTCCCTCATCCTCTATCCCCACCCCTTCATCTGCTCCCCTCCCTCCAGCCCTCCCTCCATTCTTCCCCCCTTCTCTGGCGTTTTTCTGGGATTAACGGCGGGGTCGGCCCCATACACAAACGCAGCTGGTTCGTACGGTCAGCCTGAGCCCTGCTGTGCAACCACGTCAGGAATTCCAGTAAGTTGGCAACACTGCAGCACAAAGACAACAACAATGAGGGAAACCCTTCAGTGCAGAAAGGAATGTTTGGAGCCCGCGCTGCTACACAGAGAAAGGACACAAACACCGCCCCCACGCCCGCTCCCTCGCCCCCGATCGCGCCTGCGCTCCCTCTCCCGCACCTCCAGCACCCCACGCGCGTCCCGGGCTGGACCGAGCCCCGACCAGCGCACCGCTTGGGGCGCGCGCCTCCCCAGCGCCCGCAGCAGCTCTTTGTAATTGTGGTGCGGGGACGCTCATTGACTATGCAGGGCGGCCCCGGCGGGCGTCGGAGTGCTCTGACCCCGGCGCGGTCTCGTACCATCGCCCCGGCCGCCCGGAACCGGCATAAATCACCCACCGAGACTAAAGTGCAGCTTCTCGCCCCCTCGCCGCCTCCCTCCTCCCGCTAGCCTCGTCCCCCTGACTTCCCAGCCCCCCATGCCCTTCGGGTCCCCAATCCTGCCTCCTCCGCGGCGCCGCCCAGCGCCGACGCTGCGCAGGGAGGCAAAGAGCGTCCCAGTGACTTCGGTCGGAGCCGAGAACTCTGGATTTCCAGTTCTTGGGAAGAAAGCCGCTAAATCTCTCCCGCCCCTGCTCGCACCTTACTCCTTTTTAAGTCAAAGTTTTCTCTATCTGGGTCTATTTCTCTCGTCTTGTCTTTCAAAAATAATACCTACTTCCCCTTCCCCCTCCCCTCAAAGCTTCACCAACCACTAAATCCTGGACTGTTTGGGGTCAGTAGAGTTCCACAGAGTCTCTCAAGATCCAGGCTCGGGGAGAAGGGGTGGCAGTATCTGGGTCGGGGACTACATGGGTGCTGGGCTATCGTCTTGACGGCCACGGCTCCTCTGAGAGAAAGGGCTCCTGACTGAAAGGGCTCCAGGACCAGGGCCTGGCTCCGGGGTGAGGAAATTCCGGGGTGACCCCTGGCCTAGAAACGGTTCCTTCTCACATAGGTCTCCACGTGGCCAGGAAAGCGGTTGCACGGACCCTCCTTCTTTCTGTGGGCACTGGAGCCACGTATCGGCTGAGGACGATGCTCAAGTTTCTCTCACAGTGCTCTTTGGGGCGCCCTCCTCCAGCCCCCACCAGCCTGGCTACACTGCCCCCAAAGAAAGGAGTGGCGGGATTCTCTGAACCCCTTTAGTTTCTCCCTCCCATAAAGGGGCACCTGCACCGTCTAGAAGACGTTCATTCTTTCAGTTTTGCTCAAAATGATCAGATTTGTAAGAAGCACGATCTGGTCGTGACACCTGTAGGCGTGGTGCTTAAGAAAATCTAAACAAGGATCCGACGCGCCCCCATCGCCCCAACGTTGATCTCACTCCCCCCGTAACTCGTAAAAACATAGAGCAAGCCATCTCAGCGCCCAACTCTACAGGGGAAACCCGGGTGTCTGAGGGAGCTTGAGGACTGTAGACTAGAGAATAAAATAGTCACAAATCTCGATCGAGCAAGCTCTCCATTCCTCTTTCCCCTTCCCTCCTCCTCCTCTTATTTTCCCTTTTCAAAAACTGTATAGGTAGCCGACATCAGTGTGGACCGCCTAGCCAACTTCTGTGCGGAGGCCAATCCTGCCCGCGTGTGATCGTGTCAGTGTGAGCGTGTGACGGTGATGAGCGTGTGTGCGCGTATGAATGAGCGTGTGTACCTGGGAAGTGTGCGTGCACGTGTGAGCGGGCGCGTGTGCGCGCGCGGCTGTGTCTGTAGGAGTGTCTGCGTGAGAGTGCACGCGTGTGTTCGGGTCCCGACTCCTCTCGCAGCTGCAAAGTGCAGGGGGCGGGCCGGGCGGCAGGGGGCCTGCCCCGCGGGATTCCCGCAGGCTAGTTCCGGGGCGGGCGGGTCTAAAGGGCTTTATGCACGGTCTGGAGGGTGGGGACTGGCGCCGGTAGAAAACGCGATTCCTCAGGCGCGGGTCCCGGCTTTCTGCCACTAGGAGCCCGCAGAGGTGCGGCCCTGAAAGAGCGCTCCCCAGTGGAGGGGCTGCAGTGCCGAGTGCGACGCGCGCCCACCTCCCGGGGAAGGAACGGCGAGGCCGGGGACCCGGACAGTCGCTGGGATGGAGCGCTGGGCGGCGGCGGCAGCGTGCACGCTGCTGCTGGCTTTCGCCGCCTGCCTGGCGCCGGCCAGTGGCGGAGGTAAGCGCCCACCGGTCCGAGCTCCGCGCGGAGTGCGGGACTTCCCTGGCTGCGGCAGGGTCGGGTCCGCGGGCGAGCGGAGGGGGCTGCGGCCAGCAAAGGCCAGGAGTGGGAGGCCGCCGGACAGCTCCCTGTGGGGCCCTCAGGTTGCCCTACGTGGGGCCGGCAGGAGCGCCCCTCCTTCGCCCGCCCCGGCAGTGAGCTGTCCCAAACTTGAGAAAGCAGCCCCTGCGGTTTCGGTGACAGCACACCCCACAAGGACCCCGCCTTTGTTCCCACGGAGGTTTGTCCCAACCCTCCTGGAAGGTACTTTGCTGCTCTCCTCGTGAGTCCGCAGCTTGCTCCCCGCGCTGGTTTCTTCTCTCCCGGGCCAAGCGGTCTTCCGCGCTGCTCCGTGCGCAGTTTTCCACCTGCAGCGCCCCGCCCGGGAATCCCTTCGCGCGCCCAGGCTGGGGGCTCGAGCACCCCGCCTTTCTGCAGCAGCGAAACTTGGTCTCGCCGTGACCCCCAAGAGACCGCATCTCGATAAAGATCATTCACTAGCCGAGATAAGGCCGGGAGGTGGGATTGGCCGAGAGAGCGGCTGATACGCTGCAGCATTTTCTTGAAGGGTTTCCCTTTCCAGCCGGGAAGTGGAGGCTTTTGTGTTGATGAATGGGGCTCGTCTGCGCGGCCGGAGTTTTGAGGGCTCGAATGGAGAAAGTTTCTGCGATGAAGCGCTGTAAACTTCTCTCAAGTTGTCGGGAGAGTTTTAGTTTTTTACAGGAACGGAGGCGAGGGAAAGAGGAGGAGGGAGTAGGGGAGAGAATAAAAAGAATAAGAGGGGAGGAGGAGAGAAGACAAATAGAGAGTAAAAGGGAGAGAAGGAGGGGAAAGAGAGAGATCGGGGGCTGAGGTCGGGGAGAAGGAGAGAGAGAGAGGAAGCTAGGGATGAATGGGAGAGGCGAGGAGGCAGGGGAACAAGCGAGCTCTCTCCCTGGCTTTGCGTTGCTAGGTAGCAGCGAAGAGCTGCGTGTGACCGACCACCAGACAGACAGAGAGGACGCTGCTGCCTCCAGGGGGACTAATCTGTCTGTGGGGACGGGAGACCACCCTCTCCCCCACCACCCCTTCCTCCCGCTCCTTCCTTCTCGGACAACTTAATTGCCCTACAATGAAAATGAAACCCCTATTGTTGTAGGATTAGCCAAAGCAATACATTGATTTTCCTGGATCACATATTAGGGTTGAAGAGTGGGGACTGCAGAAGCCCCCATTTATGGCAGAGAGAGGGGATGGGCCAGTGGCATGTATTCAGATGGTTAATCTGCTTTCTTTCCTCAATTCTTAGAGTAAGCTCCTTAGAGGGAATCAACTAAGTAATTATACAGCAACTCCTAACAGTACACATTGCAGACTTCCTGGGAAGAAGTTTGGAAACGCCAACAAACCTCACTGGTCGTGTAAAACTCTTTGGAAAAGGAGGGGAGGCAGGAAGAGAACGTTAATAATTATAACTTCGAAAACCTTTTCTCAGGGTTGGTAACAGAGAAAGAGAATTTATTATTATTGTGGAGGGTTTGTCCTAAATATAGCCACAAGTTTTACTATATGTTCCTGTAAGTGCCTGGCAAAAGGAAACCTTGTCTGGGTTAAACTGGGATACATCTGGGTTATCCACATACAACCCAAACAGATGTTTTCATCCCTGTGTTAATGTCTTAGTCATCAAATAACCTGTACTTACTCTTCTTGGTAGTTTAGACCCATCTACCTTTCATTCTATAATAATAATCACATAATATGTATAGTATATAGCATATGATATCATATATATCATATACTTTTATGTGGCAGGCCCTGTTCTAAGTATTTTACACTTGTTGAAATTTAGTCTTTATCACGCCTCTTTTTAAGTAAGCACTCTTACTGTTTCTATTTTACAGATGGGAAATGAAGGCATAGACCAGTTAATTTCCTTAAGGTCATATGGCTAGAAAATCACTGTGAGACAATTCCCAGAGATTCTGATACCAGAGGCTTTAACTAAACTGCTCTAGTATATGGCTCTTTTGTACTAGAAATGTCATACCCCCTTAGTTTCTGTCCACGTGTGAAGTTACTAAAGAAGCCAAGGGACTTTTTGCAAGTCTTTGCCACATACTGTAGAATTTGCTTGCTGCTCATAACTTGATATTTCCAGAAACTCTTTGCAGGTTTCTATCCTCACTCTCAGTCTTCCCAATTGATCATTTTTACATACATGTCCTCTGAATATTGTCAACCTGGGGGTTTAAGATTTCTAGATTCCTGTTGTATTGATTTTTGATGTAGATGAAGAAGTATGATGACATTGTAAATGCCCTTATTTTAGGTAAGATCATCCTGCAAACTTCATATCATTAGAAACTGGAAAGTGTTTTGCAGTTAGTCTTTTAAAAAATATTGCATATCTGTGGCTAGAAATTATTTGCACTGCCCTCTATTTTGCATAATGCTTTTTAAAAAATGCGGAGAGCCTGAAGCAATGGCTTCACCTCATTCTAGCTGTGTGACCTTGGGAAAGTCCTTTAACTTTGCATGGCTCAGATTGCTTATCTGTAAAACTGGTATGATAATGGGAGAATCTATTCTGTGACATTTTATGAACATAAAGTGGTAAGTGTGCCTTAGCATGGTGTAAGGCATTGTAGACAATGATCATAAACTAATAGCTCTTTTTATTACTTTGATTCACAATACCTTTTCTTGCTTACTGATCATATTTCTAATTTCAAAATGCACATGAGAATATCTTTAAGTATTTTCCACCTAACATTTCTCTGAAGAATTCCCAGATTCCAGGACGTGATTTGAAGTTTTTCAGAAAATGTTATGGTTTCTCAGGACAATGATACTCTTTCATCCAATAGAAGTTTGATTGTGCCCTTAATAGGATCAGGTTTTATGACAATTACATCTTTGGGTACAGTTTATATGCTTAGAAGGGTTGTGTGGCCAATAGCAAACAGGCAACATTTTGGTTCTGTCAAGTCTCTATTATCTGCTGCTGCTTTTATTTCACAGCAATTGGCTTTTCTTTCTCTTACTGAAGTTCTTCCTTGCCAGTCTTTGGGGCTTCTGCTTAAACTTCCTGTCCCTGCCCTATTTTAATATAAACTTTTATAACCTTTAGATATATCACTTGGACTGCTTGGCATTATTTTATAGTTAAGTAACTAAATCCTGGTGGAGAAGGAAATGGCAACCCACTTCAGAGTTCTTGCCTGGAGGATCCCAGGGACGGGGGAGCCTGGTGGGCTGCCGTCTACGGGTCGCACAGTCGGACTGAAGCGACTTAGCAGCAACTAAACGCTGGAGGGAGACTGAATGGAGTGAAAGGGTGGAGTTAAGTGCCCCACCTAAAGGACATTGATCGAGCCAGGGTCTGAACCTGAGACTCCTCATTCTTCCACAAGACCTTTAGATGCATGTCCTCTAAATGTCCCCATGTTGAGATCTCTAGATTCCTTTTGTGTTGATCCTGACTTATCAGTTGAGGCAAAGTATGATGAAAAGATGATCTTGGGCGAATCTTTAGTTGGGTGGGTCACCAGTCTCAGGCCTAAGCTGAATCTTATGATAGATTAATATAACCATGTGTTTTTAGCTTGACCCAGAACTCCCAAAGTCTGTGCCTCTGGATCCATTTTTTAAACATTGTGGACCATCAGAGCACATTTCTGAAGAGTTGATATAATTCACATATTAATAGTTATAGTCCATTAATTTTGTGATCTTGAGAAATTAAAAAAATCATTACACTGTGGCTGCTAAGTCACTTCAGTCGTGTCTGACTCTGTGCGACCCCATAGATGGCAGCCCACCAGGCTCCCCTGTCCCTGGGATTCACCAGGCAAGAACACTGGAGTGGGTTGCCATTTCCTTCTCCAATGCAGGAAAGTGAAAAGTGAAAATGAAGTCACTCCAGTCGTGTCTGTGGCAATCCACAAATATTTATTAATAAGCATCTACGAGCCTGGTAGGCTGCAGTCCATGGGGTCGCAAAGAGTCGGACACGACTGAGCGACTTAGCTTAGTGACTTAGCTTAGCTTAGCTTACGGTGTGCTAGTAAGACAGCAGTATCAATATAACAGAAAGGTTAAGGATGATGAGAACTGAAAAGAGGAGTCTAGATTCCACAGTTAAAATGGGCTGCAACTTTGTGTTTACGATTCTGAGATAGTAATTTTCTAGTTCCTAATAACTCTGGCTAGGATTTCACCAATATTAGATTTGACACATTCCAGCCTCAGTGTTTTGGGCTGCTTTTAGAATGATCAGATTGATAGATGTTTTGAAATGTCAGAGATGCTTTGATGCTTCCCATGTTTATAAAGGGCCTGTACAAATGTTTCCTAATTGATTTCTTGACCATCTTAGCATTGTGAGACACAGTAGAAAAAGTGTGAATTTGGGGATTAGAGGATCTGGATTTGTAATGAATGTAAATTCATTACAACATACTCAACTGCTCTGGGTTGGTTTTATCTATAAAATGGACACATGTTTACCTCATAGGGTAGTTATGCCAGTTACCTGAGAAAAGTGTGAAATGCTTTTTAGACTGTGAGGTCTCATGTATTTCTATCCATCATGACTGCCCTTTTCAAGAATTTAACTTTTTATAAACTTGTGGAGAAGATATTGTATCTTGGTGTCTCCCCCTGCCCCCTTTTTAGTACAAGGGATCTTTAAATGATTTTCTTGTGCATCTTTGACACAGTGCTTTATTGGCTACAGCAACTTTACACATTAGTCTGAATTCTCATGTTTGTAAATGACAGAAAACTCAGTTAAACTGCTTGAAGCCAAAAGGAAGGAGTATTGAAATATATAATTGAAAAGATAAAGCTATTAGGTTGAACCATATGGGATTGTTGGATGGAGGAGCCTGGTAGGCTGCAGTCCATGGGGTCGCTAAGAGTCGGACATGACTGAGCGACTTCACTTTCACTTTTCACTTTCATGCATTGGAGAAGGAAATGGCAACCCACTCCAGTGTTCTTGCCTGGAGAATCCCAGGGACGGGGGAGCCTGGTGGGCTGCTGTCTCTGGGGTCACACAGAGTCGGACACGACTGACGTGACTTAGCAGCAGCAGCATATGGGATTGTTGTTCCTAGGTCAGAAGCAGTCAAATTTGGCAATTTGGTTTAACCTAGTATAGTTGGGCACTCAGCCTACTTCATGTGGATTGGTTTCTCTATCTCCTGGTTCTGAGATGACTGTGTTCTCTAGCATGTTCTTCTCTGGCATCATATCCTTTAATGTTATGTCCAATGGAAAAGAGTAAGTTTTGTTTTAATTATACTCTGCAAAAGTCTCAATTGCATTCAGGGACTCCTCTTAGGTCATAAGCTCATTGGAGAACCAGTCACTATATCCAGGGATATGCAATGTGCCTCTGGCTTAGACTTGAGTCACATGCTTGATCTTTGAAGTCACAGACTGAAGTCTAGACCCCAGAGGGAAAATGAGGTGAGGCTCCCAGGAGAATGGTGAACAGATGTGGAGTTGCAGAAACAACAGATATCTGGAACACCTTATCAGATAAAACCAGTTTTCCATTTTGTGTATGAAGACAGACTTGAAATTTCTTACGAGTAGGTGGTCCTGGGATAACTCAATAATTGAAGAGGGAAAAGGCTTGCAAATATTAAAGCAAGACACGGATGTGATGTTGTGTTCTTGTGATCATGTTGCAACTAGAAGTTTTTTTGTAGCCTAAGGGATTCTTATTTGGAGCTTTACTTTGTGATGGACTGGAATGTTCTGGAAAATGATCTGAGAGATCAAAGTATGGAAACTCTTGAGTCTTTTGTAGGATTTCATTTTTCAGCAAGTCCTAGGCCTTTGTCCCTTTTCCAATTTTCTTCATTTGTTTTTATTCCTAAAATATTGTCCCTTTTCCAGGCACTAGACCTTGGCTGTGAGAAAGAGCTAGAAAGAAAGGAGAGAAGAAGGGTTTGGAGACATATGAAGATGCTTCAGTGGAGACAGAATGCACTTTGGTGTTCATCTAAGAATCCTTAGCATATACCCTGCTGCTGCTGCTAAGTCGCTTCAGTCATGTCTGACTCTGCGCGACCCCATAGACGGCAGTCTACGAGGCTACCCTGTCCCTGGGATTCTCCAGGCAAGAACACTGGAGTGGGTTGCCATTTTCTTCTCCAATGCAGGAAAGTGAAAAGTGAAAGTGAAGTCGCTCAGTTGTGTCCGACTCTTAGCGACCCCATGTACTACAGCCCACCAGGCCCTCCGTCTTTCCAGGCAAGAGTACTGGAGTGGGGTGCCATTGCCTTCTCCAAGCATATACCATAGGGAACTTCTTCTATAGACAGTGGAACATGTATCTTTTACACTTCGCTGGGTTAATTCAGAAATGCTAAACATTTGCCCTCTATGCCAGTGGTTATTTTGCTGGTCTTTAAGTCTTATTTCTAATATCTCGGTATCATACCAAGAAACTGGAAACATCAGTTTTTGGGAAATTTAAAAGTCTCTCCAAGAATGTAACAGATTAGACAATGTGAAGTTTCACGTTAAAATCTCTATGCTTTTGGTCATTAGCCCTCAGGTCATGGCTGACCCCCAGCATTATTGGAAACAGTAAGAAATGAATGAAAGAAGGAAATGTAATTACCACTCTGTGCCTTGAAAAGTTAAGTCACTGTTATTATGGATATAATGGCTTGTTTATTGTCCAGATCTTGAGATTCCAAGTTTGGAAGCAATACTAGAGGTCTCCTTTAAGTTTATATATCATCAGCCTCGTGAAGATCAGCAACTTTGAAAATAAGCCTTTACTCACTGATTCACATTAATAGCATATCTACTTTTGAGTGCTCAGTGGGTATTGAGGAAACCCCCAAAAGAGGAAGACCACCACGGCTACACTTCTGTTCTGCTAGACTTTCTTGGATTCTCATATAAAAACATCCTGTCTTATGGTGTCAGAGACTTGCTTGTCATTTTGAGCCCAGTTCTTTGGTTTTTATTCTCATTAACAAGGAGATTTTCTTCATAAAAGGTAAAAAATCAAAACTCATTTATTTTGATAAGGAAATCCTTAAGTAAAATTGAATTTAGGGATAGAAATATCTGAAATATGTCAATCTTACCTACCGTTTACTGTCACTAAAGGGAAGGAGAAAATGCTAGTGTGTACTTTCACACTGGTTTAGTTTTGATGTGGGAAGGCTGTGGAGGATACTTTTTGTTTTAAGAAACAGAAAACCCACCTCCAATTGGCTTAAACAATTAAGGGTATTTATTGACTCATGTAAGCAAAAACTTCTGAGGCAAAGTGGGGTTCAGGTAAGGTGCATTCAGGGCTCCAGTTCTCTTTCTTTGTGTTCTTGACTTTACTCCCCTCTAGGTTTCAGCTTTGTTTTCAGGCTGGCTTCCCATATTGTTATATTATAGCTGCCAGGGCAAATGAGGCTACATGCTTTCTTGATCCTATCTAGGGACAACTTTGAGATTTCAGCTGTGTTCTCAAAAGCATTATTTCATCACAATTTATAGAATGTGATAATCTCTAGGGTCCCTTGATGGAAATAAGCTAGATTCTTAAGCTTGGCATATAAAAATTACCTGGGGAGCTTTAAATATATATTCTTAGGCCAAAACTCACACCTACTATATCAGGAGTATGGAATCTGTATTTTAAGTAATTCTAAGAGTCAGATGATTTGGAAACAACTCATCTGGATAACCTGTCTCATTTTTAGTTTTGCAAACTGAAACTAACTTGCAACGGCAAATCCCTTCCACTAGCAGTGAAGAGTACTCCAGTTATATCTATTCTTTCTTTTGGATGGGGATGTTACAAGGTAGCTACAGTAACAAGGTGATTTGAAGTACTGCCCCCATTCCTGGCGGTCTCCTTTCCTGGCCAATATGACAGTCCCTCCCTGGAGCCACTGTTTGTATCTTAATTGGATTCTTTGCTTTCTCTGCTCTTTCCTTGGACACCCTTGATGTCCTTCTTCCCACTGTTAAGAATCTGAGGTTCTTTGAGCTGACCCAAGTCAGGAATTCATCTCAAGAGCATCCCCTGGCAGAGCTCACTGGCATCTATCCCATGTTTGGCATTGGGAGTTATTAGAAAATGTTATTTCCCAACTCTTTGTTGCTCCCACTGGGTTTTATAGTCCATTGATCCCGCCACCTCTTCACTATCCCTCAAATCCCTGTTATTTACCTCCTTGGCTTATATTTTATGGCCCATCATTAGCATCACTTCCTTACCTCCACCCTCAGCAGTCTGGCCCTCTTTTCTCAGACCTCCAACACCACCTGCTCAAACAACATTGCTTCTTATAGACGTGAAAATAGAAGCAATCAACAGAAGGATGCAAATTCTCATAACTCAACCATCATCATTTGCACCTCAGCCTGTATATTTTCTTTCCTCCTGTTCCTCGGGACGAACTTTCCATGCTGTGTAGTCCAGCCAGTTCATTCATGTTCTAGATCACACTCTGTCTCTCACCATTTGTCTCCTCTCATCAAATCTTCATTTTCCCCACATTCCCTTCTTGCTGTCACGTATTTCCTCTGTACCTTGGCAAAATTCCTTGGCAGATTTATCTTTATCCACTGTAGTTTTGCTCAGTTTTTCTCATATCCATGCCTTTCAGGTGTTTTTTCCCCACCACCCTTGACCAAGGTGTTTCTTTGGCCAAGGTCACTGGTGACTTCCATTGTTAAATCCAAAGACCCATTCTCAGCTCTCATCTTGTTTAGCTAACTAGCAACACTGCACACAGCGTATCCTGCCTTCCACCATGAAACAGTTTGGCTTCCGAGAAACTACATTCTCCTGGCTTCCTTCCTTCCTTCGTGGCCTCCCCTTATTCCCTCATGCTTCTTTCCGTCCACCTTTCTGATTACTTTTCGTCTCTATCTGCATTGCTTTGGGCTCATTCTGTCTCATGACATACCATCTGTACGCTGACAACTTATAAATTTAGGACTATAATCCAGGCCCTACCCTAAACTCTAGTCCTGTATGTCCAACTGCTTATTTGATAACCTGGTTGTACAAGAGTCATTTCAGACTTACATCCAAAAACTGAACCCCTGATCTCCATTAATGCCCCAAACCTGCTTTATCCATTGATTTCCCCATTTGAGAAAGTGACTACTCTGTCTTTGCTTAGACTCCAAACTTTGGACTCTTTCTTTTTATACCTTACATCCAACCCATCAGAAAATCCCATTATTTCAATCATCAGAATATATGTAGAATCCAAACAGTTTTGAAACTGGTAACTGATCTTTACCACTGCTGTGTTGATCCAGGTCATGGTCACCTATTACCTGGATTATTGCAATGCCTTCCCTACTGATCACCTGGTGTTCTTGTCCCCCTCCTGTCAACTCTCAGCCCCCTTTAAAAACCAGTCAGATCTTGTCACTCCTCTACTCAAAAGCACCAGTGGCTTCTGTCACACATGAATTGGATTTTTCAGAAACTGATGCTGAGAGGGACTTTGGAGTGCATGATATTAATGAAGATCAGTGTCTGTGAAGGGAAGAGGAGGAAGCAGGAACAGGCAGAGGAAGAAACTGAAGTGGGAAGGCCTCGGTTGACCCAGTGGCGAGTTCTGGAGCTGCAGCTGGCAAGGAGAATGGTCTGTGTCAGGCTGAATTGGCTTTCCTCAGTTGCTGGATGTGGTCTATCCTAGCAAGGTACCTTTCTATTGATACAACTGAGGTGGACGTTGAAGGAGTTGAGTGTAGGTAGAGAGTCCTTCCCTGCAGCTGGCCCTTCCTTGAAGGGAAATCTCGATGGTGCATCTCCGCATCTCCCTGGCTACCATTGCTCCCCAGCTCATACAGAGTCAGAGTCCAGGTAGACCCTAACTATTAACTTGGACATCCCCTGAACTGTCTCCTTCTCTCCCCCGACTCACAGTGCAATGGTTGTTCAGTTGCTCAGTCGAGTCCAGCTCTTGGTGACCTTATGGACTGAAGCACACCAGGCTTCCCTGTCCTTCACCATCTCCTGGAGCTTGCTCAAACTCGTGTACATTGAGTCAGTGATGCCATCCAACCATCTCGTCCTCTGTTGTCCCCATCTTCTGCCTTCAATCTTTCCCAGCATCAGGGTCTTTTCTAATGAATCGGCTCTTTGCACCCAGTGACAAAGTATTAGAGCTTCAGCTTCAGCATTAGTCCTTCAAATGAGTATTCAGGGTTTATTTCCTTTAGGACTGCCTGGTTTGATCTCCTTGCAGTCCAAGGGACTCTCAAGAGTCTTCTCCAGCACCACAGTTGGAAAACATCAATTCTTTGGTGCACAACCTTCTTTATAGTCCACCTCTCACATATGTACATGACAACTGGAAAAGCCATGGCTTTGACTAGATGGACCTTTGTCGGCAAAGCAATGTCTCTGCTTTTTAATACACTGTCTAGGTACAATGGTATTCTTGCTTTCTTCCCAACATAGTGAGCACCTTAAGGCCTTCATACTTCCTCTCTTCTTGAACACTCTTGCCTCAGACTGTGCATGACCTGCCCCTCGCCTTCTACAGGTCATTGCTTATAGGTCACTTTCTTAGTGTTGATTTCTCAGATTCTTTGCTCTTTCTTCATTGCATTTATCACCCTCTGACATAATGGGCATTGTTTTGTTTTTGTTGTTGTTGTTGTTTATTTACTTTGTTTCTCTTTTCTAAGATATAAATTCCAGGACCGCAGACATTTTTATCTCTCTTATTCATTGTCTTTTTCCTAGTACCGAGAATTAGGCTGATGAAATAAATCTAACTTGAATGAACGATGGATAGATGCCACCATGGGTACTAAAACTAAGAAGGGCAGCCTCCGCTCATCACTATGTCCCTGGTATTGCCAGCCGTTAATTCCGCCAGGCTCCTGGAGGCCCCATCAAGGTTCTGATGGAGAAAAAAAGAAAATTGCTGTCTCTATCAAAACAAGTGGCTTAGCAACGCTATTTCTTTCCATTTGACTCTCCCCCTTCCTCCGCCTCACTGCCCCCCAACTACTGATGACTCCCAACACATTTGATTGTAGCGGATTCTGCATCGGCCTTTTTAACTTCCACCCCAGACACTTGGCTACTCTGTGAGAATCCCCTGTACATACAGAATGGGTCATTCTGCTATTTTAAGGACAGATTTGATACAGTAGCTTTTACAAAAAGATAAGCCAAAGTTTTTAGACTTTATGTTAGTGGACTGTCACTCTGTGTTTAAACAGAACACAAAAGAAATCTGTCTGAGACCACGGCACAGTGAAAACAGCCTTGATCAGACAAAAGGCCCTCTGAAGAGGGGAGTGGTTTCCCAAGTCGGGGAGGCGGCGTGGACTGTGGAGGAAAGAACATCACATGTCAAGTCAGGACATTCATGGGTCTTGTTCCTGATGAATGAAGAAAAAATGGGCCCAGTTGAAGAGGGCCAGAATGCTGAACACTGCCCATGGCTGCTCGTCCCTGGGTGCAGTCTTTCTCATTTTAGATCCTTTTTTTTTAATTGAAAAAAGTTATTTATTTGGCTACGCTGGGTCTTCGTTGTGGCATGTGGGATCCAGTTCCCTAACCAGGGATTGAACCCAGGCACCCTGCACTGGGAGCACAGAGTCTCAGCCACTGGACCTCCAGGGAAGTCCCTAGACCCCATTCTTTTGATGGCTTCGTAATGCAAGCATGACCAAGTAGTTAAGTTGTCGGCATACAGATGGTATTTAAAGTCACGAGATAGGATGAGACTATAAAAGCAATGCAAATAGAGATGAAAAGTAATCAGAAAGGTGGATGGGAGTAAGCATGAGGGAACAAGGGGAGGCCAGCAAGGAAGGAAGGAAACCAGGAGAGTGAAGAAGTTGGGAGAATGACCTGAAATAATTATTGCTAAAATTTTTGAGTGTTTTCTATGTGCCTGATACAGTCCTAAGTGTTTTACAGGTGTAACTTTACTCACTTCTTCATTATTAACAGTTTGAATTTTATGGATAAAGAATTAAGGCAGGGACTTCCCTGGTTATGACTTGGTGCTTCCAATGCAAAGGGCACAGGTTTGATCCCTGACTGGGGAACTAAGGTCCCACATGCCTTGCAGCAAAAAAATAAATAAATAAATAAATAAAAAAGAAGAACCAAGACAAAGATAGCGTAGGTAGTTTGCCCATAGCTGTCTAATTAGTAAGTGGTGAAACCAAGATTTGACCCCAGAGTGCTTATTCTTATGTGTTATCACTGGGTAGATAGGATCAAGTGAAAGATAGTGCCTCTGTGTCCATCAAAGCCTCATTTAATGGCTCATATAATGATCAGCTGACCTCATTTCAGAAGCTGGTACCTTTGCAACTCAACTCTTGGGACATTTTTGTGCTATTTTTGCATTCATTCCTTGTTGATGGAGGCCATATCATGCTTTGACATCAAGTAATTGGAAACAACAAAGGATAGAGAGATTCCTGCCACATGGGCCTGTCCAAAGCAGCTTACCCTGAAAGAGTACATTTCCACTATAACCCAGTTTTCCCTCTATTCTCTTCAGGTACTGGCTGATTCCTGCTTGCTGACTTTCTCCTCTGTTACCTTTCCGTTATCTAAGAATGTCTTCTCTATAATGACACATCCTTTAATTCAAAAGACCCTTTGACTGTCAGAGAGAGCTCTATTTTAACTTCCTTTTAGGGATGGCAGTGCAGATATTGAAAGTTGTCTGTTGCTTCATACTTGATGGAAAAATTCCTACTAAGTTCCCTCATTCAAAGTCCTAGAAGAAAACAATGAACAACCAAGTGAGAACTCTTGGCAGCTGAAAAGGTTGTTCCTGGAGAGATGGGGAAGGTATTTGCATATGGTTGGAAGGGCTGGAATGTCTCTTAGCTCCAAAGTGTCTCTCACCCTGGCCAGAGATGTCTGCTCGGTCGCCATTAGTGCCAATTCTTTAGAAGAATACATTCTTTCCCTTGAAACTCTGGTTAAAGTGCAGAAATGTTTACCCCTGTCTGGTCAAGTAGTTAGCTGAGATAATAATGCACAGAAAACATTCCTGAGTGAGGTTCAGAAAGAAGGAGATGCAAAGTTGATAGTTTGATAGGGGGCGGGGACGAAAGAAAGGAAGAACGTATCTGA
Source organism: Bos javanicus (assembly GCF_032452875.1). Classification (NCBI taxonomy): domain Eukaryota; kingdom Metazoa; phylum Chordata; class Mammalia; order Artiodactyla; family Bovidae; genus Bos; species Bos javanicus. The sequence goes on from NC_083869.1 coordinate 26,946,058, forward strand.
AGGTGAGAGTCTTGGAAGGGAGCTGACTTCATCTCCTAATTAATTGTTTTGCTTAAATCAGCTTTTCTAGATAACAGATGTTATTGCTTGTGCTTTTTCCTTAGGATGACATTATGGGGAGTTTCTGCTGTAAATCTGTTCAATTGACATCAAAGACTGAACTTCTTACTTTCTAGTAAGGCTCGCCTTCCTCTAATTAGCTCAGTGGAAATAAGATTGTTAGAACAAAAGGAAACGTTGACCCTAAAAGCAACAAATTTGCAGCATTCTATCAGTCATTCCTTAGGGACTCATTGGCATCAGATAAGGTTGAGAGGAAGCTTTTGGATTTAGTGTAAATGGAAGTTACAATTTTTCTAGACCATAATGATTATTAATAGGAAATCCAGTTTTATTCCTTAGTATGCAATAAAACAACAGTTTGCATGTGGATAAGGTAAAAGCCACACATTTCTTAAGTCAATTGCTAAATGGTTAACTTTTATGTACCACCTCTCTGAATTATTTTTCTAGTTCACTTCTGACATAAAAATTGACTTCTTCCCTAATATTTGGTGCAGTGAGGTGTTGAAAGAATTTGCTAAGTAATCACTGGAAGCTGAGATTCTAGTGAAAAACAAAATGCATGGTTTAAAAATTGAACGTACTAACTGGGAGAGAGCAAAGATTAGATGCTTCTTTCTGTAAATAATTAAACCCAGCAGGGCAGACAAGAGAGAACATGGGGCTTGAGCTAAGAAGGATGCATGGGTATTGAACACTTTCACTTCCCTGTGAGGGCAATCAAAGAGGTCTTTAATAGTTGTTGCTGATTGTGAATATGTGCAACAAAATCCTTAATCCAGATTTACTTCTCAAGCATTTTGCTGTGATTGAAGGAATGAGAAAGGGAAGAGAAGAGGAACTGTTTGGTTGAGGCCCTTCAGCACTCTCTCTCTAGGAGGCCCAAGTGTGGTTTGTCACAGTGACCTGGGACTTCGGTCCCCTTCAGGACCACCACCTAGCCCTGGGGGTGCCTGGGTAGATCAAAGACAATTGGTTTTACTTTTTCTTGCCGAGAAGCAGTGAATCTATGAATTGAGAGCTGGATTAACACAAGACACATAGGATGGATTCTTTCTGATTTTCTCTTTCAGAGGGGTTTTGAGGTGGTTGGTCTTAATTTTTCTATCTGTAAACAAAAAGAAAAAGATTTTACAGTTTTCCTATGGGTAAGCTTGAATATTAGCCTTAATGAAGAGCTTTATCATTTAAATTAACATAGACTTAAATTGTGCATGTATAGTTTTATAAATTTTCATACATGTATATATTTGTGTAACCAGCACCAGGACTGGGATTAGAACAGTTCAATAGCCCCCCACCCCCTCGATTCCCGTATGCTATTGCTGTAGTCACACTCTCCAAATAAAGCTCCTCAGTTCTTTTTTTTTGAAAACTCACTTTCACATATAAAAGCCTCAATTTCTGCCTTTCATTTGTGCATTTTAATTCAAGAAGTATTTCTAACTCATTTTTGAAGTAATTCAAAATGACATGGGTAAGTGGTAAGGTTGCAAGCTTGGTTTCCCCCTATTACGTGGAGGAAAAAAACTCTGGAAAGATAGCTCTTTCAGTATAGCCATATAGGAAAAAAATTGGCCTAAACTTGGCTTGTTGCTAGATTGGAATCTGCAAAGAAAACACACTCAAGAAGTCTCCCTTGAAGCAGAGGACAGAGGTTTATTTTATATTTAACGATTTACCCCTTGACACCTGGGAAATGATTAGTTGATGTTTTCAAAGAAGATTAAGTCAGTGTGGTTAATTAACTGTGGTAATCAGGTGACTTAAATTAATTAACTCCTTGTTAACAATTTCCATCAATTTTGTAAATAAATGACTGAATCAGTAAATTATACTTAAGATTAAAGGCTATATTTCCTGATTTATTTTATTGATGACAAATTAGAGAATTTTCTCTTCATCTCATTCTCTTCCTGCCAACCTTACAAAGGAGAACTGGCTGGTTATAGTTTGAGAGGAACGCACCAGAGTAACTTTTAATGTATGGCTTTAAGTAAAAGTCAGGTGAAAGGACACTTGAAAAGATTTAGGGAAATGAAACTTAACCAGCATATACGTAGCAACATTAAGGGAGAATGTGGGTAGCAAATAATGATGAAACTCACTTTAGGATAAGCTTTTAACTATGAAGTCTTTAATGTTTTATTTTCTTTCTTTTTTTCTAAGTGAAAAACGAATGAGGGATATAACAATTTGGTTTTTAGCTAGAAATAAATTTGAGTGGATATTTAGATATTCTATTGAGAAGGAACTTACCAAAATGTTGGGATGTAGTGATCGCATTAGTCAGTAAAGCTCGATGGCAGGTTTAAAGTGCCATACAAATATACAACTAAAATGTTCTTATTTTTAGAAGCTTTATAGTTGAAAATTCTCTTCCTTACTTACATGATTATGTCTTGGTCTCCAAACAATGAGCTGGAAAATAACCAAACTGTCTCCCATACCATTGCAGTTTCTGAACGGCATTGAACACTCAGGGGATTTGCATTTGTAGGACAGGTGATAGAGGGTTATTTAGGATTCCTTCTAGAAGGAATATTTGGCATCTTGAATTACATATGAGAAGTGAGAATATATTTATGAATTTGCAAAAATTCAGTGCTAACATCAATCAGATTTTATAAGGAGAAAATTCCTACAGTTTCCTTGAAGGCAGCCTAAATTGTGGGGATGAGCTGAAGCCAGTGATATAGATTTGCATTTCTGGCCCCTGAGCAAAATGCTGGGCTCTTTTCACTATTATGGAAGCTCTCTGGTCCCACTCCCTGCCCCCTTCTCCACCCACCCAAGGATCCTCAATCTGAAGGGTCTCCTCTGGACACAGTTCACCTGTGGCTGAACCCTGTCTGGTGCTGGAACACTGCCTGGTGTTAAGTTCCAGAGATGTACCTCTAGGCTGCTTGACGTCTCTGAGCTTCAGTTTCCTGGACTACTTAGTGATTTCTACTCCACAGGTTCCTGAGAATATTTAAAGGACATTGTGAGCGTGCAGGGTCCGGCACTTGGTAAGCATTCAGTAAACCTTTGGCCCCACAGGGAACCTGGTGCTAAATCATTCATAGTTGACCAGCTCCTGCTTAGGTCAATGCAGCAGAGCAGCCACCATGCTGTGTCTTCTGAAATAAAGGAACCACTTGTCACATTCTCTATTCATAGAACTTGTTGGGGGGGAAAATATTAAAAAAAAATTTTTTTTTATAAGGAGAGGGAAGTCAAGGAAGCATTAGAAGACAGGCATTGTACCTTGCCTTTCTACCCCCAAGAACATTTATTTGGGCTTTCCCCTCTAGGGCTTGAAATCACAGACCCAAAATGTCATGTTACATAGTATTTCAAACTTCTCAGTGGGCTCAGTGTTTCCATTTTGTGTGTCTTGTACCTACCTCCTGTAAATCTGGTCCTCTGCAGAGTTGACTGGTGATGTCTTTGTAACTCTGAGAACAAGAGTGATGGATGCGTGGGTCTAAGTAGAGCTCAGATGTGCCCTCTGGTCAAGGAGAAAGCTTTTCAGAGGGAGGAGTGTGTTCAAAGATGAACCCTTGGCTTTTAAGCAGACCATGTAAGGATCATAAATAGTGATTTTTTTCCCCCCTCTTTTAATAGTTTTTTATTCTGTGAAAATAGACAATGGTCCGTTAGTGCTCCATAAATGCCTGGTGAGTTGAATTGACAGCATGGGAGCACTCAGTGGCTTTAGAGGGTGCCAGGATCTTACAAATTTGTTTTTTTTTTTTCTCTTTACATCAAAGGAAACCCGCTTCAAGTACACTCTTGGTAATTTGAAGGCATGTGTCAGTGACAGAGGATGAAGAATGTGTTTTTTCCTTGGTTATGCCCTATGCCTTTCTGCCTCTGTGCCAGTTCCAGTTTGTTCCTTCTGCCAGGCACACCCTTCCCTCAGACCCACATATTGAAGCTTAAATGCATCTTCCTCCACAGGGCCTTTCTTGGTCTCCAGTGAATGTTATCTGAGCCTCTCTCACAACACTTACCATCACACCATGAATTAAAATTATTTATGCATTTTATCTCTTTCTCTAGCATAGGACCACTGATGCTAAGAGTTATGCTTGCCTCCTCCGGTATCCTCTGTCTGGCACAGAGCCATGTGTAAGCAGGAAACTCAAGAAATCTTTTAGTGGAAACTTCTCTGAGTTGTAGTAAAGCAACTCTGTCCTCTAGGGTAGGTGACAGGCATGCTCTACTGCAGACTGCTGTTGCAGAGAGGATTGTGTTTGGCTTTGTTTCTCCCTTACATAACCAGCAGTAGGAGGCTGACTTGGTACTTCCATGCTATCATCAGGGACCTACGTACCTATCTTCCTGCTCCACCAGCCTTTGCTGGTGGCTCCCATCCCTAAGGTCACCTCATTGTCCAAAATAGTGTCTGTAGCCATGGCTACCTCTGCTCTATATTAGGTGTGGAAATGGAGGAGGAAAAAGAAGGGCATGCTCTCTCTCTTTAAAAGAGACTTCCCAGAAGTCCTGCACAACCCTATTGCTTGCATTTCATCTCATTGATTAAAACTTGCTCCAGTGACCACACTTAGCTGAAGTCTGGGAAATACAGCCTTTTGGCTGAGTACACCATTCACCTGAATAAAACCGGGATTCTGTGTCTGAAGGAGGAAGAGGAATGAGCATTGTGGTCGGCTATTGTGGTCCTGGCCATAGATGGTCAGGACCACATTTTTGTTAAGATATTTGAACTGGATTTGGAGGATAGATGCAAGGAGGATGAGAGAACTGGAAGCATGTTTTGGGAGAAATGATAGAAAAACTTGATGTTTCTTTTGGAGAAGAAAAGAATCAGAGGAACAATGGTTAGCTCTCTCTTCAAATATTCAAAGGACCATCATATGGACCATCATATGAACCACCATAGGGCTTAATAATGGCATTTTTTTTTTTTTTCGGTTATGCTTCATGGCATGTGGGATCCTAGTTCTCTGACCAGGGTTGGAACCTGTTACCCCTGCAGTGGAAGTGTGGTGTCCTAACCACTGGACCACCAGGGAAATCCCCTGGAGAGATTTCCCAAGGAAGTCCCTAAAGCCTATTTCTAATGATTCTAAGGGGTAAGAAGGGAGTTGTAGGCACACAGGATGCACCAAAAGAAGGCTGGAGTTTTGAACCCAGGTGTAGACTTCAGGGGTTTCTCTCTGGAGTCTTTACGGTCTCTTTTAACCTTTGACCTTATTGAAATGTATACTATATATATGCATCTGTGAGTCTGATTTTGAAGTTAGAAATAGTTCTTATTCAGAATCCCCTTTTCTCTGGTTGCTGTAATGGTGCTACTGCATTGCAATTTACGTTTTGAAAAGCTCAGGGCTCGTTTCCTTTACATTTGATCTTTTTCAAAATGTCATTGAGAGTCAGAAACAATTTCCACATGCAGGCTGAAATGAGAATTCTTAGACTGGAAATACTAATGTCAGGGCTTAATAACTGCATATTGTTTAACTTGTCATTATCAACTACTTTGGACTAAGATATCTGTGCTTAGGCGACTGCTTAATGTTATTAGTTAAACGTGAATTCTTTTAAGTTATTACTAAATGTTTTAAACACCAGAAATGTAATTGCTGAAATGTCTTTTAAAAAAATTGGGATATAGTTGCTCCATGAAAACAGAGACATTGTCAAGCAGAGAAATAAACTAGAAGAGTTAATTTATCTTACTAAATAGATTTATTTTTGAAAGTGAATAGATGTGAATATGAAAACTTGCCTATCTTTGTAAATTAAGTTCTATTGTTCTAATTCAGTTTTATTTTGAATATACATATGTTCTTTTGTGAACCTCGGATATAAGAAATACTTAGTTAAGGAGAGAGTGTAATTTTTAAAAGGCTTCCCAGGTGGCACAGTAGTAAAGAATCCACCTGCCAATGTAGGAGACATAAGAAATGTGGGTTTGATCCCTGGGTTGAGAAGACTCCCTGGAGTTGGAAATGGCAACCCACTCCAGTATTCTTGCCTGAAAAATTCCATGGACAGAGGAGTCTGGCGGGCTATACTCCAGGGGGGTCACAAACAGACTAACTGAACACACACACATAATTTAAAATAGAAGTGATAATTTAATAATATGATATGAAATTTTTGTATTAAATCAGCTTTTTGGAGGGTATAAACTATGATTCAAATTAGGGTAATTTAGAACTGGGTTGCAGATTATGAATACAGAAGGGCTAGAGTATAAGCAAATATGTATGGAGCAAACAAAAACACACTGACAAATTCAAAGGGAGACCATATATAGAGTTTAAAGGATCAGAAGACACCTGCTTAAAAATAGTAACCATGGCTAACTTTTGCTGACCATGTCCTTATGTGCCAGGCCCATACTTTAAAAATTTTTTTTATTTATTTGTTGTGTCAGGTTCTTAGTTGCCTCGTTGTAGCATGCGGGTTTAGTTACCTTGGGGCATGTGGGGTCTTTGCTCTCCAACCAGGGCTCCAACTCTGCATCCCCTCCATTGCTAGGCAGATTCCTAACCACTGGACTGCCGGGAAAGTCCCAGGCCCATACTTCTTATCCTATCTTCGTTTTAACCTTAAGAGTATGAGCTCTTATTCTCATTTTTAGATGAGGAAACAGGCATAGAAATTAAGTAACATTCTCACGTACCATAGTGTTAGTAAGAGATGGAGCTAGAGTTTTGAACCCAGGCGTAGACGTCAGGGGTTTCTCTCTGGAAAGTCATTGGGTTTCTAATCTTCCCTCTTCTCTCCCTTTCCTCACCCCACTCCTCCTGCCCCCATTTTAGAGTAATATAGCAAGCACATAGCCATCTGGTTATTCAGACTTTGTCTTTTAAACTTCTGTCGAAAAGCTGTTGGCTTTTAGACACGCTGGGTTGAATGGAAGAAGGGAAAAGTAGACGCCTCTACGTGAGATGCATTCCTACAGATGCAGTGGAAAGTATACCTTCAGGAAAGTGTATCAGCTCCATTCCTTTACAGCAAGCTTTGAAACACTGGGCTTCCATATGTGTGTGTGTATGTGTGTGTTCATGCATATGTACACAGATATACACATACACATTGGGTGGAGTTGGTAAATCTTACATTTGCAATAGAAGGAAATCTTTGAGTTACAAACAGTAGAGCAAGGGGTTTTGGTTTACAAAAGAACCAAAATTACAGTATTTCAGTAAATCATATTCATTACTTGATTCTCTTGGGTTTTGGCATCATTCATTTTGAAATATTTTCTTAGGGCCTTTTTCTAAATCCCAGATTAATCTAAAACACATTTCAGTGATTCAGAGATGTTACCAGTTCTCCTGGGAAACCTTTGGACTGTATTTTTGATGGCCTGTGCTTTTATGGAAAAATGCTATCTCTGTGCTGATGACATTTCCAGTATCAGCAAAGATAGCTGACCATGTACCACATTTGGAGTCCTGTTAAGATCCTAAAATCTGTGCCATCATTCTGGTGAAGAAGGTAGTTGGGCATTGAAAGTGAAATTGTTAGTCGCTCAATCGTGTCCGACTCTTTGGGATCCCATGGACTGCAGCCCACTAGGCTCCTCTGTCCATGGGATTTCCCAGGCAAGAATACTGGAGTGGGTTGCCATTTCCTTCTCCAGGGGATCTTCCTGACCCAGGAATGGGTCCTGGGTCTCCAGTAAAGAAGGCAGATTCTTTACTGTCTGAGCTACCAGGGAAGCCTACAATGCCACAGTTAGAAATTTCACTTCTTTGAGGGCTTCCTGTTTTCTGCTGAAAGTACCAGCATCCACAGAAAGCTTTAAAACTCAAACTTTGCTGTGAGTAAGTTCACTTAGGTGCAGATTTTGAGGCTCAGAACACTTTGGCCACGTCATGGGGATCTAAAGGGAAGAGAAGGAAAGGATTTTTAGACTTGGGTGGGGGAAATGAAGCAGAGGTGGGACTCTTTAACTAGATAAGGCCCTAATCGCCTCATTCCTGGACTATCAGAGGAAACTTTTAGGCTTAAGTTGCTTTTCCCTCTTTGTAACTTTACCTACCAAACTTAGTGAAGTGTTGAGTGCTCTTAACAAACAGTGAACATACTCTTATTCAGGGAAGAACTGGCCTCACTTAGTCCTGGCAGGAGATGGGCTGGTTGTATGGGCTTGACTGAGGACAGCCAAATTGTCCTGGACTTTCTGTCTTTACTGTTGTGTCCTGACAGTTGTTACTCTGTTTCCTCGAGCGTACAGGAAATAGATGTTCTGCCAGAGCCTCAACACACGCTGTTGGATTGAATTGAGTTTGGAGCACTTGCTGTATGAGGTGGAGACTACTTCGGAGGGTGATGAGAATTGTGTTTATTACCAAGAAAGCCTGGGGCTGGGGTCATGGCAACGATGGGGTACTTTATTCCTCCTTTCGGAAGGGTTGGACCAGAGAGAAAGTAATAACTGAAGATGATAAAGTTTTCCTTTGGATATATTGCACATCATAAATCACATATGATTTTAGTCAAAGAATATGTACATTTGTAGCATTTTTATATTGCATTAGTGAACATTTAGAGAATTCAGATACCGAATATCTTAAGCATTCTAAGGAAGAATTTGGAATTTCATGTTTTTGAACCTAGGCCCTGGAGAATTTATGAACTTTCTCAATGAAAGTTCATAATGAAAGTTTAGCTTAGCTTCAGTTGATTAAAATCCTGAATTTCTTTTATGTCCTCAGTTCTATGCCATATGTTGAGGGAAGTGCTGAGGTCAAGGGGAATACTTTTATGACCATAAAAAAGTTGCTGTGTCCAAGTTAATATAATGATTTAAAATCCACTCTGGGAAAGCCTCTATATTTATCATCAAATTTTTGTGTGTGTGTTGAAATTATACACTTAGGAGAGTTTGCATAAGATCTCCAGAGGCTCACCTGAGATTGAGTGATTTGAAATAGATGAAGAATAAGAATGTTTATTGTAGGAAAATGCATTGAGAATAAAATAGAAAACCAGTGGCAAGCTTGGTTTTGGCCCCAGCTTGACCTATGTTTCCTAGGATAAATCTGGATTTTCAGTCTTGTCCTTGATCTCAGACTGGGCCAGTGGCTACTTTGTACATGGGCAGGCAACCAACCACCTTGCTCTAAATGCTGAGCTTCTCACAAGCAAGGGGGCTCAGGCTCTGGGAGTTTTCTCTCAATTAGTTAGGGGAACAGACAGGTCTTATCTGGTGAAGGCACTGGTTCCTGAATATTTTACTTTGTAGGCTGTTAGAATATTTGAGATGGATGAGAAGTGGGTATGCCCAGGAGGGAGCCACCGTTCACAGAGGGACTGCTGTCCTTCAGGCTTTGTGCTTATGGTTTACAGGGACCTCTTTAATCCTCATCAGAACTTGGTTTTGCAGGTCAGAAATTTTGCAGGTAATAGCATGAAAAAAGTGTGAAAGTGTTAGTCAATTGTGTCCGACTCTTTTCAATCCCATGGACTGTAGCCTGCCAGGCTTCTCTGTCCATGGAATCCTCTAGGCAAGAACACTGGAGTGGGTTGACATTTCCTTCTCCAGGGGATCTTCCTGACCAGGTGATCAAATCTGTGTCTCCTGCTTCAGCAGGAAGATTCTTTAGCACTGAGCCACCTGGGAAACCCAGGGAACTGCATATCAGAGTTTAAGTCCATGTTCACCAACCTAAGTCAGTTAGGCAAGAAATCCTTACTGATTGAAAATTTAATAGTGAATAAAACAGAATTCCAGCCTTCATGGAACTTTTTGAATGATATGGGAACAGTAGTCTGCGCTACCCACGTGTCTTGGATCTTAGTCTAGTGTTTTCTCCATCACTATCTTCTTATTTTAGCCCTAATTGGAAAATCTGACTTTCTCACTGAATTTAATTAAAATCGTCTTTAAATAATACCTGTATTTGGAATCTCAACTTATTCATTTATTGTCTAAGTCAGCACTGTATAATTCTAGATGTCTAATTTTCAGAATTAAAATGATAATTGAAAACTCCATTCTTGACCAAAATTCCTAATACCAGTTTATTTTCTTGTAGTTTTTTAAGAAGTGTAATACAGGCAAAATTCCAGTAAGCAATAGTTTTAATTTTTTGTGTCAGAGATTTTGTTGTATGTACTTCCTAGTATAGTTTATTACTGAAACCATTATTTTTTTCCATCATTAAAATTCTAAGTTCTATTTTATTGCATGGTTAACACTTTATTATGAAAATAGGTTCTTACGGTCATTATATATTGATACTTAAATACAGATTAGGTGAAATCTTAGGAAATATATGTTACCTTTTTCTTCCTGCTTTTGACCATCACTGCAGATAAACATAATTTTATTTAAGCTGCTCTTAATATTGGGGAATTATAAACTCACTGTATTTAGTCAGAAACCCAAATACTATTTCATTACACATGGGTATTAGTGGATGATAATATAATATTGTTGATTCTGTGTCAACAAGCTATTGAGTTTCACATTATAACATGAGGTGATGACATTTATAGAGCCTGGAAGTGATTTGAAGACCCATAAATGCTATTTAAGCCCAGGCATAACAAACCAGGGCCAAAGGACTCCTGGTTTAACAGATAACCTGCTGGTGAGGCATGTCCTGAAGTTCTTTTTGTTCAGTCTGCTAAAATCACTGTAGTAGACGAGACACAGGAAATTTTATATCATTCTACCATGAAAGTCTTTGCAAATGTAATAGATCCTATTTTATGGTTTCCCAAGTTACCAAATACACCTTTACCTTTGACTCTATAGGCAAACTAACATCATGCATATGTTAGCAAATCGCTTATAATAAAAATTACAAATTTTTAAAAAACTTTTTGTATTGAGGAATAACCGATTAACAATGTTGTGATAGTTTCAGGTGAGCAGCAGGGGACTCAGCCATTCGTAAACATGCATCCATCACCCCTCAAACTTCCCTGTGATCCAGCGTGTACTATAACATTGAGCAGAGATCCATGTGCTACAACAATTACACATTTTGATTTGTGGAATCAGATCTTCTCTTGCAGCTTCCTTGTTTCCCCTATTTTTTTGTGGGGGGTAGGGTACAGAGTACTCCAGAGTAATGCTATATATAAACAGTTTGTATAATGTGGGTCGAGGCCAGGGAAAGGGGGGAGTTCCATCGTTTACTGAATTAGTAGAGAATGACCCAGACATAAAGAGGCTCCCAGGGGTTTGAGGTTGGCTTCTAAAGAGTCTTTTGGACCCTCAAAAGAGTCAATATGGAAGATAATTGTTCCATTGGTAGTTAGATTGGAAGAAAAAATGGCAGGATCCATTATAAAAGTACACAAATCATCATGATCTCAAGGCTTTATCAATCTTTTGGAAATCAGCTTCACCCACATATTCTAATGCGTCTCATATCGTTTGTTTATTGATTTGGTTACTAGGAGGTTCTGTGCTAGGCTCTGGGATTACAGAGGTATTTACTCCTGCTTTTAGGAGCTCACACTTTAGAATAACGTGCTGTTCTTGGTAGAATCATAATAAATTCCTATCACCTTGCTCTCACTCTTCTTTTGGTCTCTTACTCTCATTTACTTTTTCTGTTCTTTATTTTTCATATATATATCAGGTCATGGTGGGAGAATTTTGAGCTTCTTATAAAACGCTTTCTGAGATATAAGGTGACTAGAAGGGAAAAAAGGTCAGTGTTTCTGTAAACACTATAATAAGCCCCACAATGATCAATATTTCTGGCCAGAGTTGTCATTAGACTTGCTTATTGATGTGTAAGCATTGGTTGCTTCAGACTAAATTTCATGCATATATATACAATTATATATATTATACATAATATATATACAACTATACCTAATCTCCACTTTCTGAAAATGTACAGATTTCAAGTGAGAGCTTAGAGTTCCTAGCATGAAATTTGTGACCTATAAACCCACTTAGCAGTTACAAACCAGTCCAGCCTGGATTTGGGCCACTGTTAAAGAAGAATGAGTTACCATTTTGTACCACTGAGGTTAGGGCACAATGCTAGGTCTCATTACACTTAGCGTTTGGACACTGATATTGGTTGACTTTGGTATTTCTCCTTTTCTCCCCCTCTCTCTTTCTTTTTCTTCCCCTTTTCTCTTTCTTCCTCTATTTCTGCCTCTTTTATTCCTTTTCATGTCTTGAGAGCATATTGGTATAACTATTGTGAATGGTCAAGAACTAAATAGCATAGAGTAAGGGACTAAGTACAGCAAAGGGTTTGTTAAATAAAAACAAGGAAAAAGTGTACAGCACAAAAGAATATAGCCATTATTTTGTAATAAAGTGAAGTGAAGTTGCTCAGTCGTGTCCGACTCTTTGCGACCCCAGTGACTGTAGCCTGCCAGGCTCCTCAGTCTATGGGATTCTCCGGGCAAGAGTACTGGAGTGGGTTGCCATTTATTTCTTCTCCAGGGGATCTTCCTGACCCAGGGATCGAACCCAGGTCTCCCGGCATTGTAGGCAAACGCTTTACCGTCTGAGCTACTAAGGATTCCCATATTTTGTAATAACTTTATTTATTTATTGGTTGAGCTGGGTTTTTGTTGCTGCGTGTGGGCTTTCTCTAGTTGCAGAGAGCAGGGCCCATTCTTCCCTGTGGTGCTCGGGCTTCTCATTGCGGTGGCTTCTCCTGTTGTGGAGCATGGGCTCTCGGGCATGTGGGCTTCAGTAGTTGTGGCGCACGGGCTTGCTGCGGCGCACGGGCTTGCTGCGGCGCACGGGCTTAGTTGCTTCATGACATGTTGGATCTTCCTGGATCTGGGATCAAACCTGGGTCCCCAACACTGGCAGGTGGATTCTTATCCATGGTACCGTCAGGGAAGTCCTCTAATAACTTTAAGTGGAGTATAAGCTATAAAAATATTGATTCACTATATTGAACACCTGAAACAGTATTGTCGGTCAGTTATATTTAAATAAGTTAACAATAAAAATTTGAGGAAAAAAAAAAAAGATCAGAACAAGAAAGTATTTGTATGATTCAGTCCAGAAGACCTGTTTTGTAGTTAGAAATGATTTGCCCTGTGACTGTAGAGAATCACCAAGTCCATCAACTGGGAGTCAATTTCTTCTTTTCCTGCTATTGTCATAATTTCTGGTATCAAGCCATTGATCATTTGATAACCTGTGATCTGATTTACTTAAGATGACCAAAACAGCAATGCTGCCTGTATTTTTAACACACGTGTATTGATTTGACTTATGATTCAACACTTGGGACTAATTAATGAGAGAAACCCTGGTTTGGTGCTATTTATAAACTCTGCATTCGGATTGAGAGTGGGTCTGTTACACCCTATACAAGCCTTAAGCAGGAAAGCGGTTTGCCTGGATCTGTGTAGTCCCTTATTTCTCATAAGTGTGTGATTTTCCTTTTTAGTTTGATTCCATTGAACTATTTTCCCAATAATGTATATTGCTAATCAGTAAGCCATGTAGGAATACTTTGGGCAGCTGGGGTTGGAAATCAGCTCTTAAATGGGGGTGATTTTTAGTTTTTGTACAAGTCATGTTAAGACATTGTGTTGAAGGGCGCTGGACTCTTTCCTTATGGAGTTGGATTCACTGGGTTCTTATTAACCAGAGCAGGGAGACTATCTTCTTTGTTTTGGATAGTGTTCTTTCAGCATCCTATACATGTAGCTCTTGGCTATCAGATAACCAGTTAGTTCCTTGGTGGGGAGTGGGGACAAAGTTCTTGGGCTTAAGTTTTCTCCCAGGTGGAGTGTGCGTCCCTCTGTAGGAACCTCAGTGACTCAGCTGCTAAAGAAAACAGCATGGATTATATGAGAAAATACAGGGAAGACTAAAACAAACACAATTTTGGTGTTTGGTATTGGCTGGCAGGAAGTTTTCATTGCTGAGTGTTCTTGGTCAAAATAGCTTCTTTTGAATGTTTTAGGCACTCAGGTGATTGTCAGTTTATATCTTTATTTATAAGTGTGGCAGGGTGAGGAGAGGGTGTTTGAGAAAAGTATACATATATTTTTTATTCTAATAATTACACAGATGGGAAAAGGTTGCACCAGAAGCAGGTGTGTTTCTGACTTTGTTTTTCACAGCAGTGATCCTTTCCATTAGTGAAGAACAATTGCCTGAGGACTTCGGGTTTTGGCTTGTTTTTTTTTTTTTTTTTTACCTGTGACTCCCCTCAGCCTTGAATGGGTAAGCCTGTGGACTCCTGATAGAGCACTCCAGGGTGACACAGGCTTTCCTGGAACTGGGATTCTTTATCACACTCCCATGGAAGTTCATTTCAAGGTGCTGGCACTAGTAGCTGGGGCATGATATTGCTCAACCCCAGGCCCTCTTATTGATGGGTGGGAGGGAGTATGATTGCCATTTAAGAAATTTTATGATCTTTAGGAGGGAAGAATTTATTCTAGGGGTTTTCTTAGATGATCTCTTTCATGTGGGGTAAGACATTTTGAGCTCTGAATGTCCAAGCCACTTAGATGTTCTAAGTTGTTCTCAACCGGGGGTGGTACCACCATTCTCAAGGGTGTTTGGACATGTATGTCACATCACAGGGGATGGGCACACTTGGCATTCCACTTGTCAGGGGCCAGGGACACTAGACATTTGCTCTTTGCCCAGCGCAGTTGAATAATTTTCCCACCCTACATGCCCATTGCTTTCCTGTCAAGAGTCCCTGGGAAGTGTGATTTTATTTATAATGCAGTGCCGTGCTGATGCACAGTCTGATTGTAGGGCTAAGAGGTGCTTAAGGAAAAATAAGTGGTGTGGAAGAGATGAGGGTAGAGGAGAATGGCTGGTAGCTAGTGTTTAAGCAAAATGGGGGAGGGATAGCTCAGTTAGAGAAGGTGGAAACGTAACTTCCCACTTCCCAGAATTGAGAGGCTTCTCTGATAGTATATCATGTTATTCTGCTGCCTTTTGATCATTGAAAAGACACTTTAAAAATGACTAAATCTTTCAGCAGTCTTTGCAACCTGCTATCTCGCAAGGACTGGCTGAATTCCACGTGCTGGATGCTCAGACACATCCATTCAGCTTGGAAAAGACAGAACACTAGGAGGCCTTGGGTGGTGCCTGTGGAAACTGTTGGCCATCTATCTGCCAGGCATTGGATCAGTTGTGGGGCAACTGGAAGGGCTGCTGGGTGAGCCCCATGCCTCCCGGAGCCTCTGAGTGAACCACCCACTGCCTTGCTCACCACGCTCTTGCTCTGGGCAAGGTTCTGAGGAGCCCAAGGCCTTCTCATGGCCAAATCTGTATCTTCATTCAGATTTGCATCCACCCAGAGAGGCTTTTAGTTTTAATAGTTACTGAAGTGAAAGTGAAAGTGTTCAGTTGTGTCCTACTCTTTGTGACCCCATGGACTGTAGCCCACCAGGCTCCTTGTCCATGGGATTCTCCAGGCAAGAATACTGGAGTGGGTTGCCATTCCCTTCTCCAGGGGATCTGCCTGACCCAGGGATCAAACCCAGGTCTCCTGCTTGGCAGGCAGATTCTTTACAGTCTGAGCCAGCAGGGAAGCCCGATAGAGTTACTGGCAGTAAAGATTTCTTAGTTTTCTCACTCTCAACCCATTTGACCATGTCACTCTGTTCTTGACATTCAAGGCCCTTTCTTCTCCATCACCCAGCATCGTTGTCCCCCATGTTTGAAGAGGTTCCCGTGAGTGGGCTTTGGAGGCCTGCTCATTAGACTTCATCCAGGCTGGGCCTCCTTCAAGTTGCTTGGACCCTACACAAAGCCTGGTCTCTCCGTCATCCACCCAAGTCCTGGTCTTTCACACAGGCCCAGTGCAGTCTTTTCTCCTTCAAGAAGCCTTCTCTCATCACACCATCTTATGGTGCTCATTTTCTCCTCCATGAGACCAATTAGTTCTTACTGTCTCTGGTGCTTATTTGGAACCAAATCATCTGCTGTCATACGGCACAGCTTTGGGGCCGTACTACCTGCTGTGTGAATCCCTGCTTCTCCATCTACCAGTTGTGAGATTTGGTCAAGCCTCAGTTTTCTCATCTATGAAATGGGGCTATTAATACTGTCTCATAGTATTATAGCCGTATTATCTCATAGTTGTGAGGATAAGTGAGATCATCTATGGGAAACACTTAAAATACTGCTGGCACTTAATACTGCATGTGTGGGAATTTGACTCATGTCTCTGAGGTGCAAGTTCTACTAAGGGAATAAAACTCTCACTTCATCTATTTCTAAAAGAATCTAATGGATGTGTATAAAGATTTTTATATCATCTGACACATAGTAGGTACTTAACAAATAGCAGCTATTGTTGTTATATGGCTATGCAATTTATAATGCATAAATAACTTTTGTTCCCAATAAATTTATAAACTCTGTATAAGAAAGATCATAGCTTATCATTCTTTGTTTCTTTCACAAACCTTAAACAAAGTCTTGCACACAGTGGGTATAATTTTTTGTGTGGCTTTTTTGAATCTGACATCATCCTTTATTGAATTTGTTACAATATTACTTCAATTTTATGTTCTGGTTTTTTGGTCGTGAGGCATGTGGAATCTTAACTCCCTGATCCGGAATCAAACCCCCTGCAATGGAAGGTGAAGTCTTAACCACTGGACCACCAGGGAAGTCCCTTGAAATACCCTCTTAATACCAATATTGTTTCCCTCTATCAAAACATCAGGGCTCTGAAACAATTTGGGGAAGCAGTCAACTCAATTTGTTTGTAAACTGGATTTAAAAAAAATAATTCTGGCCACTTATTTGGCGACCTGTTCTGAAAACCAGGCAGCTAAAATGCTGCACAGGAAGAGCAGTGTTAATAGGTTGGTTTGCTGTGCCTGTCTTGAGTTGGCTATTGCACTAGCTGACAATAAGAAGGGCAAGGTCACCAGACGATTTGTTACCCTTGGGTGTCACGGCTGCAGTGTTAAGTTTGGAAATTAGCAAGTGATTTTAAATCTTCCAAAGGGGACAGGCCTTGTCGCTATGGATAAGGTGTGGAAATTGTAGTAAACCATCACCAGTTTATAAACATCACAAATATGTTTGTCTGCACCAAGGGAGTAAAATTAAGTACCAAAAAAATAAAGTAAAAATTATGGGTGAATTGAGGAGTGTATTTGAGTTCAGTGAAGGTAGGATTATTAAAATGCCACATAGTGTTACATGTTTTTTTTTTTTTTTTAAACTTTACAATATTGTGTTAGTTTTGCCAAATATTGAAATGAATAAAAAGAGCACATGTACCTCCTCAGGTAGACCCCAAGTGTCTGAATAGAACAGCATGTGTTAGAGGATTGAGTAGGAAAATAGGATTTGCCATAGAAATTACCTTACTCTGTTAACTTTGGACAATGTTCCATTGACTACAACTTGCCCTTTTCTTCTAAGAAGAAAATTCACGAGAGGAAAAAGAAACTGTTATAGGGAAAGAGCAAATGAATAAAACATTAATATGGTAATATTTTTCTCTTTCTTTTAAAACTTTTAGATAGTTCTCCTATTTCAGATTAAACCAGGTTTCATTTTTCTTTCTATAGATTTAAGATAGTAAGTTTCAAGTAAAAGACCTTGTTTGCTTTGATGTTTATGAATCTCTTGTCTGTAATGATCCCAACAGACTGAATTTTACAAAGAGAAATCTTCATTTCCTGGTAAATATGTGTTTACTGTCTCATGTGCCTAGCACTGTGCTTAGAGGCTGTGAAGGATACAGAAGTGGTGCTCTCAATTCTGTGCTGTGCCCTTTCGGGAAAAACAAACTTCTTTCCTCCTTGAGGCATTATCTGTTACTCTAGTATCTTATCTTAACACATTCTTAGCCCAACACTTAAACCCGGAAACTCTATGGCTATTTATGAAGAAAGGATTACTCCTGTTTTTCTCCAGCTTGGAGCTCTGTAAGGTTAAAAAACAGGTTATTCCTATGCCCACTGTAATTTTTCTTGAAACTTTTAAAATTTCCCTGTATTGCTTAAAAAAAATTTTTTTTATTAAAGTATATTTGATTTGTAATGTGTTAATTTCTACTGTATAGCAAAGTGATTCAGTTATACATATATATATATATACACACATTCTTTTCATATTCTTTTCATATATATTTCATATATACACATTCATATTCTTTCCCATTATGTTTATCACAGTACATATTCCCTTTGTAATATTAATAGAGTGGATGACAGTTTTCTAACAATAGTGGAGCATTTGGTTGATAAGTTACCACCCAGCAGTGATAGAGTACCCATTTGCTTTTCTTGAGAGGTGTTTCCAAATAATAGTCATTTGGGACTTAGACATGGAAGCTGACATTGAAAAGATGAATTTGATGAATTACCATGGATCTATTGATAAGTTGAGTGATTTGGGCTTCATATATTTAGATGATTGAGTATTTGGGAGGTCAAATGTGAAAAATATGAACTAGAAAGTTTTGCAACTTAATTGCAAAACTTCCCCTATCAATTAAAAAAATTTTTAACGTGTGATACTAAATAACTGCCTTTTAAGTGCTTAAAAAATTAATCTTGTGTATGTATTTTGTATTCTTTTCATGATATGCTTAACTTCATATTTTAGCAAAAACAAAGAACAACCTCAACATTTGACTTGTAATAAAAGTTGCTTAAGTGAAAAAAAAAGGTTGGTTAAGAAATAACTATATGTATATATATATGTGTGTGTGTGTGTGTGTTTAAAACAGGCAGTGCTGAGAATCTGCTTCAGTATGCTCAGTTTCTAAGTGTATGATTTTTCTAGCAATAGGAAACTCTTTGTAAGTCGACTGACCTTTAGACAGCTACACTTTTTCAACCACAAATTATTAGATACTAAGGGAAACAAATGTACTGAATTTACGAATGTATTATGTTGGATTACTAACAATAGACCTAATTGATAAAAGTGATTTAATATATGTTGTGTTAATAGCTAAACCTCCAAAGCCTCTAATCTCTCATGGAAATATTGCTTTGTAGAACAAAATCCAATGAGAAGTTCTGGGATTCCAGAGTGAATTTGTACATTCCTTAGGGGCATTTTTGCAAGGGAGGTTGTTGTGTTTTAAAGGTAGTTGATAAGAGACCTGCACCACCAACCCCAGACCTGCACCACCAACCACCATCATGCATTAGTCTATAGAAGGTATTTGGGTGTACGTATTCCTGTACCACTCGGTACCACCATTTAGTCAAGGAAAGTTTCTGACCATTTGCAGCATACATTATAAATCAGGATGTCACTACCAGACAATCAGATTTGAACATTCCATGAACAAAGTAGCCTATATCCCCTACGAATAGATCACTTAACTATGTTTATGTCATGCTGTTGATATGCCTGCCTTTACACAAGACAGGATAGCACGTTGCTTATTTATTTTGGGAGTAGGTAATTGATCTGTATATTTACTTAATTTCAGGTTAGTTAGTCAAACATTGAAATGGATAATTTAGCATGATTGCTTAAATAGCTGGGGAAAGTATAATTATTCTTCCAACCCCCCAAATTATTCCTCTACCACCATGGGCTTGTGAAAGAATAATTTTGAGTCTTCTCCAAGTTGGGCTGATGTTGACTGCTCTCTTAAAAAAAACATGATAATGGTACAGCACATAATGTATGGGGAGGCCACTGGTCAGGTATTTGGGAAAACTGAGGACCTCCAACTGCCAGATTAGTCCCCCAGGGAGAAGTAGGAAAACTGCAGGATATACTGGTTGAATTTAATGAATTTCTTTAAGTTATATTCTCTTTCTGGTATCACTAGGGGTATCACTGCCACTTGGAAATGTGGCAACTTTGATGCCAAGTTTGTGTACTCAAGATTGGCTGCAGAGATTTTTTTGTTTTTTGGCTTTTGTTTATTGCCGGAGAAGAGCTGTACCTGACATCTTACAAATAAGTTACAAACAAAAAGCCAAGATGTTGGTCTATATCTAAGAATAAGGAACCATAAATTGCTGTACATGATTTAGTAATAAACAGGGACTTAAAAAAACTGTAGGGTGTGAAACTGAAAAAAAAAAAGCACTATCACACATATGAAAAAGTTAATCATGACGTTATTAATCAGCAATAGTTACCCTTAGCATTCTGGTCTTTTCTGTGGTTTTTTTCTATTATATATACTTTTGGTAAAATTTTGTTCCCTTGTCTTTGTTACATTATATTACAAATATTTCTCCAAATCATTTCATTCTTCATAACTATTTTAATGAGTTCCTAATATGATATATAGATATAGATACAAGAAAGTTTATAATCATTTTTCACATTGGACATTTAGGAGGCTTGCAATTTCATTTATCATAAATACTACTAAGATGAAAATCTCCACACATAAGATTTTAAATTCTCTGCCTCCTTCCTTAAGGGATAATAAAAGACCCAGAAGCTTGTTAAAGTGTAGAAGTAAAAGTATTAAATTAAATTAAAGAAGTATTAAATTTAAATTAAATTAAAGAATAAGTGCTTTTAAAAAGCAGGATAACTGTTGTCAAATTGCTTTCCAGATTCCTTACATCAAGGTACCTTCTAGTTAGCTGTGTGTGAAAATGACCTTCCTGCAAACCCCAAAACAGAATATAATCATAAAAGTGTTTTCCTAATTGTATATATAAGTAATTTACATCCTTTGATTACTAATTAGTGGGATACTTTTTATTTCATCAAAAATTTGTATTTCTTTGAAATACCTGTGTGGATAACTTTTTAAACTGGCTTTCTCTTGCTTGTGGGATTACAGGATGTCGCAGTAATGAGTTTCTGTGCCAACCTGGGCTGTGTATTACTGCGTCCTGGCGGTGTGATGGGACCCGAGACTGCCCAAATGGCGCGGATGAAATTGACTGCCGTAAGTGAAGAGGGGCGGGGCTCAGCGCTGTTATGAGTGACAGAAGTATTTCAGCTGTAACAAAGACAAAGAGTTGTGACTTTAATAGTTTGTACTGAGCTCCAATCTTCAGCGTTAAAGTGGCATTAAGAATTCAGACCTCTTTGAGGAAGAGGTTCAGTTCACATCAGTTTGTGTCTTATCCAAACACCTTGGTAGGGAACCAACTTTCTTAGCTGTTTTCTGAAGCGTATAAGCGATTATTTCATATTATTCAATCTGCAAATTTTGTGCACAAACAAGAACAAAAAAATAATGTCTGTACTGCTGTGATTTGTAATTCAGGGAGTCTGTTTTCATAAACAGGATGTAGTAGATGTAGCAGGATGCAGAGGAACTTGTGTGAATTACTGTAAAGAGGTCACAGAAGTGGCTAGTGCAGTTTATATTTTTTAAAAATATAGTTAAAAACATGATATAGACACCAAATTTAACTTTTTAACTTACAAGTAATTATGAAAATCATTTTCCAAGTATTTCTTCATTTATTTCTGTCCATAGTATTCTGAAGTAGTTTTCAGATGAGGAAACTGAGGCATAGAGAAGCTAAGTTACCTACTGAAGGCTTCCTGCTTGGTGTACTAATCCCAACCCTTATATCCATTTTCTCTCACCTTGCCATAGGAGATCTATCACACTATTGCAGTTTCATCCATTTCGATAGGTGAATAGGCGATGATTATAATCCAAAAACCCAGAAGGCAGGTGAAAATTCGAGTTGTTTGCCGTCCTCTGGCACAGCAGAACACACTTTGGTATTTTGTTTGGATGACAGTGCACTTTGAGAATGGGAGAAGCGTGGGGCATAGGTGCCATGAGGTACTTCTCAAATTTTCATGCAGTAATGGGTCACCTTGGGAGCTTGTTGAAGTGTAGGTTTTAATTCCACATGCTCGAGGTGGGGTCTGAGATTCGGCATTCTGGAAGCTCCCAGGAGATGCTGATGTTGCTAGTCTGGAAACCACACTTTGAGTAAGGGAGTAGTTCTGTTTGTAGAGACATGATCATGTGTTATCCATTTGCCTCCTGGGCTTACTGAGTTCATTTTAGGTTAAACACTAGGAGCAGAAAGGTAAGAAGAGTGTATCCTGATATAAAGGAATAACAGTTACACCAACAGATTTGTCAGTGTCCCATAGCAATGATAATAGCAACATACCAATGACAATAGTGATTGCAACTAATTTGCGTGGCGCTTTCACGTATGTTGGGGCTTCTGCAGTGGATCAGAAGGTGAAGAATCTGCCTCCAATTCAGAATACCTGGGTTTGATCCCTGGGTCAGGCAGATCCCCTGAAGAAGGGAATGGCAACCCACTTCAGATTTCTTGCCTGGAGAAGTCTATGAACAGAGGAGCCTGGAAAGCTACAGTCCATGGGGTGGCAGAAAGTCAGACATCACTGAGCAGCTAACACTTCACATATGTTACTCTTCTTATTTTTTACAGCAATGTGAGAAAAGTATAGACCCCATTTTATGATGCATACATTGAGATTCAGAGAACCTGCTCAAGATTTTAAAGCAAATAAATTGTGGAAATAATAAAATGATTTGATTTGGAGTCTTATTTTCCAAATCTCATGGATTTTACAGTTTATCCTCATGCTTTACTATTAGTTATTACAATACAAAACACTTCAAGTAATGTAATAATTATAAACTAATGGTTGATTTTATTAAAATTAAAAATGTAATTAAAATTTAAATTTAATATTGTTTTGGTCATAACCTTGTATGTGTGTTTTTGTATGTATATATGCTATTTGTTTTATTCTCTGGAATTTTGTATCTCTTTGGATCATCATTTTGTTGTGATACCATTGAGATTATTTGACAGTGAACACTGGCTAAGGTCCACAGGCTCTAAGGTTTTTTTATATTTGCTATCAAATATATTGAGCAGTAGTTGACATACTTCCTTTAAAAGGAGTATTGCTTGTTGGTATAATAGGGTGGATGTTTGACACAATGAGTTCTTTTCTGGTTTATTTTAGCCACCAGTAGTTGCCATTCCAACCAGTTCCTGTGTCCGAATGAACAGCTCTGCATCCCTGAGAGCTGGGTGTGTGATGGGGAAGATGACTGCAATGATGGTGCAGATGAACGTCGGCATTGCCGTAAGTGCTTGTAGAGGAGTCTTGCTATGGCCCTTTGGACACCTTAAATTCTAACCTTTACAAATACAAACACAATGAAATGATTCTTTGTAAGTGAAAGAAAAGTTGGGCCTTGAAGGACAAGGAAACCTGTGCCAGCCATCTCACCCAGGGGTTGGATGATACTGAAAGTGTGAATGTGCTAAAGGTTTATCAATACATCCCTGTGATTTAGACTCCCAGCATTTAATTTAGGTTATGTTACACTTAAGAGTGAAACAAAACACTTTTTGGTGTCTATATGTGAGGGTCTTCATTTATCTGGCAGTTGGATGTTTTGGCTGCAAAGAATGAAAAATGTAACTCAAAAATTTAAACAAAAAGGGAATTTATTATCCACACAGCAAGTATAAATGTAGCATTGTTCCAGGATTGACTGGAAGATAATGGAAAATCTCCGTTCCTTGAATTAATAACATCATCCAATTTTCTTCCACTGTTCTCCTCTGCTGTCTTTTTAGTCTGTTGGCTTTTCATGATTGCATGAAAGCTGTAGAAGTCCTGAATTTTACATTCCCATAATTCACATTTCGATATCTAGAAGAGAAAGCATTAACATCTTGATGGATTGAGATGGAGAGAAGATACAAGGCTGGACCACCTCTAGCTCTTGACCTCAGGTGTCCTCTGGAAGTATCCAGCTCTGATAACTGTGTAGCGTTCATCTTTGAGCTTTTCCACATTCTGTTTCATTAGATGCACATCCCACAAATCAGTGGACATCTGTCATCACTCTGTGTTGGTTTTGAGATAGCCACGATCCTGTTGCATTTTCTCATAGTCATTGCCCACAAAGATCAAAGAAGAAACAGATGTTTTGACGAGTACTTCATGTGAGAACTTGTTTAGTTGTTAGGTGACTAGAAATGGAGATGCTATGGGCTTCAGTGGGTTCTGGGTATATTTTTATTTAAAAAAATTGAATTTAGTCCAGGAATTTTGAGGCCAGCACGGAGTATGAACTCTTCTCAGTTGGGCCACTAGATGCTTTCTTTTGAGGAAAGTAATGGAAATTCTCAGTACTCATGAGTTTGACTTTGGTGTAAAGTTAAACGTAGACTGTATTAAACAATCTGTTAGGGCTTGTCAGTGCTGGTCATGTGGTCTGCCATCCAGCAACAAAGAGATGGTGGTCCTTGGGACAAAGTGATTAAGAAGAAGCCAGTGAAATATGTAGAACTGTGAAAGGTGGTGGTGTGGTGGTGACAGATTGCAGTCTTGAGGAAGGTACAGACAGGAGCTGATCAAGGCCAAATGGGAGCATGGCATATCTAAATCAGGTCCAGCTATGAATCAGGATTTAAGGTAGATTAGCGAAATGGGAGCGGGGGCCTGCTTCAGAAGTACCGAAAGGAGGAAGGAAACGTAGCAAGGATAGTGGGGAGCAGGAAGAAATCCTTGTTTCTAGGAAATCTGTCTGGGCTCTGATATTCTCTGACTGGCCTCTCAAAGGTCCTAGAGGAAAAGGATGACCTCCATGCTTGATTGTGAAGCTCCCGAGAGCAATGACTATGCTTTATTCAGCTTCTATCCCTAAGGCTTGCTATTCTGTGTCACAGGTAGTAAGTTCTTGATAAATGGACACTGACTGAATGAATGACTGGTTATTTATCTTTTGGCTCCATATGCCATTTGGTTCCATTTCCCCTTGCTGCCGGCACAGAGCAGGAAGAAAGCTGAGCTGTAGATTGTGATGCGGTGTGTGGTGGATGACCTGTTGCTAATACTGCATAGAGGGGATGGGAACTGCCAAGGGCCACTGCTTGGGGAGATTCTATAATTTGTAAGCGATGCTATTTTAAACGGGTATGGATTTCATAAGGTAACTCTTACATTTTACATTTTGTATTGTGTTTTCATCAGATCATATTTCCCCCAAATGCGTCTATTTTTTATGTGGATAATTAAAAAGTCCCATCATATTTCCTGTGTTAAACTCACAGAGTAGAATTCACATGAAACAACCATTCATTCGATTTTGTCTGATTTATCCAGAGACAAATTTGATAAACTACTGATGTTCTGCCTTCACCTACCATAATCACCTACCATTTAAGCCAGCTTAAATGTCTGTTTATAAAACTGACACATATTCAGTGTAGAAAGCTTATAAAATAAGTCTTCCATATCTTTCACTATCTCCTTGAATTTTCTCTAACTCATGTCCATTGAATCAATGATTCTATTGAAACACCTCATCCTCTGTTGCCCCTTTGTCCTCCTGCCTTCAATTTTTCCCCTTTCAATTTTCCCCCAGTATGTCTCTGGGCCTTTTCCAATGACTCGGCTCTTTGCATCAGGTGGCCAAAGTCCTGGAGCCTTAGCTTCAGTATCAGTCCTTCCAGTAAATATTCAGGGTTGATTTCCTTTAGGATTGACTGGTTTGATCTCCTTGCAAGGGGGACCTTGATTAATACCTATACTTGCAAAATTCTTATTTCATCCATCCTTTTCGCTGTGTAGGTTTTCAAGCTATGTTGTATTCTCAACACATGTTGCTAATATAATTGTCTACACTCACAAACTTGAGTGTTTCGGGTATTTTGATAGTATGCTTGTCCTAACAGCCTTGCTTTCACATTGTAAGATGTCTTCCTTTGGGTAACCAGGTGCTCTACCTGGTGACCCTATGAATTTTACGTTCAGTGTATGGGTTCCTTGCCTTTACTTTTAAATTTCCTCGTTCATATTTGTTAATGTTGTCACATTTGTTAATTGATCTGTGTTCTTCAGTAATTATAAAGTCATACATTTTTCCTTTCACAGCTGGAATAACATGCTCCAGCCGTCAGTTTACATGCGAGAATGGCGAATGTATCCCAGGGGAGTTCAGATGCGACCATTCCACAGACTGCTTAGATGGAACCGATGAGAAAAACTGCCGTGAGTTCCTTAAAGCCTTTGCCCTGTATTTAGTTTCGCCTTTGTCCCTTTGGCATTTTAATCAATTCGTTGATGGATAAAAATGCCTACAATATGCCTCTTGTTATTGAAATCTCTTGGCAGATTCTTTTGTGGATTAGAGGTGATGTTCTGATAGGAGTCTATTTTTAGCAAGACATTCTGAGTGTGTCCTGCCTTAGCACATGAAGTTTCTGTATGTCTTGAAGAAACTTTTAACTTTATTTTTTTCGGCTTGTTTTCTTTCTTTCTTTTTTAAATAAACTTTAACATAGAGTTACACAAAGTCAGTGAGTACAAAACCCTGTTTGATCAATTTTAACTTTTATTACATTACGATGGTGAGCTTCTAGGTCAAATGTCTTTGGCCAATAAGAGTTTTTCTGTTCCTGTGGACTCAGTGTTTTCCAGATTACCTTTGCAAAGGCTTTCTGTAATGGAAGAATGTATCAGTTTGTAACTGATCACCACAAGATAAAGCATACAAATCACAGTGTTCTACATTTAATGAATATTTAATTATTACCATAAGCAAAATAAGAAAGTGAAATCATAGTGCATAATTTACTTCTTACAAATGAGTAAAGAGTAATCTGCCTCTCTTGAGACTTATATAGAATTTTTAGAATACGAGAATATACTAATTATTCTGTTGTGTCCTTCCTCTGGTTCATCTAACTCTGTCTTTAGCCTCAGACATACTCATTTTCTCTCAAAGCCCTTATAAGTCTACCATTTCATACAGTTTTCCAGAGCTTCCTTGAGTTTTTATGTCTTTTCTCCTGGCATTCCTTCTGGTATACTGCATTTTAAACTTTAAGGAGTTATTTCGTATTCTAATAATCAGTGGATAGATTTTGCACTTTAGAAATCTTGATCATAAACTTCTTGGTAATTATGTCTTCACCTAAAAATTTAAGTTTTAGTCTATTCTCCTGAGGCAACTCCTTTATTATTTGATCATTTTGATATGATTTTAGTTCTCTGGACTGTCCCTAAGTTCTTTCCTTTGGTAGACTGTATGAGAAGCGTACACTTTCCAGTATGGCACCATGCTTGGAGTGGGAGCTGACAGACTGGTTATGAGCACATTGCTTGTGTTTACTGTACTGTACAAACTGTGCTCTTGATGGAAGAAATCCTGGTATGTATGCCAGGTCCATGCTGCAGCCTATCATCACACAGTACAATAAAACAAAAGAAAAAACTTCTCCAATGCTTTCTTCCCTTGTATGTTACTTTGCTTTGAGAGGAGGCTCTGCTATTTGTCTTTTTGTCTCTGTTTCCTAGCAGTTCTGGTATAATTCTGTTGTAATTTCCAACTTACACGTTTTCTTTTGAAAGAGATTATGTTGCCTCTATTTCGGATCTTCTTTAACTTGAGAAGATTTATGGAAAATTTAGACTTAATTTAATACTGGCAGTTTTAGAGACAGCGGTGTATGTCTTTAGGTCACAAATAGTAAGTCCAGAATCGAGGGCTCCCCTTTGAGTACTTTGTAAGGCAAACAATAAATCCTTTATGGTGGCAAGTGAAGAAAATATTTTTCATTAAGAACAGAGACAAATCATACATTATATTTTGCAGTATTGTGTAAACTTCAAAGTGTTATGTAAATTCCAGTGGTTACTCTTATTAGGCCGCTCACTGAGAACAATCGCACCAGTATTACAGCACTGTCTTATGAATAAAGTAACTGAACCAGCAAGGACAGAGTGGCTTGTTCAAGGGTAAGTGGTGTGTGGCAGGGCTAGAGCTCAGCTCGTCCTCTGGTCCAAGTCTGGTGATTGCTGTTCATGAAGGACTTTATTTACAGAAGGAGGAAGTCCTACCTTGTGCAAGAACAAAATGGGTGACCTGTGCCACCAGCCTGCATCTTTATCCCTTATTTAGGAATGGATAAAAAAAAATGAATGCTTTATTGCAATGCAATGGGACTTGTGGAAATGCTATTTTAGGCAAAATAAAAGGCAGCCAAAACAGACTGTTTGGATTTATTCCATGTGAACACCCTGCAGCCAAGTCTCAAGTCACCAATACAACTGCCTCATGACTTTGCCAGTGGGCCTTCTGGAAAAAAAGCTGGCAGGGTTCAGGTAGCTCTTATAGGAATGAAGGAAAGGAAGTGAGTTTTGTAAAATGTCTGGGCTGGAGTTCATAATCAAGATTTTGTTTATATTTTTTTTAAGTACATACAAATAATTGTCGAACTAGAGTTAAAGCTCATTGTTTCTGGAATCATACAAGTCATGAATCCTTCAGGGTTCATGGCCCTGAAGTGAATCTCAACATGTAAGGGGGTTTTACAATGAGATCTCTTTCTTCCTATTTTTCTCTACCTTGTTTATTTATTGCTACATGTTATTTAAGGACTAGTATAAAAGAAATTTAACAAATCAGAGGAAATGAAAAAAAAATCCTTGTACTTCTTGTTAGTGCCTTGATCTCCTGGCTATAGCCAGGTTTGTATAAGAAGGAAAGGAATGACCTGGATCAAAGTGTTTAATAAGTGCCAGCATGCAGGGGGCAGGATTGCCCTTATTTTGTTTTCCCTCTTTGTTTGGAGATCCTGTGGGAAGTGAGAGGGCATCAACCACTATCTTATTCAGTTTTCACATTAGTACTACGAGGTACTTTACAGAGATCCCTAAAGATCATCAAGAGGTAAGGGTGGATGAACCAAGATATTAACCTAGGTCTAAATCCTATGCCCGTGCCCTTGGGATATTTTTCTTTTGTATAAGATGTTTACAGAACATTTTGCCTCCAGATTACATAGCTATTTTATTATTAAAATGATACATTCAAAGCTTTTTATTATGGAAAGTTTTAAATGTAATCAAAAGCAGAGTGATTGCATCAGCTTATAGCTAATTTTGTCTTACCTATATCTCCTTGTTTTTCTTTCCATTATTTTGAAGTAGTTCTCAGATGTCATACAGTTTTGTCTTTAGGTAATTCAATATCTAATTGCTAACATACAAGGAAAGACTAAAACATAATGCTATCAGCTCTGCGTGCGTACTCCATCACGTACGACTCTTTGTGACCCCATGGACTGTCGCCCACCAGGTTCCTCCATCCATGTCCATGGGATTTCCGAGGCAAGAATACTGGAATAGGTTGCCATTTCCTACTCCAGGCATCTTCCCGAACCAGTGACAGAACCCACGTTTCCCACATCTCCTGCATTGGCAGGCAGAGTCTTTACCACTGCACCACCTGGGAATCAAGTAATCAGATATCCATCCAGTTTTAAAAAGTTCTCCAATTGGCTTATTATTTTTTATTTGAAATAAAAACCCAAAGAAAATTTATATTTTCTTTAGACAAGTCAGTTAGCAACTGACTTGTCCTGGAGTTGCCCATATTTTTATTTATTTTTTTGCTTATTGCACTCTCTAATGTTTTTAAACTGCCTCATAACTGTACTTCCTGGAAATTGGTAGTTAGATCTAAAATAAGTTTCTTCAGTCTTAAAAATAATGACATTTGGGTCCAGTAATTATGGTGGGGAGCTGGCTCGTGCATTGTAAGACGGCTCTCACTGTCCTCTAGTGGCCTGTGTCCACTGGAAGCCAGTAGCACCTCCCAACTGTGAGAACCAAAAGTGTTTCCAAACAGTGTCAAATGTCCTCTGGGAGCAGAATTCCCTTCTCCTGCTCTATCTGAAGACAGCACTATCTAGAAACTTGTATAGTAGCAAGGATGTGTGTGTCTGTATGTGTGTAAGGACACCAGCACTTTGTATATAAAGGTATGCATTTCCATCAGGAGGCACCTCATGTCTAACTGTCCCTTTGTGAGATTAGCAGCCACTGATGGTCATGTTAAGATCCATTTAGTCATAGGGGTACTTAGCTATTTTAAACATCATTTCCAATATATATCAGCTGTTTATTAGTTGTTCCACATGGTGAAGGATTAAGTGAGGCTTTGCCAGAAATCATTTTTGTGACACTTTGTTCTATTGTTTCTGCAGTCATGATGCATAGGAGAATTACTCATGTACAGACAGAATCAGTTTATGAATATGCCTTTGTCTATTTCTCAGGAATAATATTGTCTGTAGAAATGAGTCTTCTAGGCACTAGAAACACTTAAATATAGTGATGGATGTTGGAAAATTGCCAAGAAGGACTTATTTCTTTTCCCCAAATATTTGAAAGGATCAGGAAACTTGACTCTCTAGTTCATAGTCCTGCCTGTCAGCTCAGCCCCCTAGGGATATAGTTCTTACTCCTTCAAACTTTTAAGGTCAAGATCTTGAGCTGTGTCAATTCCAGGCACTCTTTTTACAGAACAAAGAGTGGTGTGTAAAGGTCCACTCAGGCAGGGAGAAGGGAGAGGAAAGAATGAGTGAGATGATGAGGAAGGCAAGGGTATGAAGTCCCAATAAAAGGATTATCCTTGAAATAAATTGTTTCTTATTATATTTGATCTTTTCGTCTGCTGTGTCCCTATATGCATAATGCAGATATTTGTGGTTATTCTGCTGTTTGGGAACTATCTGAATTGCGTGTGTGTGTGTGTGTGTGTGTGTGTGTGCGCGCGCGTGCGCGCATGCATGTGTGCTCGTGTATGTGTATAGCTGTGAAATAGGTAAAAGTTCATTTTCCCTAAGTTATTTTGCTCTTCAAGCTGGCTACCTGTAAAGTGGCACTTTCTATTAAACAGCTTCTTAATAATTATTTTTTAAGGAACAGAGATTCGAAACTGCCATCTTTGTTGCTTTTAATGAGATTAGCATCAAGGGAAACCCACTCACTCAGAGTCCAAGATAAGCATCAGAACAGTACAGCAATTATGGGTCATTCAATCATGGGTCATGCACTGCCTTTTGGTTGTTCAAAAATAGTATAATTTTTTCTAGTGAAGTAAACAGATTATTTCATTTTTATCAAGTGCCATATTAGCATGCTTTTGGTGCGAGTAAAACTACTGCTAATTATCATTGGTTTGTAGCCTTCTCTTTTGTTACTTAGGAATGCCAAAGAAAGGGTCAAATCCCTGTTACAATGAAGGCTTTCTTGCTGGTAATCAGCAGTGTTTGGTCTGCCTGCCACTGGGGTGGCTTTGTCTCTGACGTTTTATTTCCATTGACGTTCTGTTCTTTAGAATTTTGTATACTTTGGGCTTCCCAGGTGGCTCAGTGGTAGAGAATCCAGCTACCAATACAGGAGACACAAGAAATGTGGTTCAATCCCTGGTTGGGGAAGATCCCATGTGTAGGAAATGGCAGCCCACTCCAGTGTTCTGAAAAATTCCATGGGCTGAGGACCCTGATGGGTTACAGTCCATAGGGTCGCAAAGAGTTGGACATGACTGAGCAACTGAACATATACCTCCCTCTATATATGTCTAACTGCTGAAACTCCAGTTGGGGGCATCATTGGGGGTGGGTAGTGAAGCAGAGAGATAAGTCATTCTGTGAACAGTTATGCCTGGTGACAGACATGTTCATCAAATTCAGCCTTGCTCTTACTTTCTCTCTACTGCAGGCGAGAAGGAAGAAGCAGAGAGATTGAGCCTTTTTTTTTTTTTTTTTTAATGATTCTCACAGTTTGAGATAGGATTCAGAACCCTGATTTCTTGAGGAAAGAGAAAAATCTCCTATTTAGTCTTCATCTTGCAAGCACATTATAACTATCTCTCATCTCTTAAAAGATGTTAAGATCTGTCTCAGCTGTTACATAGAGTTGTCTTTAATAACTGTCTCCATTTCCTCTTTCTTCCTTGAACTCACTGAAAACTGTCCATCTCCATTCTCCCCAAAACATTCTTTTTTTTAAATTTATTTTTTAATTGAAGGATAATCGCTTTACAGAATTTTGTTGTTTTCTGTCAAACCTCAACATGAATCAGCCATAGGTATACATATGTACATAGGTATATAAAAACATTCTTGAAAATGTCACCAATGACCTCCATTTTGCTAAACCCAATGGTTCTTGTTTGAACATCACCTTATCAGAGAGCTACTCCTCACTGTCACTCTCTCTCATTTATTTTAATGTCTGTCCTCCTACTCTCCTAAATAAATTAAAAAAGTTCTATGAGAGCAAAGATTTTATGGAGTTCATCACTTTCTTTCTAGTACTTAGCATGTGTACGAAGTCACTCAGTTGTGTCTGACTCTTTGCAACCCCATGGACTGTAGCCCACTAGACTCTTCTGTTCATGGAATTCTCCAGGCAAGAATACTGGAGTGGGTAGCCATTTCCTTCTCCAGGAGATCTTTCCAACCCAGGAAATGGGTCTCCTGAATTGTAGTGGATTCTTTATCATCTGAGCCACCATGAAATATTTTCAAAAAGCTGTGCTACTTATGATTTCAATTATAATCTCTTTATCCAATTCTTATCGTGGTGTCTAGGAAGATGGATTTCAATAAATATATGCTACATTATTCCTTGGAACATTTGAGGCACAATTTTCCATTCTGTTTCTCAGTTATTCCAACACTAGGGCTCATGTGAGATTTTTATTATTTTAAAAATTCATACTCTGTCAGGGTTTATCTCATTTGCAGATTTTGGTGATAGCTCTGTGTATGAGAAGAAGGTACTGCAGATCCAAAATCTTTGGTGCAGGCTTCTTGGGTGATTTTTAAAACTTAGGTCTGAGATCAGTTCACCACAAACTGAGACCAGGTAGGGACTTAGGACCTAGTAGTTTAAAGGGAGGCTGGTAAAGAAACTAGGTAGGTTAATGTCTTCCCTTTTTTTGCTTCAGGTTCCTAAAAAGCTGCTCAGACTAAACTTAATGTTGGTCCAATTTTAGTAGCCCTTGGAACGATCATATTTGCTTTCTCTTTCCAAGGTACTGAATTGCTATTTCCATTTTATAAATATTACTATATGTATGCTTTTCATTGAAAGATGCTTCTAATTATTTTTGGAAAGAGGCAGGAAATGCTTCTCTGTTGCCCACTTGCACTCCCTAGTCCATGATGACTTACTTCAGGGACTGAATTTAACTGACACAGGAGGTGGGAGGTGGGCCAGGGAGGGGAGTAGGCTGATCTTCTGCCACTTTGTGATCCGTCTTCTTCAGTTTTTGTTTTTTGACGTAGACTCTTTTTTTTAAGCTTGTAATTTTATATTCGAGTATAGCTGGGTGACAATGTTGTGATAGTTTCAGGTGGACAGTGAAGGGACTCAGTCATACATATACATGTATCCATTCTCCCCTAAAGTCCCTGATGTGGACCATTTTCAAGTCTTTATTGACTTTGTTACAATATTGCTTCTGTTTTTTGGCCATGAGACATAGAAATCTTAGCTCCCTACCAGGGATCAAACACACACCCCCTTGCACTGAAAGGCAAAGTCTTAACCACTAGATGACCAGGGAAGTCACTGCGGTCTGTTTTTTCAGTATGGACTCTCTTGTTTGTCCTGGTACTCTTGAAAAGCTGTTTCTTAGCGGAGGGTTTCCTGGAATCCCTGGATTATATCAGATTGAAGTCCTTAGTAGAATATAAAATAATCTGATGAAATTTATATTTGACCTCACCTCTCCAGACTTACCAAAGTGAAATGAGAAACTAAATGGAAAAAAAAAAAAAAAAAAAACTTTTTTCTTGGGTTGCTTCTTCTCTTTCTTTTCATAGGATTTTTTTTAAGTTTATCTATTCCTTTCATTCAATTTCATTCTTTTCCCTATAATTTCCTCTTCCTATTACTCTGAAGTCAGTCTGTAAGTACTAGAAATACCTATTATAGTGGTTAGGAATATGCATTGTGGGGCCAGGTTGACTGAATTTGAATTCTAGTTCTCCAGCTTACCAGTCATATGCCTTTTTTTCAAATTGTTCAACCTCCTTATACCTCAGAGAGGCATAGATATAAGGTCTATGAAATGGGAATAATAGTACCTCATTGGGATGTTACAAGAACAAAATAAGTTCATATGTATTGAGCACTTGAACAGGCTTCTGAGAGCACATCGTTTTCAATACATGTTTTTGATGATTATTATTGTTTTTGCTTATTTAACTCTGTGGATAGTACTTTTACTAAGTGCTGGTGGTCAAACTAGTAAACTTTTTCTGGCAAATCATTACTCTGACTGGATTGTCCTGCCTCGGAACTGAACTAACAAAGTTACTTATAAAGGATGACTCTAGGACCTTGGAAAATCCCAGGTGTCTATCCAGGACTTATATCAGTGACTTCTTGTTTTCCTTTTAATCTTGGCTTAAGCATCATAATATACCTTTAAGATACCTTCTCTTTCTTTAGAATCAGTTTGTCTTCTTGGCTGTTTTGTCAAATTCTGAGAAAAGAGTGTATTTAGAACCTTCCTGTGAAGATAATGAAGAGTAGTGCCTAATATCTGTGTCTTACTCTGCTGTGGATGATTTCCATTCGGGAAAGTCTATGAGTTTCTTAAACCACCTCTTCCTCCTTGATTATGCAAACTGAGCTATAGCATGGAACTTTCTTGCTCCAAGCCAGATCATTAGCAGAGAAAACATTTCAAACACCGTCAAGTACCAATTCTACATGTATATGTGGAGGTAGCTCCCAATTTCGAGGAGCAAACCTGGACATGAATCATTTTGAAAAGTGGAGAAAGGAAGGGAGATGGAAGAGGATGTTCTTGCATTTTTTGTATCAGGTCAACTTTAGCAGTCTGGGGCTTAGTTAATAGGTACTTGTTAATCTTTCCATTAAAACAAAACTTACAAGGATGATATTCTCCGGTATTCTTATACAGTATCTTCTCTCTTACTACCCTTCCCCTTTACTTGAAGTCCTGTAGGGCATTTCAGCAACATGATGGATTTGTCCCATGGGAAAAAGTTTACAGGGTTAGACTCAGACTCTCCATCCAAGCAAATAAACCAAAAAGTTAGACTTCAGAGAGATACATTATCACCAAGTATTGTGACTTCCTGTTTTCTGGGGTAGATTGAAACTCATTAATACTGTTAGCTGTAGAAACCTTTAAAGGAAATAGAATTTGCTCATTTCTTACTTTGCTCAGTGTACAACTTGGACCTTTTCCCTCTGTGGGGTATTCAAAGAGGGAAAAGCTTTTAGAAACAGTTTTCCAAATCTTCTGTGTATTTTGTGTTTTTGCAGTCCTTCTTATGGGCATCCCCGTACATTTAGTCAGGCACAGCAGAGACCAGAGGTGTGCAGGGCAAATCCTCAGCTGATTGACAGATTTATTATCAGCTTGGTCAGAGACAAGAAAGCTGTTCATACTTCATTCCAAGTGTCAAACTACTGACCTCTACCCTTACCAACATGGTTGGCATATCAGCTTGATGACATCAAGCTGGCCTTGTTGTTTGTGGTGCTGATGTGTTGTGTCAGCAAACTTTAGTTATATTAGTGGATACTAGTTTTCAGTGTGGGAATGGCCCTCAAAAAGGACGGGGAGAACAAGAGATCTGCCCAGCATGTTGGCCTCAGTTCCTTCATATCTACAATAATCACCTTAAATGAAAGAGTCCATGCATAAAATTTCTTCCTGATAGATATCTCCTTTATTGTAAAGAGGTTGGGTTGTCTAAGATTTCCTTCCTGCTTGCTGCTCTCTGAATAGCCTAGATGGCATACTACTATCCAGCGCAAGGGGAAAAGGAATCACTTGCTGGACTCAGCTGACTTCTAGGCATCTCTTGAAGGGAGAATGAATAAACTGAGCTATGTGACCCTTTGAAGATGCATTTGGGATGTGTACCATCCCTATGATGAAAAGACAGCAATAACCCTAAACACTAACTGGCTCTTGGTTGATTAAAAAATAAAATTTGCAAAGAACTAAATTTTATCAGTTATTAAATGCCTCCTATTTTAGTATACAGTTGATTGTGTGCAACTTGGCAATTAAAGTAATTATAGGCACTTGGTAGACTAGTTTTGAGCTTCTGCAGATGAGAATATTTGTGCTTGCTCTTTTACTGTGGAACATCATGAAATGGGACTGCTGTCTGATCTTGGAGATGTACCCTTTTCTTACTGAAAAAGAAATTAGAGGAGAATCTGAGAATCACTATGAAAACAATCTTTAATGAAACAAAAAATAGACCAAGAAAGATAACATACTTGTGAGAGGGAGACTCTTTAAAGACCATAAAGAGCCGAAGTTCACACTATTTTTAAAAACTTTTCAACCTAAAAAGTTCAGCTGTGATAACTCTGGCACTCCCAAGCATTTCTTGAGCACAATGGGTAAATGACCTAGTTTCTGTACTGAATGATGGGGATTTGAGTAAGACAGGATCCATGATCTTAGAGGATTTCATAATGTCATGGGGGAAACAGATAATCAGTGAATAGAACGGAGCCTATAGTGAGGGGGTCATGAGATATGTTCCAAGTCTGGGGAAGCACAGGGAGGGGCTGATAGTACCTTTTTCCTTCAAGGGAACATCCTGATTTTTCCACTGAGAGAAAACCAGGGTTAAAAAGCATTTGGCTAAAAGCAGTGAAGTGATTGTCAGTACATAATGTAATGATTTGGGCTTGTGGCTCATACTGTGCTTTTGTAGAGCACACTATGCTTTTCAGAGTTCTTTACTAGACATTGTCTTTTGGAGGTTCCTGTATGTGTGGATGAGAAAATGGTGACACAGAAAAGATAAATAATTCAAGTAAGAGTAAATAGGTATGGAGTGGCACCCCAGGTCCCAGGTTTCTTGGCCTGTTTTCTTTCTTTGACCCTGCAGCCAAAGAACCAGCCCTTCATCTCTCAAACCATGTGTGATGGTACGTTGCTTTCCTGGGGTGTTATTTATATTATGTAAGAGAAGGTTCCATTTTGACAAGTTAAAATTTCTTCTCATTCTTCGGCTTGGAGTGCACAAGTCACTTTAGAGCCCAATTCCCTGGGCTTCCATTTCCCCCTACTATGCCCTCTCAAAGCACTGTGTACTTACCACATTAAGCACATAGTCCAGTTTGTAATTTGCTGTTTGTGTCATTCTTAGGTTATCCAAAGAATGTCTCTTTTGTTTACCAATATATGTTCAGCAGTTAGTGTCTAGGATATAGTAGTCACTCAAGAAGTGATTGCTAAGCAACATCTTCATTTAAGATTTGTGTGCTATTTCCATTCTTTCAGGATACCCAGTATGTGAGCAGCTAACTTGTGCCGACGGAGCTTGCTATAACACCAGTCAGAGGTGTAATGGGCAGGTTGATTGCAGAGATGCCTCTGATGAACGCAACTGCAGTAAGTAATATGCTAAAGCTGGTTTAGCCAGTTATGCACATTTCTTCTCAAGTTTGTGTTCAGTGAATTCATGTTGGTGGCTTGAAGTCAGCCATGGTGGAGTATTTTACACTATGGAAATTGGCAGATACAGTAAGTGAGGACTTTTATGTTTCTGGAGAACTGGTTATTAAACATTTACCAGCACACTGCTGCGTGGTAAGAATCTTTTGAAACTTGAGATAGACTCTTCCTATGAAATTAAGTGGCTACAGTGAAATTGAAATTCTCTTTTCTTTCCCCTTTTAACCTTGTGTCCCAGCTCACCGGTGCACGCGCACTGAGTTTCAGTGTGGCAGTGGGCAGTGCATTCCTAGAACCTACGTCTGTGACCATGAAATTGACTGTGAAGATGGCAGTGATGAACATTCTTGCCGTACGGTGACTTCCTCATTTTGGGTCATGCTCTTAGGAATGCTCTTGTCTTTGCATTTCCGCCCCCTACTGACGTATTATTCTTTTCAAATAAAAGTCACCTCTGGCAGAGGAAGCCAGAATATCATTTAGGGCCCATGGCATGAGCCTCAGCAGTGTTGCTGAACTTAGACTTCTTTCCCTTCCAGAGATCTGTGTAGAGTTGAAGTGGTGCTCATGGACAGTTTGCATTCTTTTCTTAGGCCACACAGATACAGGGTATATTGTATTACTGGATTTCCTTTCTGGCACCTGGGCTTATTTCAGTGCTAAATTGAGAGGAATGTGATATCACGGAATGAGTTGCTCAGAATCATTGAGTCCTAGACAGCAGTTACTGGGCTTGTGGTCAAGTGAGAGAATGTTGGCCATTGGCATTTCTGTAGCATCTTCGTCAGTCTGTATTCTTTGCTCTGTGTCAACCTATAGCTATCTTGTGTTTCATCTTGATGCACTTGATTTTCATGTCCTGAACCCAAAGCTACTGTTTTCTTCTCCCCTTCTCTCTTCTTCTCTTTCTCTCTCTCTCTTTTTTTTTGTTTTGTTCATTTTTGTCAAGATGGTTAAGGGACTAAATGGGCGTAGAAATTTCAGTTTCTTGGAGCTCAGTTTAGGTGGCGGGGTGAGCACTTTGATTTCTTTCCAAAGGTTTGTATCTTTGGAGTGTAGCTGTCATTTTATTTTCTTCCAGCTGCTTATCGGACCTGCAAAGGCAACGAATTCACTTGCCCTAACGGCGTCTGCATTGCACAGAGTTGGGTTTGTGATGGAGAAAGTGACTGTGTAGATAACGCTGATGAAGATGGATGCGGTAAGGAGGGGAAGAGCTTCTGATTGGAAAGCATTTTCCGATTTTCAATCAAGTGTTTTCCAGGTCTTGCTGTTCCTACTTTCCTTGTTAGAAATTATCTGTGTGACATGCAAGTTTCCAGATTGGCTGGACTGACAGGGAATTTTGGGTGAGGAAGAGTGGTTCCCCTAGCTTTTTCTAAAAAGACACAGAATTCAAATATAGCATAAATTATAATCCTTTCCTAACAGTAAGGCCAAATAGATAGGACAGTCTCTCCCCCTTTACAGTCCTATCTGAGGTTTTCTTTTTAAGACTTTTATCTTAATTAGATTTATCTATATAAAAGAAGTAGTCTGGGGAAGGAGCAAAAATAGAGGAATATGTGATTTGTCTTAAGACCTTACAACCATGAAGAAGGACTGAGCTGCAGATTGGTAGACGTAGGAGAGGCCACTATCGGGAGAAGTGAAAAGGAAATTGTCAGTGATATTCATCCCCTTCACTGGGCAGTTATCAGCAGTACCTCCAACAGCTTGGAAGCTGCTAACACCCACACATAAAGCAAGTTACCTTTATGATTCTAGCCTGGGTATATTAATAATGTTGCTTGTTTTGGTTGGGAGCATCCATTGGTTTCATGTTTCAGTATTCCAAGAAGTTGTGTTCCAACTTGCTGGATTATAATCTTTCTTGTACTGTTGACAATTCACTAAAGAAACAAAACAAAACCAACCAAAAATCATACATCACACACACACAAACTCAGGAATCCTGGCATTACCTTGATAGCTCTAGTTCTATTATTCATGATTTAATAACTGAATGTTCTCCTACAGGTTATTCATCTAGTTTGTTGATATGCTATGCTATGCTATGCTAAGTCACTTCAGTCGTGTCCGACTCTGTGTGACCCCATAAACGGCAGCCCACCAGGCTCCCCCGTCCCTGGGATTCTCCAAGCAAGAACACTGGAGTGGGTTGCCATTTCCTTCTCCAATGCATGAAAGTGAAAAGTGAAAGTGAATTCGCTCAGTCGTGTCTGACTCTTAGCGACCCCATGGACTGCAGCCTACCAGGCTCCTCTGTCCATGGGATTTTCCAGGCAGGAGTACTGGAGTGGGGTGCCATTGCCTTCTCCGGTTTGTTGATAACTCAGGCCCATTTCTGCTTCTTACTCTTATAATTTGGCTGGGAGTTGCCTCCCCTAGAAAGACTGGAACCTAAATAATGACATTTACCATTCTTTAGAATCTCAGTAAAAGGTCAGTTGTAGCGTTAGAAACTACTTGTTTATTGTGAAATATCGGTCATTTGTAGGTTTCTTGTTTACCTGATCTCTTAACCATGTATTGAAAAATGTCTGGCTCTACCTCTTATATGGCCTATTGTAACTCTCTTTTTCCCCCACAGAAAGCAAAATTAATCGTACCTTTGAATGTTACCCAAATGAATGGGCCTGTCCAAAGTCTGGAAAATGCATCCCAATTTCTAAAGTTTGTGATGGGACTTTAGATTGTCCAGGAGGAGAAGACGAAAGCAATATCACTGCAGGACAACAGTGTGGTGAGTATGGAAATTTGTCTGGACATCTTTCAGGTAATGGTGTCTCTGTTTTTCTATAACAGATTGCCATAGATAGAGAGTATCAAGTGGTGTTTGCAGAATGAGCGATTCCAAGACTTAGTAGCTCTAACCAACAAACATTTGTTATTTCTCACAGTCCTGTGGGTTGGCTACATTATTCTTTTGGCCTGAACCAGCTCACTCACATCTCAGGATGCCCCAGCAAAAGCATGGCTAGTCCAGGTGTGTTTGCCCGGTCATGGAAAGGGCAAACCCCAGTGAACAAGCTCTTCTAAGCCTCGACTTATGTCATGTTTCCTAAGTGTTCTATTGGCCAAAAGAAGTCACACTGACCCCAGATTTAATGGACTGAAGCAATAGACTCCATTTCTTGATGGGAGGAGTTTATAAATATCTGTGACTCTTCCTCCCCCAACCTGCTGCATCTCCTTCCCAGGAAGAATGGTTTTAATGGTAATTGTGATGACTCTAAAAGTATTCTGGAGATTTGTGATGACTCTAAAAGTATTCTGGAGATTTTATTACCTGGATTACACCTGTGGAAAAAGTGTTGCTAGCTTTACTCAAAAACTTCTGGTTTCAGGGATCTATACTTGGAGTTACTCACCGCCCTACCCCCACTCCATAGCCGTAGAATATTTTCCCACTATAAGCCATCACTTCTGTGGATAGCCGGCTGTCCTGTAGGAAAATGCAATTCATGGCCTTGATTTCTCTCTGAATTATCTTGTAGTTGCCTAACAGTGACCATGAACTGTAACCCTAAAGTTTTGGTGATTTCTTTTCCATGAAAAAAAGAGGCTTCTATGGCTTCT
This sequence comes from Bos javanicus, assembly GCF_032452875.1. Classification (NCBI taxonomy): domain Eukaryota; kingdom Metazoa; phylum Chordata; class Mammalia; order Artiodactyla; family Bovidae; genus Bos; species Bos javanicus. The sequence continues at coordinate 26,986,857 of NC_083869.1, forward strand.
TTTATATCCCCCCCCCGCCCCATTTCTTTGGAAGCCCCTTTAAACAGTCCTAGTGCGAAAGTTAGAAAACAAAAATTAGTTGAAGCTAGCTTGGATTCGGAGAAGGCAGTGGCACCCCACTCCAGTACTCTTGCCTGGAAAATCCCAGGACGGGGGAGCCTGGTGGACTGCCATCTATGGGGTCGCACAGAGTCGGACATGACTGAAGCGACTTAGCAGCAGCAGCAGCTTGGATTAATTAGCTTTTTAAGTTAAAAGTTTAGTGTTTAGTGTTCAGTGGCTTGGAAATTCTTAGGAATATCCTTCTATTCTTTCTAGATAGAAGAAATAGATATCTAGATAGATATCTTTCTATTAGATAGCCTAATATCTTTCTAGACACAAAGATAGACTTTTGACCAGATTTTTTTCATGAACAGCACTTCTGATGCCTTGTGCTTGCACTTAGTTATAATGAATTTTTAAAAATATGTGCTGAGTTTTTATTGCATCATACTGCAGGCTTGAATGGTGTTACTGCATACTTACTGAGCTTTTACTTTGGAAAGTTCTTACTTCTTATAAATCAGCTTTGTCCGGAGATCACCTTTCATTTCACAAAGTCTTTTTCTCTGTTTAGATGTGAATCTGTGTCCGTCCTTGGGATGTGAATACCAATGCCACAGGTCACCAGGTGGAGGGATGTGTTACTGCCCCTCAGGTTTTATTGTCAACCAAAATAGAACCAATAACTGCGTCGGTAAGTGACAGTCTTTCATCACAGTGCTCACGGCACTGGGTGCGCTCCCTTTAACATCAAGAAGTTTGTATTTGTGGAGAGGAGGATCTGTTAACAAAGAGCAACACAGTCTTCACTGAAAACCTGGCCAATATGAAGTTTTAACTCTGAGACACTTTTGTGAGGTGCCCATGGCAAAAGAGTGGTTGGATGATGAGTGAGTAAGCTAGCTACTTATATATCTGTCCAGTACCTAATGATGGAGGTTGTTCTTTTGATATATTGTGTATTGCTGTTTTATATATTTGGAAGCAGAATTATATAGCCATACTTGCTAAATACAGTTGGCCCTCCCTATCTGGGAATATCAATAACCTCAGATATGCAGATGACACCACCCTTATGGCAGAAAGTGAAGAGGAACTAAAAAGCCTCTTGATGAAAGTGAAAGTGGAGAGTGAAAAAATTGGCTTAAAGCTCAACATTCAGAAAACGAAGATCATGGCATCCGGTCCCACCACTTCATGGGAAATAGATGGGGAAACAGTGGAAACAGTGTCAGACTTTATTTTTCTGGGCTCCAAAATCATTACAGATGGTGACTGCAGCCATGAAATTAAAAGACACTTAATCCTTGGAAGGAAGGTTATGACCAACCTAGATAGCATATTCAAAAGCAGAGACATTACTTTGCCAACAAAGGTTCGTCTAGTCAAGGCTATGGTTTTTCCAGTGGTCATGTATGGATGTGAGAGTTGGACTGTGAAGAAGGCTGAGCACCAAAGAATTGATGCTTTTGAACTGTGGTGTTGGAGAAGACTCTTGAGAGTCCCTTGGACTGCAAGGAGATCCAACCAGTCCATTCTGAAGGAGATCAGCCCTGGGATTTCTTTGGAAGGAATGATGCTAAAGCTGAAACTCCAGTACTTTGGCCACCTCATGCGAAGAGTTGACTCATTGGAAAAGACTCTGACGCTGGGAGGGATTGAGGGCAAGAGGAGAAGGGGACGACGGACGATGAGATGGTTGGATGGCATCGCTGACTTGATGGACGTGGGTCTTAGTGAACACCAACTAAGTGAACTTAGTTGGTGATGGACAGGGAGGCCTGGCATGCTGAGATTCATGGGGTCGCAAAGAGTCGGACACGACTGAGCGACTGATCTGATCTGTGAATTCTTCAATCTCCAATTCAGTCAACTGGGGAATCAAAAAAAGAAGGGGAATGGGGAGGCAGAAAGTTCCAGAAAGCAAAACTTGAACTTTCTGTGTGCAGGCAGCTATTTACATAGCACTAAGGACTCCGAGCTTTCACGGTCAAGGGCCAGGGTTCCCTGGTCAGGGAACTAAGATCCCACAAGGTGTGTGGTGTAGGCAAAAATGAATAAATGAATAAATAAAATAAACAAGCACAAAAGAATCACTCTGGTTTACAAACTCTGGAGAAAGTCTATTTCCTGCTTACGCTGTCTTCTGTAAGTGTAAGACTGCTCCGGCTGTCTGCCACATGTCAGGCTACTCTTCCCCCTTTACTGCCACCCAGCTGCCAATCCGATTTCCAGTCTTAGTTCTCTAGGCCTTTCCCCTTTCTCTTACTAGAAAAGGAATTCCAGTAGAGATACCGGAAGCCACATTCTCAGTGTTACATTTGTTTTTCTCTCTTTTTCCTCTCAATCCTAAAGAGAAATTTGGGCTGGGCCGCCTTGTAGTTGGAACTCGATAGGCCATGAAATGTTTTCAGGAAAAGGGATTTGCTCTTTAAGAATCCCTGGTTCGATGCACGGTACTGGATGCTTGGGGCTGGTGCACTGGGACAACCCAGAGGGAGGGTAGGGGAGGGAGGAGGGAGGAGGGTTCAGGATGGGGAACACATGTATACTTGTGGCGGATTCATTTTGATATTTGGCAAAACTAATACAATATTGTAAAGTTTAAAAATAAAATCAAATTAAAAAAAAAAAAAAGAATCCCTGGGTCATTCTTGTGATACCTTGCAACCTATTCTTTAGTCTCTCAATACCCGCCCCCCCCACCCCCCGCCTCCCTTCTAGAGCCACATTTTCCAACATGTTTTCCAACATCTTTTCTAATACTTAAGCCTGTGATGAGGTTTGAGTTGTAGGTCAGAAAGAGGTCCAGGCTGCTTCAATTTTTTGCATCCCTTAAGAAATGAAAAACTTTCATAACAAGATTTTTACGTTTAAATCTATTAATGAACGTAACCGAATTTTGCAGTATTATGCTGTACACAGGATCATTTCAGAATTCAAGAACACATTTGGTTCTACTACTACTGGAAGTAGTCCGATACTTGGGCACTAATTCTAAGGTCCACAAACATCTTTCAGTCCCTTTACGATGTACCTAGGACTTTAGTACAGATGACCTCTTTTGGATACAAGCTCAAAAGTCTGCAATTTTGAGTTTTGTGAATGTGAGGCCCTCTGCTACCTGCAGAGACTTTCTCTGTGACCTTTCTTGTCCTTTAAGAATGTACCTTTGCCTCTGAGTTTTGAAGCTGGGTTAATGTTTATTTCACATTTCAAGAAGACTATATTTTGCTTTCTTGGTAAAGAGAACCTATTAGTTTCAAAACATGACATTATGAAACCAGTTACACTCATTTCAGCTGAGCTTTTAGAGACTTGTTTAGGTCTGCTCTTTCAAGCATTTCAGTTGAACAAACACTCTCTGTATGCCTGTAATCCTCTGCATGCCTGAGTTACCACAGAAGCTTCAGGTGTTGGAAACCTATGCAACGTTTATCAGTTTAGCCATGGCTCCCCGGGGGATGCCTCAGTGATTGTTAAGAATAAAATGGAATAATCATGACAGGAAATCTTGCCTTCTACCATTCTTCTTCTCCTGGTAGTCTTGACCTAGCTGTGGAGACTCTGAGGCAAGCCACCAGAGCAATTCACTGGACTATTGTTTTTGATTGACAAGGACATGCTGTTTGTTGAGGGAATGACATCGTGGTGCAGCCTTAGGGCAGGAAGGTCATTTAGCATGGTGGGATTGCACACAGCCAGCTGGATCAGAGGGTGTCCGAGCAGGATTTTTTTTGAATTACTCTCAAAGCAGTATTTGTTGGTAAGAAGGGACAAAGAGTAAAAAGGAAAGTAAATCAAGGTGACTTGGGCTGGGAAGGAGGATTTTGAAGCAGCATTTTAGTGTTTTGTAGTTTCCATTACCTTTTCTACTCTCTTTAAAATCCTCAGGTCTCCCTTTCATTTTTCTTGTCTTTCTTTTGGCTGACAATGGATATTAGTTAGCCTTCATTCTTTGTAATGATGAACAGAATCTTACTCAGTCATTAAAAGTGACAGTGTTTATTTACTCATTTAAACCTGTACAGTACTTGTAACCCAGATGGTAGGAAGGGCATTTGCACCCAAGAATTCCTAGTTATGACTTTTCCACCCTCTTTTTGACATGAGAACTCCTGTTTCCAGGGTGATTCCAGATCTTTAGACATAGTCATAGTGTCTTGGATTCAAAATGAGGTCATGATACCCTGGGAGTTTGAGGGCGAATGTCCTGTACATTCCTACTGAAGCAAAGCCTTACGTGGTGTTTTCTCAGAAAGGAAGTGAGGGCACAGAAGAAATAGATCAAATGCTGGTCTTTGGTCTATACCCACTTGTCTTTTTACCTTGTCATGTCCAAATTGGATTAATTTTTTCTTTGTCACAGTCCTGGGGATGAAAGATGTGCTGGTCTGTGTTGTTAAACTTGATCTAGAGGGAAAATGGGAATGATTATCTTGATCCCAGGACTTTCTTGGTCTTTTTTTTAATTAAAGTTTTTTCTTTGTTAGATTTTGACTGTGCTGGGTCTTCGTTGTGGCACGTGGGCTTTCTGTCTAGTTAACGGCACTCGGGGGCTTCTGTAGTTGTGGAGCCTGGACTCTAGAGTGCAAGGGCTCAGTAGCTGTGGGATCTTAGTTCCCCCACCAGGGATCAAAGCCATGTCCCTTGGATTGCAAGGCAGATTCTTAACCACTGGACCACCAGGAAATTCCTTCTTAGTCTTTCTTGTTGGGGAGTCACAGGATGGTGGGGCATGCAGCAGGTGTGGTAGAATTCAACCCACAGCTTTGCAAATGTTATCAGATCCTAGAAATTCTAGAGAACCCTAGATCTGTGAGTCTCAGGAATTATAATTTACTTGAGAATTTTCTGAAGCTCTAGGGGATAGGAGCCTGTTGATTTAGGCTGTGGACATCATTCTTCAAAGAAAGAGAGCAGGGTGAAAGAGGGTGAAGACTGGATGTGAACTTCAAGGGTCAAATGAAATATTTGGCACCAGTTATCCAAGGATAGGACAATTTCTGTGCCCTTTAAGCTTTATAATCTTTAAGAAAGTCATGTGTGTTTTTCTTCCCTGCCCCCATGTTGTATTGTTTATGTGTCAATTATATTGAAAGTCTTTTTACTATTTGATAGAACTGGGACTACTTGGCCATTGAACACAGCTCTATTGTGTAATGGATTTTCAACAAGTACATATTAAATGAATGAATACTGCTAATGAGTAAGCAGAAGAGAATGTATTTTTCATGACTTAAAAATGATGTTAATTTTGGTGATGACTTTTGACATCAGAGAAAAGGATAAACAGACCTTTCCAGATACTTTATTGCATACTTTGTTTGTGTCTCATTGAGCAGTTGGATATAGGGCAGTTCTTTCTGCAGTGAAGGAAGTCTGTGTCCTCCAGTATGGTAACCACTAATCACATGTGGCTGTCAGCATTTGAAATGTGGCAAGTGTGACTGAGAAATTGCATTATTAAGTTTATTTCAATTTAGTTAATCTAAATATAACTCCGAGAAGCTGCAGAGAGCTAGTGTCTACCACATTGGAAAGCACAATTTTAAAAGGATGCATTTATACCAAAATTTTGTATTATACCAAAATTTTGTATCAAGTGTTTTATAAACCATCATTAACAAATGAAATGCAAAGGCAATGAGTCCAAGCAGTGTTGTGCATCACCTGCAATGTTATCCTCTATGTAGATTTTAAAGAACCTTGGGTTTTCCTTAGTATGACAATGCCTATGCCCTGCCTCCCCAGGGGGTACTTTCTTAGGTTTTGCATCACCAGATTCCTGTATAGCTTGTCCACGATTTTTTTCAGAAAGTGCTCAAGCTGTATTGTTAAACATTATTATAACCGGTTATTTCCTATTTGACAGATTTTGACGATTGCCAGATATGGGGAGTTTGTGACCAGCTATGTGAAGACCGAATTGGCCATCACCGGTGTAACTGTGTAGAGGGGTATGTCTTGGAGCGCCAGAAGCACTGCAGAGCTAATTCTTCTTGTGAGTAAATTAAAGACAGTCATGTTTCTGAACAGTAAACTTTTATCCTCTTTCAATGCTGCTGCTGCTGCTGCTAAGGCACTTCAGTCATGTCCGACTGTGTGTGACCCCATAGACAGCAGCCCACCAGGCTCCCCCGTCCCTGGGATTCTCCAGGCAAGAACACTGGAGTGGGTTGCCATTTCCTTCTCCAATGCATGAAAGTGAAAAGTGAAAGTGAAGTCGCTCAGTTGTGTCCAACTCTTAGCGACCCCATGGACTGCAGCCCACCAGGCTCCTCCGTCCATGGGATTTTCCAGGCAAGAGTACTGGAGTGGGGTGCCATTGCCTTCTCCATAGCAGAAGTCAAAAGAAATATCAGCATTAAGGCAGATGGCGGGTTTGATTACCACAAATCAGACGTGGCCCCTACTGTTGGAAGAATGGATCAACATTAATTTCGTGCTGTTAGGGACCAACTTGTGGATTACTAGTTGTTGGGTTTTTAAAATTTTATTGATTGTTTGTTCACTTTGGGCCTGAAATAGTGTATCATCTACCACATAAATTTTAGGAGTACATTTGACCTATTTTTCATTAATGTACCTACCACAAGGTGACAAATATCAATAGGCACTGTTTATGCCAAATTTTTTTAGAGGTGGTTCAAAATGGACCTGCTAAATTTGGATTACAGCTTGTGAAAATGCCCTCATTATAAGAATACTGTGGTATAGAAAAATCATGAAAATTTTTGTCACTGTGGATTTCTGGGTAATAAGATCTTGACTTCACTCTCTTTTCCCAATTATTATTATTTTTTTCCCATACCTGTTTAAACTGCCTTTAGTGTCTTTCTGAAACTGATTTGCCCATCTATGAGTGGACTATTTTCTAGTTGTTTTTGTGTATAAAATACCTGATATGCTGTGGACTAACTTTAATTACAACTGATTTTTAACATTTATTTATTTTTGAACAGGTGCATACTCATATTTTCAAAAATTTCACATTATTGAGAAGTTATATGACCACCTCCCCACCCCCTATACCCATTCCACTCTGCCCAGTTTCCCACTTCTCCTCTCCTATGGATAATCACTGTTTATTTTAATTCTAGAGCTTATTAAATGCATAAATAAGAATATGTAAATATAGACATTTAACTATTTTTACATATATGGTAGTAAACTATACATACAGTTCTTCATTTTACTAATGTTGCATACTGTATTTTTAAGGACTTACCATATCAACAAGGAGAACTCTATTTTAATTTTGTTTTATTTTTATTTGAAGTATAGTTGGTTTCCAATGTTTCAGGTCTACAGTGTTTTTTAATAGTGGCAGAATCCGTTTTTTGGATGTATATAATTTATCTAACTAGTCCTTTAGTGATGGGCTTTTATATTATTCCTTATCCTTTGACATAGCAAATCAGACTTCAATGAATAACTGTATTCATTTTGCATTCTTGTAAGTATATGGGTGTAGCAGGTTTGGATCCACCATTGCCATGTTTTTCACACTGGGTGGTTTCCCATTAATCTTTAAAATGTGTTTTGTGTTTTACACAATCTTAAGTTGCACCTGGGGAGAGGTGCCCATATCAGCCAAGATACCTCAGTGTCATCGAACCAGCATTTAGGACACTTGAGTTCTTGACAGACTCTGTTCCTAACTTACTGTGATTTTGGACATTTCATTAAACCTCTTTGTGCCTTAATTTGCCCATCTGTAAAATGGGTAAAATGATATGTATTTCTACACACACATTCCGATATGTATTTTCTGAAGGTTTAAAACCAAATAAGAAAACATAGTTGTAAGTTACTTCATCATCTCTGTTCACTTCAGGACTGACAATGCCTTCCTTCTTCACATTTAGTTGGTGAGGCCTTTGTGATCTTCTCCAATGGTCGGAATTTGCTAAAGGGTAGCATTCGTGGAAACAACTTTCAGATTCTGGCAGAGTCTCAAAATCGTGGATTGGCTGTGGGTGTGGATTTTCACTATCGGCTACACAGAGTCTTTTGGACTGACATTGTGCAAAAGAAGGTAAATAGAAATTTCTGGAGTATAGCTTGGGACCTGATAGAACTCCAAGCACAAAGTGTTGATAGTTTTTCATTTTGGGAGGAGTAGGGAGGGAAGTTCCTTTGTTTTCTAACAAAAAAGGCCCTTGAGATATTTTATGTTAATCAGCACCTTTTACAGCTATACTATTACATGTGACCTATTAAACAAAGCAGTCTATTATATGGATTAGCCTTGAGCAACTTTTAATTTTATTCGAAATGGAGTCCAAAAGCCTAATTAAAAGAAATAGTAGACATTCTTTCAAAACTGGATAGATATTTGGTAGTAATTTTTGAAACTTGATCATTTAAAATGTAAAAAGTATTCTGCTTTCCTGGATGATAAAAATCAGATTTTACCTGCATCTTCTAAATGGAACTGTAATTGAGCATTGGGTAACAAATATTGACAGTATTTTGTTTAACAGCCAAAATTTCATTATGCTCTCTTATTTGGAAAATGTGATGGATCTGATTTCAACTTTGAGTAATGCAATGGAGATTTTTAAAACATAAATTTTAGAGATTCTTAAAGAGTTAAAGATATTTTATTTCTTCTTACATTTCCTTGTACTATTAATAAAATTTTAATTCAATTAACAGATAAATTCCATAAATTTTCCAAAAATTGAGACTTTGGATTATTAGTAGGTCTGATTTAATAACAGCTATAAATAAAAAGAAACCATTTCCACCTGTGCCACCAAAAATCCACATTGAATTAAACTTTCACTAACTACTGAAGAATTAGAGATGCAGGCTTTTTTTTAAAAACTCAACTTTATATATGCCTCACATGATTTTAACAAAATGCCCCACCACCTCCTGTTAACCCATGATGTAAAATTAAATGTCTCTAGTGATTTTTTTTTAGTTCAAATGACTGATTTGTACACCAAAGATAAGTCCTGGAAAAAAAACTCTCCCAACTAGTTATGCTTAAGAGGTTTAATAATTTCGGTTTTTCTTTCAGGTTTTTTCAGTTGACATCTCTGGTTCACGTATCAGAGAAGTTCTCGGTGTTTCTATTGAAGACCCAGAGAATCTGGCTGTGGATTGGGTAAATAATAAACTTTATATTGTGGAGACCAGAGTCAACTGCATAGATGTGGTAGATTTGGATGGAAGCCATCGGATTACCCTTATAAGTGAATATTTGGGACATCCTAGAGGAATTGCTGTGGACCCAACTGTTGGGTAAGTTATTTGCAAACATACTGATTTCAGCATTTTTTGAGTTTCATTTCTCCCTCTTTAGATAAAACATCCATTGGCCTAGTTGAAGATTCTTTATGCTCGGTACTGTAGAATCCTTGTTTATTTCATATCTCTTTTCATAGCAGCTTTAAAGGGCTTAGCTAAATATAATCCAATTTGAGGATGTGCAGTCCAAATATACCTACCAATGTCCTAAAAATATGTAATGTTATTGGGGTATGAGTTTTATGCTTAGTGTTTGCCATGTTTTCCTGGCTGAGAGATTGAATTCTTTTTTCTGACTCACTCTAATAGTATTGTCACAACTAAACCATTATTAATGTGATCACTCTTAAGTTGTGAAGTTGTTTTAAACAGGGGATAGATCTAAAACCACTGGGTGGTGTTTTGGAGGGCTCTCAAGAGCCCCAGTTCTTTATGCCTCAGCACAGAAAGAATTTAGCAAGAGGCAAAGTGATAGATAAGTGATTTATCAGCGTAGGATGTTAGTGTTGCTGCCCCGAGTACTTAGTGGGTTACATTTTTATAATCAAAGGAAGAGAGGGGAGGTGGATAAGACCACCTTCTTTTTCATTCTTTGAGTCTTTGGTCATTAATTCCTCCTATTTGTTGGGTGGGAGAGTTTTTGAGGCGTATCTAGGATCATCATGGCACTGTGGAAAAAATTCAGATCTCAGTACGAGTGTCTTTCACTTTGAAATATCACTTTTCCCTAAATTAGTATTTTTGTGCATGCAAAGAACATGCCCTAGGTGTCATTAACTTGTTGACATCACTGGGCAGGTTGTAGGCCTTATTTTCCATGATTGTTTTGCTCTTTTGGGGCATGTCTCATGTTTCTGTTGCATGGTTTTGTTGGTAAGCAATTTAGCTTGGTTTTGTTGTTAAGGACACCTGTCTGGCTTTGATATTATGCCACTTGCTCTGCTTTATAAGTCAAGCAAACCCACATTGTTTGATGATTTTTCCATTACTTTCTTGAGTGCTCATTAACTTTGTGGTCTCCCAAAGCCTCCCTAAAGTTCCTTCTCTATCTATAATCCCTAATGGAGTTTCTAAGCTAACAATCTGAATACTCTACTCTCTCCCCACTGGACCTGTCCCTTTTAGTGATTTCCTGTTAGAGACAAGTGTTGAGATGTCAGTGTTTTCTCCAGGTATAAATTAAAATTTTCCTCATCTTCACATTTAAGACCAGTTATATAGAGACTAGCTTTTGCCTAGATTTTCACAGTTGGGTCTTAGAAGTGTTGGGTGAACTTGAGGCTGCTTAAGTGCTGGTGATTATTCATTTCTATTTCATGATCTGTCCTTCCTTGAAGATGATGTATATCATGTCTAGACTGTGCCTTAGAATGAGGAATTAAGGAGGGAAATGACTTGATAGATTTTTTTTTTCCTGGTAGCATTTTTGCTGGCTTTAAATAGAGAAGTGAAAGATGGGGTCAGGGAACAGGGGAAAAAAATTAAGAAGGTTAGAAGGTAGATAAGCTTTTTTTTTTCTTTGCCTGCGAATTGTGCATTTTCATAGTTGCTATTTGGAGTTTTCGACCCCCCCCCCTCCACAATTGGTCTTCACAGTCTCTGATTTTTAATGCTTTAAAATTTCTCTATTGTTTTAAACCTCCATGGTTCTCTTATCAGCTAGAAGAGATTTCCATTGATCCAAACACACAATCTCAAAAGATATTTACTAAGTAAACTTGTAAAATAGCTGATTCTCTCATCTTTTGTTTTTCTTTTGTAGTTATTTATTTTTCTCAGATTGGCAGAATGTTTTTGGAGTACCGAGGATAGAAAGAGCTTACATGGATGGCTCCAACCGAAAAGACTTGGTAACAACAAAGCTGGGATGGCCTGGTGGGATAACCCTGGATTTGGTATCAAAGCGTGTTTACTGGGTTGACTCCCGATTTGATTACATTGAGACTGTAACTTATGATGGACTTAAAAGGTAAGAAGTTTTTTTTTTTTTTTTAAGTACATTTTTATAAGTTTGGGAGAAGTACGTAAAATTTATGGGGAGGGATACTGAAGAACTAGAATTAAAAGACTGCTTTGTTGGTTGACATAACTTGAATGATCTTTGTGTTGACATTTGCATGATGTGACCTGCTCTGAGTTTTAACTTGTTCCATGTTAACACTCAAATTTGATTTCTCTTCTCCAAACCCTCCCCCACTCCCAGATGAAGCACATTATTTTCATTAACTCCTGAGTTCATTATTCTGGGTCCCTTAGAGTTTGTTTCCAAAGATCATTTTATAGTTTAGTTTTCTATTTCCCCCCTAGTAAATAGGTTTAACATTATCTGGTGGGAATTAACTGGATTATACTGCTCTTATATATTTTTCAAACCTTAAAGAGAAATTCTGACTCTTTACCTGATATACTTCAAAGGCATTTAAACAACCTTTGAATGCAGACTATGGCATATTTTTTTCCTTCATCTTCTTAGTCAAATTAGAGTTGACCATCAGTTCAGTTCAGTTCAGTTCAGTCACTCAGTCGTGTCCAACTCTTTGCAACCCCATGAATTGCAGCACGCCAGGCCTCCCTGTCCATCACAAACTCCTGGAGTTCACTCAGACTCACGTCCATCGAGTCAATGATGCCATCCAGCCATCTCATCCTCTGTCATCCCCTTCTCCTCCTGCCCCCAATCCCTCCCAGCATCAGAGTCTTTTCCAATGAGTCAACTCTTCGCATGAGGTGGCCAAAGTACTGGAGTTTCAGCTTCAGCATCAGTCCTTCCAAAGAAATCCCAGGGCTGATCTCCTTCAGAATGGACTGGTTGGATCTCCTTGCAGTCCAAGGGACTCTCAAGAGTCTTCTCCAACACCACAGTTCAAAAGCATCAATTCTTTGGCGCTCAGCCTTCTTCACAGTCCAACTCTCACATCCATATATGACCACTGGAAAAACCATAGCCTTGACTAGATGAACCTTTGCTGGCAAAGTAATGTCTCTGCTTTTGAATATGCTATCTAGGTTGGTCATAACTTTCCTTCCAAGGAGTAAGCGTCTTTTAATTTCATGGCTGCAGTCACCATCTGCAGTGATTTTGGAGCCCCCCAAAATAAAGTCTGACACTGTTTCCACTGTTTCCCCATCTATTTCCCATGAAGTGATGGGACCGGATGCCATGATCTTCGTTTTCTGAATGTTGAGCTTTAAGCCAACTTTTTCACTCTCCACTTTCACTTTCATCAAGACGCTTTTTAGTTCCTCTTCACTTTCTGCCATAAGGGTGGTGTCATCTGCATATCTGAGGTTATTAATATTTCTCCCGGCAATCTTGATTCCAGCTTGTGTTTCTTCCAGTCCAGCGTTTCTCATGATGTACTCTGCATATAAGTTAAATAAGCAGGGTGACAATATACAGCCTTGTCGTACTCCTTTTCCTATTTGGAACCAGTCTGTTGTTCCATAGATTAGTTTAATTGTTAACTATTTTACATCCTCTTCTTTTGGTGTTTTCAAAAACTGGTTAAAACAGCCTTTAACTTTTGACCAAGAAAAATTACTTGTGTCAATATGATTTTTCCAAATGACTTGATCTTATTTTCACAATTAAAAGACCCATGATAGTTTTGTTTCTCCTTTATTTGTAAGGATGGTATCACAGTTTGCCACAATCTCTATTTGTTTAAATGAAGAGATTATTAAGGCTATGACTTCTTATTACTGAAACTGGTTCCCAAAGTGAGAATATGAATTAACCTAATGACAAAAATAATCATATAAATCATACAATTGAGAAATTGCCTAACTTTTTTCTCTTTCATGAATCATCCTCCACCTCATTTCGTGTGGCCTCAGTGAATGACTGATTCTGTAGATGTAGTCATGGCAGCAATGTTGATTTCTTCCCCTTGTCTGGCACTTCTTACCTCTGTTGTCTTCCATTTAAGCAGTGCTGGGCACTCTGTCTCCACTATCAAGTGATTAGCTGACAGTTTAATCAAGCAAGGGCCTGTCAGTGGTAGCCCTGTGCTTTCTGCTCTCTAGAGTGACATCGGAAATAGGTGTGTGTTTGCCACGTGTCGAATTTTCTAACTTGCTATCTTGTTCCCTAGTGGCTGAGAAATGGTCAGTGGTGCAGTGTTGTGAGTGGAGTGAGTGTTGAAGGCATCTTCTACCAGATTTCCCATCCCTTGTTACACTCTTTCCCCTAGGAATTTCAAAATGATGTTTCACATCTTAACCCTTTTATATGTGGGGCAACCTTAAAAGAATGAAGAACAGGTAGGAAAGCAGTAATTTCTCAAAAAATTTAGCTAGGGCAGGGACTGGTCTATAAGTGCCAAGGCTCTTTTCTTAGAGGCAACATGGAAGTCCTTCTAGCAAGTATAGACAGAAATACACCTGCATCTTAAAATGTATCTTGACTATATATTCTATAGTAATAGCTAGCAATTTTTTAGCTTTTAAGCATATATGTGAACTAATTCCACCTTTAATCAAAACCGTATGGTGTATCTCTTTTGTAACAGGATGACAGTAATTCATGGAGGCGCGGACATTCCTCATCCCTTTTCAATAAGCTTGTTTGAAGGACAGTTGTTCTTCACCGATTGGACAAAGATGGCTGTATTGAAGGCAAACAAGTTCAAGGAGACTAACCCCAGATTGTACTACCGCTCTTCCCTGAAGCCATTTGGAGTGACTGTTTACCATGGCCTCAGGCAGCCCTATGGTAGGCACCCCCCAACAGAGGGAAAACCCTGCTTGGTACAGGCCTTGGTTAGAAAGGTTTTCTCAGTTCTCATGAGATTTGGGAGGTGTTCTCAAATGTTTGATGGATTATCTAGAGAGTTAAACTAGCTGAAATTAGCTTTGCAGGTCATGGGTATTTTAGAGAGGTTGATGTATTTCGGAATTAAAATGCCCAGTCGACAAAGAACATAGAGATGTGTTTAACAGATATTTATTGGCATATGCAGTATACCAGATCCTGTCTACAGGCTGGAGAAAGAGCAGCAAATACACCAAACTAAAATTACCCATCCTTCGTCTACTGGGAGAAATCTCCCAATTCAACTTCCTAATATTACAGTCAAGGAAGCCAGACCCAGAAGAAGAAAATGACGTGCCTAAGCGGCCACTTTATTTAGGTAGTGCCAGAGCTTTTTTTTTTTCTTCTTCTTCTTCCTTGTATGACACCTGTTTAGCATTGGGTTTGGTGTCTCTCAGATAGTCATTAGTCAAAGAAATGAAATATTTTGATTCAGACACTGTGAAGTCTTACGTTATTTTATGATAAGTTTTGTTTCAGGGTTTTAAACTGACATGACTGGACTGGGTCCATAGCTCTTTACTGCATTTGCTTATGCATCAAAGGAAAGAAATACAAACGAAGCTACATTGGAAGAAAGCTCAATATCAGTGAACAGTAATTCAGAGAAAGAAAGATTTAACTTAAACCTCTAATGCTAAGTGATGGGTCTGGCTTTCTGGAGAAAGACTATAAAGTAATTAGGCTGATTTAAAAAACCCAAACCAACCAACCTCTAGAACTGATGGTTTTGGATGACTACCCTTCCTACACAAACAAACACTTCATTGGAAAATATATACTATATATATATATATATATATATATATATATATGAAAGTATATACTATATTAGAAAATATCTATTTGGAATGATCAATTCATGGGCTACTAAACTCACATCTGCCCTTGACCAAAAGTATAACCCAGTTTCATCATCTAAATTATATTATTTGCCTCAGAATGATACCTGCCTGTGTTTCTCAAAATGAATCTACTTGAGAAGGTAAAGAGACTATTTTAAAGAGTAAGTTAAAGGATAAGAAAACAATTTCAAAAGCAGACATTTTAAATTTTGACAGACTTGCATACAGTAAACTTTCTGAAGTCATTGCCTTGAGAATTGTTTTTGGATGTATAGACTGGTTTGTGTTTCTGACATGTAGGGTTTTGGAATTAGATCTGGATTTGAATATTAGTTTAGTTGTTTAACAACTAAATAATCTTAAGCAAGTTGTCAAACCTTTTGGAACTTTGGTTTCCTTTTCTGTAAAATTGGGATAATAATGTTTACCTCTTAGAATCTTTGGTGGTAAATTGTCTTACAAAGTTAAGTATCCAGGGAGGTTATTTGGGGGAAGTCATATTTTAATCACTGATGCTAGCAGACAAAGCGATATAGTTTTGGGAGGATAAGACCCCTCAAGGCTATTCAATTGCAGGAATTTTTTTTTTTTTTTTTGCCACTAGCAGTTTAAGAGTAGATTCAAGAGCAGCAGTGGGATTGAGAGCAGTTAAATGGATGTACACAGTAATAACCAGTAGTGATGTCTCCAAGGAGTTTCAAACCCATTTCACCCACAGGTTGCAAAATGGCTTCGCATGTCTTGGGTAAATAAGCATTTCTAATTGAGATTTAACAATGTACATTTTTCCTTCCAGCAAGAAATCCATGTGCACATGAAAATGGGGGCTGTCAGCACATCTGTGTCCTCAGCCACAGAACATTCAATGGTGGTTTGGGTTACCGTTGCAAGTGTAGGCTTGGCTACATTCCGGATTGGGATGACTATCACTGTGTTGGTAAGATCACTTTTGGACTATCTTTCTGACAGTCAGCACAGGGCTGTGCATGCACTGCTTTGGGACTGGGCCAGCTCCCTGTAGCACTTCTTCACAGTGAATAAGCTTTTGGTAGCCCATGGGCATCTTCCTTTGTAGGTACCATTCCTTTTGTATGAAGAAGAACATGTTTGAAGATGTAAATTTCCATCATATGGGACACATTCACCCCTTGGGTGACTCTCATTCCTGAAATCACTTTCTTTCTTTAAAGTATGCTCTTGAAATTCATAGGATTTAATTTTGAGCCCTTTAGTCTACCACATGTATACCTTTAGATGTTAGTCTTAACCCTGGTGGGAAGCACTTGCCATCACTTTTATTGACTTCTCTTGGCTCACCACTTTGCCAGTCAGGTAATCACATCTTGATCCCACCTCGCTTTACTGCTATATTCCAAACTAAACTCCTAAGTGTTGGGGTAGCTCATTTCTTCATCTGGTGTTTACTCCTCAGTTCAGATTTTCTCTCTGTATCTGCTTCTATGCTCTGGTTTTCATTTGTGCCTTAAATGCGTAGTCTTCCTCTTTGATCACCTACACGTCTACTCACGTTAAAATAACGCTGCCTCGTCTTCATCTGATGATGAAATGCACTTCTACAGTATTTGTTTCTCTCATTTATTGTCCCTTTGACAACTCTCCTTTTTAATGCTTTTGACACATTCTTACTCCCTGCTGTTACTTCTGGATTAGTATGTAAATCCTCTTATTTTAACTTGAACAAATTTGTTCACTCTGTAGGTCATCCTAGATTCAGATAAAGATCACCCTCATTGCAAAAACCATGCTCTCCTTTTTGATTTCCTGGCCCATTGTCTCTGCCTTCTTCTTTGATTTTACACATCACTTCTTCTTTCCTATTTCCTTCATTCCTCTCCTCCCTTTCTGCTTTCCTCCCTGTATTTCTTTCTAAATAATTTACCTGGTTGCTGTTGATATTCTTTTTTGCTGGTCTTCACATCTCCTAAACTGCAGTAGGATTCTTGATATAGATCTCTACACAAAAGTTAATGTAATTAAGAATTTTGATGGAATCATTGTTCAGTTAATACCAGTTTGGAAATTCAGCATATGGACACCATGTGTTATATAAGTTTAATCCTAAGGATAAATTTCTCAGGGAGAAGTAAGATTGTAATACTTACTGCCTTTATAGTATTTTCCTTCTTTCCATTATTTCCAACTATGTTTTTTACATATTTTTTGTATTTATTTCAGAATTATCAGGTGTGATTTATGGGTATAAAAGTAATATCTCTGGAACTGGGAGAAGGCAAGAACCATGCTGTGGTTGACTGCGTGTGTCCTTCTTTCTACAGCTGCTGAGCGGTTTCTGCTCTTTTCATCTAATCTGGCTGTTCGTGGCATCCCACTCACCCTCTCTCACCAGACGGAGGTCATCCTTCCAGTGACAGGATCTTCTTCCATCTTCCTTGGGATCGATTTTGATGCCCGCGAGAAGGCTATCTTTTTTTCAGATACAAAGAAAAACATTATTTATAGACAAAAGCTCGATGGTACAGGTGAGAATGGTTTTAAAGTTTTTTTTTTCTTTCTTGTTTTGTCTGTTTTCAATAATAATGCTAATCATTTGCCCTATAAAACTTTTGCATTCACTTCTTAAGCAGGATCTTTTACTAAGCTTGCTAAATATTTTTAGATAGGGAAATCTATAAATTAGGTCTAAGAGAACACTTCCTTTATTTTCAAAATAAGTTACAAATGAGACTGAATTTTAAAACAATTATTGATGTAATTGGAAAGCTACAAATATTACCATATCGACACTTCATAAAAGGAGGGTTAGATATATGAAAGCTGTTAATGGGTTAATTGACTAGAGGCTGTTCCCTTTATTCAAGCGGCCAGATTGAGCTGATGGAATGATCTCTGTGTAGAGTTGCTACACTACCTAAATGGAATAAGAATATTTATTTTTTAAAGATATGAATTATATGTAAATATAGATTTACTGTAAGTTTCTAGTTGACTGGAATTCTGTTAAAATCTCCATAATCCTCACAGAAAGATAAATTAGTCAGACCTTATCAGTTGGGTACTATCAGCCAGACCTTATCAGTTGGGTACTATCATGATCCAGTACTCTGATTTTACCATCCACTAATGGGTCGAAAACCGAAGTCTGAAAAAAAAAAGAGTAGCCACAATAACAAAGCAACTAAGAGGGCCAGCTCAGGAGCTCACTGCTTAGTTTCGAATCCTGAGTTCTCACATTTCTTAGTTGTATAATCTTGGGAGTGTTACTGTGAAATAGGAATAATAATAAAGGCACTACATAACTCAATGTTTTTGATAGGATTTTAGGTTAATGCATTTAAAATACCTAGAATAATGCCTGGAAAATAGTAAATACTTTCAGTAAATGTTAGCTAGATAGTTGGATGGCATCACTGACTCAATGGACATGAGTTTGAGCAAACTCTAGGAAATAGTGAAGGCCAGGGAAGCCTGGTGTGCTGCAATTCATGGAGTCAAAAAGAGTTGGACATGACTTAGCAACTGAAGAACAACAAAAGCTATTATTATAGCTGTTATCAATGAAAAACTCTTATTACTCTGCTCCACCCTGCCCCGAGACTTGCTCACTAGAGGTAATTCCTTACCATTCTTTTGTCCCCATGTTTCTAAATACTTATACTTACTAATACTTATGCTGTTACTAAAACTTACTAATACAATTATTAGTAAGTATTAGTAATTAGTAAGTTACTAATACTTACTAATGCTTATACCATTACTGAGTCCAAGCTCATACAACTCACTGCATGGCAGGCTAGAATAGCAACTTTATTTGGAAAGCCAGCAAACCAAGAAGATGGTGGACTAGTATCCCAAAAAAGCATCTTACCCAAGTTAGAATTCAGGCCTCTTTTGTATTAAAAGCGGAGAGGATTTGGCTGGTGAATCCTTTGTCCTTGGAGCTATCCATGTAATCTGTTTACCATGTTCCTATAAACTACCAACAAAGCAAAAGCTGTTCTCTGTTCTGCAACTTTTTATCTCTATAGAAAGAAAGTAGAAAGTATTAGTCACTCAGTCATGTCTGACTCTTTGAGACCCCATGGACTGTAGCCCACCAGACTCCTCTGTCCAAGGAATTCTTCAGGCAAGAATACTGGAGTGGGTTGCCATTCCCTTTTCCAGGTATCTTCCTGACCCAGGGATCAAACCCACGTCTCTTGCATCACAGACAGATTCTTTACCACTAGGGCCCCCTGGGAAGCCTTTTATCTGTGTGTGTGTGTGTGTTCAGTTGCTCAGTCGTGTCCAACTCTTTGCGACCCCATGAACTGTAGCCACCCAGGCTCCTCTGTCCAAGGAATTCTCCAGGCAAGAATAGTGGAGCAGGTTGCTGTTTCCTACTCCAGGGCTTTATCTCTACATGAAGGGAAAATTTATACCCTTAAATGTCACAGCCTTGAGAATGGGCTCTCCTGTGTATTTTATCCCATAGGCAACATTCCTTTACAAAAGGTGCCGAGCCTGCACGCTAAGCACAGGCAGCAGAGAACAAAGGTTAGAGCTAAAGGAATAGATGCAATGTGGAATCAGGGTTATTCTTCTCTGTTGCAGTACCTTTTCTTGATTTGTCATTTTAGACATTTATTTTCCTTGTTACAGATAAGGAATCAGCTCTCCTTTTCCCTCTCCTTCTCCCTAAAAAGCTAGAACATAATTTTTTGTTCACTGCTAAATCAAGTAGTCTTTCATGATGACATTTCTTGAACAAATGTTGATTTTTTTTCCCCCTGGAGTTTGACAATTGCTCCATCTTCATTTGCTTAGTTTCTTCTATAGCTATTATATTTTCCCCCAACAGATCTATCAAATGCTTGTCTGTGTATCTACATATTTATCAAATGCAAAATCTGTGATTTTTTTCCCCCTCTGCTGTATAGTTGAATCTGGCACACAGCTCTTCTGACCTCCATCTGCTGCTTCTCTCTGCTGGTTTTCCTATTTCTGGCAAGCCATTTATTTCTCTTTCCAGACTTATTTCCATACTTTGCTGAAACACATTGTATCGTAGCTTTCAATGGGTAGGGTGGTATATAATTTGAGTTTGAATCTACTTTTATTTTGCCCTGCAACTCGATCATTTGACAAGTTGTAAGGTGAAAGTAGTTTTACCTTAGAAATTTGAAGACACTGATGCACTGTCTTCTAGAAGCCCATGTCGGAAGTCCTGTGCCATCTGCAGTAGCATTTCAGTGTATATGACCTTTCTGGGGGGAGAGTCTTTTTGTTTCTTTTTGGAAACTTTTAGAATCTTTTTGTGATCCTTTTCATCTTGAGATTTCTCTCCTATTCCAAGGGAGTTTTCTTGCCCCTGCTTTTTTCTATTCAAGCATGTTAGGTTAATCATCTGTTTTCTTCTTATCTTTCCTTTCTTGGTTTTCATCTCTATCATTTCATTCTACTTTCTGTGAGTTTTTTTTTTTTTTTGGCATTTTAGTTTTAGTCTATCAGATATTTGATTTTCAATGTTGAAGAGCTCCTTCTTGCTCTCTGATTATCTCTTTTTAAAAATAAAGCCTGGGACTTCCCTGGTGGTTCAGTGGCTAGGACTCCATGCTCCCAAAATAGGGGGCTCAGATGTGATTCCTGGTCAAAGAACCAGACCCCACATTCCTCAGCTAAGACCCAGTGCAAATAAATTAATTAATTAATAGAAAAATAAATTTAATCTTTTCTTAGTCTATGAAGATATTAATTACATTAAATGATTGATTTTTCTCTTTCCATTTCCTTTGGGTTGCTTTTTCTTTTGGGGTTGTTTTCAGATGTCCTTTTTATGAAGGAAACTTAGATTTCTTTGAGCCTTGTTTGATAGTAAGAGCAAAGCTATAAAGTGCTAACCAGAAAGCTATAGTTATGAATGGGCCTCGTCAGTTGGTGATCAAGCAGCCCTTTTGTTGCTAAGTCGCTTCAGTCATGTCCGACTCTGTGCGACCCCACAGACGGCAGCCCACCAGGCTCCCCCGTCCCTGGGATTCTCCAGGCAAGAACACTGGAGTGGGTTGCCATTTCCTTTTCCAAAGCCTTTTTGTTGAGAAGTTTCCAAATGTCAGTATCAGCAAATCCTTTCTGGAGATGGTCAGTTTCTTCTTAGTAGATGCTCCTTCTCCCTGTTGGGGTGAGGAGTAAGAGGGGAAAACTAGTACCTGTGTTCTGGGAGCAGTGCAGAGGAGAGGGGGCGGGGGCCCCTTCAGCTCAGTGTTCACAGGCATAATCTCCTGTGTTCAGTTCTCTGCAGAGCTGTCGGGCCACATGTCCTCAGCCTGCAGCCTCTCTGAGTCTCTCTCTCAACTCTCTCTGAGTTGAGTTCCCCCCGAGGAAAAAATTCTCAGGTCTGTTAGAGGGTGCAGAGGAGAGGAGTGTCATAGATGCTCGGGGTTGGGTTCGGCTGTTCCCCATACCACCTTTTTGATTTATTTATTGGCTGTGGTGAGCCTTCACTGTTGCATGTGGGCTCTCTCTTGTTGAAGCGAGCAAGGGCTCCTCTTCCTTGTAATGTGTGGGCTTCTCATTGCGGTAGCTGCTCTCGTGTGCAGGCTTCAGTAGTTGTGGCTCGTGGGCTCTAGAGTGTTAGCTCAGTAGTTGTGGCGCACGGACTTGGTTGCTCCATGGCTTGTGGGATCTTCCCTGACCAGGGATCAAAGCGTGTCCCTTGCATTACAAGGCAGATTCTTAACCACTGGACCACCAGGGAAGCCTCTGTACCAGGGTAGTTACTCAGCCCTGCCTTTTTCAGAATCTGGTGCCTCTGTGTGCAGATAAGCTGAGGCTTCTCCATGTGTGGGTGTTGGTGCTCACCTCTGCTGGTATATCTCACCTTGTATTTAGTTAGTTACCCCTTCTCCGGTTTCTTTCTCTTCATCTGTTCTTCTACTGGAAGGAAGAGGAGATAAACTTGCGGTTAATCTGTGATTTTGAACCAAAAGACCTTTTTTCTGAGGACTGGAATTACATCTGCAGAGTTACTACACACAGGCTGTCTCCCGTAGGTGCCTCCACAGGTCAGATTCCTATAGCTTTGGCAACTGCAGTTCTCATCTTGGTTTTCTTTCTTTTTTTTTTTTTTTTAAATAAATTTCAAGTCCACAAGCTGAGAAAATTGCCTTTTAAAATAGCGGTTAAACTCTTTGCACTTTGCTTACGGAGGTATTACGTTTGCTCTGTTTTTCCGAGTGAGAAGGTGAAATTCAGTGAGTTTACGTGCAAAAACTGTTCGAAGTCAAATTGAAGTCAGTATGGGCTGACCCTCAGGGAACTTGCCGCATCAATGATCCTTTCTCTTCTCCACCTTTTTTTGTTTATCTATTGACTTGTCCTCATCAGATATGCTGAAGTCTCTCTCATCCTAAAAATCCTTCAACCCACCCTCTACTTCATGTTCCTTTTTGATTGCAGTCTTCTGTCCTCAGGTTTGTGGACAAGCACCTTGAAAGTTTGGTGTACGTTTTTTAAGCCCTACTTCCATATCTACATTTCTCACCTCTTTGCACTATGTCACTTTCTTGAAACCAATCTTATCCCAGTCACCTCCAGTCACTTTGTTATAAACTTTCAGTTCTTTTCTTTGGCACCTTAGTCATTTTCTTAAATGTTTTTTTCACCTTGACAACACACTCCTGAATTTCCTTCTGTTTCTTGACCATTATTTCTACTGTTCCTTAAACATTTTTTCTTTCAGTTCAGTTCAGTTCAGTTCAGTTGCTCAGTCGTGTCTGACTCTTTGCAACCCCATGAACCACAGCACGCCAGGCCTCCCTGTCCATCACCAGCTCCCAGAGTCCACTCAACCCATGTCCATTGAGTTGGTGATGCCACCCAACCACCAACCATCTCATCCTCTGTCGTCCCCTTCTCCTCCTGCCCTCAATCTTTCCCAACATCAGGGTCATTTCAAATGAGTCAGCTGTTCTCATCAGGTGGCCAAAGTACTGGAGTTTCAGCTTCAACATCAGTCCTACCAGTGGACACCCAGGACTGATCTCCTTTAGGATGAACTGGTTGGATCTCCTTGCAGTCCAAGGGACTCTCAAGAGTCTTCTCCAACACCATGGTTCAAAAGCATCAATTCTTCAGTGCTCAGCTTTCTTTATAGTCCAACTCTCACATCCATACATGACCACTGGAAAAACCATAGCCTTGACTAGACAGACCTTTATTTACAAAGTAATGTCTCTGCTTTTTAATATGCCGTCAAGGTTGGTCATAACTTTCCTTCCAAAGAGTAAGTGTCTTTTAATTTCATGGCTGCAATCACCATCTGCAGTGATTTTGGAGCCCCCCAAAATAAAGTCTGACACTGTTTCCACTGTTTCCCCATCTATTTCCCATGAAGTGATGGGACCGGATGCCATGATCTTAGTTTTCTGAATGTTGAGCTTTAAGCCAACTTTTTCACTCTCCTCTTTCAGTTTCATCAAGAGGCTCTTCAGTTCTTCTTCACTTTCTGCCATAAGGGTGGTATCATCTGCATATCTGAGGTTATTGATATTTCTCCCGGCAATCTTGATTCCAGCTTTTGCTTCTTCCAGCCCAGCATTTCTCACGATGTACTCTGCATATAAGTTAAATAAGCAGGGTGACAATATACAGCCTTGACGAACTCCTTTTCCTATTTGGAACCAGTCTGTTGTTCCATGTCCAATTCTAACTGTTTCTTCCTGACCTGCCGACAGGTTTCTCAAGAGGCAGATCAGGTGGTCTGGTATTCCCATCTCTTTCAGAATTTTCCACAGTTGATTGTGATCCACACAGTTAAAGGCTTTGGCATAGTCAATAAAGCAGAAATAGATGTTTTTCTGGAATTCTCTTGCTTTTTTGATGATCCAGTGGATGTTGGCAATTTGATCCCTGGTTCCTCTGCCTTTTCTAAAACCAGGTTGAACATCTGGAAGTTCATGGTTTATGTATTGCTGAAGCATGGCTTGGAGAATTTTGAGCATTACTTTAATAGTGTGTGAGATGAGTGCAATTGTGCGGTAGTTTGAGCATTCTTTGGCATTGCCTTTCTTTGGGATTGGGATGAAAACTGACCTTTTCCAATCCTGTGGCCACTGCCGAGTTTTCCAAATTTGCTGGCATATTGAGTGCAACACTTTCACAGCATCATCTTTCAGGATTTGAAATAGCTCAACTGGAATTCCATCACCTCCACTAGCTTTGTTTTTTCTTTATCTGTCCTATATGCAATTGTGATCTCTAGTGTTCAACATGGGTCCTCTCTTCTAATTGTGCATTTTCTTCCACATAATTCTGCATCTTCTGTGTCTTTGGTTACCATCTAATGTAGTAAGTATAAATTAGTGTAGGGAAACTTATGATAGGCCATTTCCTGAATGCTTTTCTTCCTAACCTGGAGAATGAAGGGAAAGGTCAGGGAAGGCTTCGTGCAGAAAGTGCTAAAAGTCTCAAACCAAGCTCACATTTTGGTTTTCACATCCATTGCACCAATTGCCTGTTGGATACTTCACCTGGATATCCCACAGATCACCTGAAAACCAATTCGTCTAAATATTCACCATTCTTCCTCTTCTCCAGACCTCCTGCCCCAAGGGAAAGGTGTCACCTTTTACCTGCCGCCCCACCCTCCCCAAATCTGGTGGTCACCCAAACTTCTTCCTTTCTTTTAGCCTCTATCATTAACTTGTTAACCTGTAGCCATGCTTCTGAACATGTGGAATCCTCAGTGTCTGTCCTTCCCACTTCCACATCTTTTCTACAGCCCTTCATTCACCGCTTCCTTTGGGAAACCTCTTCCTAGGACTTCACTGGTGGTCCAGTGGTTAAGACTCTGGTTCCACCTCATGGTGCATTGGTTCAGTCCGTGATTAGGGAATTAAGATCCTGCATGCTATGTGGTGGGGCCAAGATAAGTAAATAAATAAAAGCAAAACACCTCTCTACACCTATTGTCATTGTTCAGTTGCTAAGTCGTGTCTGACTCTTTGCAACCCCATGGATTGCAGCACACCAGGCTTCCGTTTCCTTCACCATCTCCTGGAGTTTACTCGTATTCATGTCAGTGATGCTGGTTAAGCATCTCATCCTCCTGCACTTCCTGCCATAATTTCCATACCATCCTGTGCATACCACCATCACAGCAGCCAATATTCTTCTATTGCTTTCCCTCTTGCCCTAATTGCCTCCTCTCCCCTCTCCTACTTCATTATAGATATCTTGAAGACAGTGTCCACATTTCTCTCAAGACGCTTCACTTTACATGACTCAGTTTCCCCATGTGGAAAGTAGAGATAATAGTAATTCCTGCTCTTGAGCTGTTGTGAGGATGGATGAATTCATGTAAAGTACTTGGGCTCGTTTCAGGCTCATGAAGTGAAGTGAAGTCGCTCAGTCATGTCTGACTCTTTGTGACCCCATGGACTGTAGCCTACCAGGCTCCTCCATCCATGGGAATTTCCAGACAAGAATACTGATGTGGGTTGCCATTTCTTTCTCTAGGAGATCTTCCTGACCCGGGATTGAACTCCGGTCTCCCACATTGTAGGCAGATGCTTTACTGTCTGAGCCATCAGGGAAGTGGTGGCTCATATTAAGTGCTCAGTATAAGCTGCTGTTAGTAATACTATTAGTAGTATGATGTTTCCTCAATGTCTAGTATGGTGTCTAGCACACAGAGGACTTTCTTTGTATAATTTCTCATATAAATAAATGGAAAAAAGACTAGACTTTTTCCTTCAAAAGAAAGAGGTGTGATTGTTTACTCTGATTCACATTTTTTTTTTTTTAAAGGAAAAAGAGGGGGAAAGGCATAAAAATTCACAAAGGAAAAAGTGGTCTTTGTTTCTCTTCATACCCAGTTCTGATTTCCTTTCTGGCTGCTGGTCTTTCCCAAACTTGGCAACTTTGTGGCTATGAAAGAATTGTTGATGAGAAGGTTGGGCGGGAATGCCTCCCAGATACCCCCAGTCGTACCTGGCAGTGTCAGCTTATCAGTGCTGTCTGTGGGTGGTGGTTGTGAGTATGTGAACTCAGGTATCTCTTCTTCAGATGTTCTGTACTGAGAAATTTTTTCTGAAAGGTTGAACAAGGGAGTAAATCCAGGCCATACCACTGCTGGTTCTGTTTAACAGAATCATATCTATTCTTTGAGATCCAGACATTTGGAGATGAGTAGATTCTAGGTTTATCTCATGTGTTGCTTTGCAGTTTACAGTTGCTTTATTTTATTTTTTTTTAAAGAATTTCATGTTACTGAAATATTCTTTGCGTGCTCACACAAAGTTTAAATATGCAGTGATAGGAAAATGTATATCATATAAAATATGCTTACTTTAAACCATGTCCATATTTTAATTTACAGGAAGAGAAATTATCACAGCTAACAGGGTGCCAGCTGTTCAAAGTTTGAGTTTTGATTGGATTTCGAGGAATCTCTATTGGACAGATTCTTCTTATAGGAGTGTCAGTGTCATAAGGCTAGCTGATAAATCAAGACGTACAATCATCCAGAATTTAAATAACCCACAGTCAATCGTAGTTCATCCGACTGCTGGGTAAGTATGTTCATGTTTTCTTAAGAAAACAAGCGATACCATAGGTATTGGGCAAATTTAGTAAATACAAGATTGAACCATGTAAATTGAAATTACCTTAGATTGTATCCTTTTAGCATATGCTGAAATTATCACTTTACCTCTACCACTTACCTTTAGCTAAGTTTTGGCTTTCCCAGCCTTCACTGAACTGTGTTTTTTTCATAGTCACATAGGACCAAACAGTGAGTCACAGATTCGGTGGAGAAGGAATGAATATGCAGCAGAATTATCAGGAAAGGCTCAAATTCCTTCCCAGCTTTAATGGGTTGATACAAAGCTTACCAAAGCTTTCTAAATCGTTCAGTAGTTTTCAGAATGAAAAGTCTTTCAGACCACAAAGTGTTTAACCACTGCGTTGTTGATGGAGTCAGGCAAAAAAAGACAGAGCATTTCACATCATCCCTTCTAGTTCTTACCTTTTTTATTTAAATATGTTTGATAGTTTGATAGCTTACCATAAAGTCTTAAACCAGGTAGTTATGTTTTAATAGAGTAATAAAAAAGTGATAACTGGTAACTTACTAAAGCCTGATTGAGGGTACATAGCAAACACTTTACATAGTGCATAATCTCATCTAAGCCAAAAGCTGGTTTGTGAGTGAGTGTATACAAGACCTGTTTTGGACCTCAGAGAGATAAAGTAACTTGCTCAAGGACCCACTGCTATTAAGCAACAGTTAGTATTAAAATTCCAGACCTATCTGACTGCAAAGCCTGTGTGTCTAACATATTTTAAAACTGACGATGGTATCGATAAGAAGTTTTATTGCCCGATAGAGAGTTAAATGTTGATTTTCTAGTGAATTTATCTTAAGCTAAGTCTTTGGCAGTGGGTTTTAAAAAGGCGTTAAATTCCTTTCCTAATCAGTCATTCATTTGAAACAATATGAAGTCACATTTCAGAAAGTTACCTTTTGGAAAAGACTCATTTTAGTTCTTAAGGCGCACATGAAAGAGAAGAGCTTTGCCCCCCTACACTTACATTTTTGCTACCCTTCGAAAAAAAAAAAAAAGCATAAAAAAGATGTCTTGGGTAAGACATCTTGGGTACATTGATTTGGGTGCATTTTTAATCAGGAATGAAATGCTTTGCTGCAAATTCCTTGTGGAAGATGATTAAAGAGTCATCTAGTGGATCCTTGATGTTTAATCCAGAAAGAAAGTGAGAGATTATAAAATCTGTTTTTGTTTTACTCATCATTTATTTTATTTCAAGGACATGTAGTATTAATAATCTGAATTATGTCTTTTTGAAGAGCCTACTTGGTGACAATAGTCCTGAAGTCTAGCACAGTGGTTCTCTGCCCTGGATGCTCATTTTAATGCTATTTGTATTTTCTATGTATTTTTTTATATAAACCCTACAGAAAACTAGTTTGCAGCAATTCTCTGGAGAATCTGTGTTTAGTTTGTACCAATGTTAACATCTTTGATTTATTAACTCCTTTTCTAGGTATATATTCTTCTCGGTTTGGTACCGTCCTGCTAAAATCCTGAGAGCATGGGCTGATGGATCTAACATTTTACCTATAGTAAACACTACTCTTGGGTGGCCCAGTGGGCTGTCCATTGATTGGAGGTAAGTAGGAATCGTCCCAAATTGCTGCTAAGGGAGACATATTGTAGTTGGCCAGCTTCTGCTGGGATGAAAATATATGCATTAAAATGAATATTCTGAAAATTGCTAGAGGAAGCAGAATAGGGCAAGACTCAGGGAAACAGAAGAAGGATTTGATGAAGTACTGGTCATGTGCAATTTTTACAGGGGCCATCTTGAGGTTAGGAAATCTTTGGTGTCAACAAATATGTATTTGCCTATATGCACTATGGGAGGGTTTTTGGAATATCAGATTTAAATTTTAAGATATTGATCTGTTAAGGATATAGGAAAAGGTAACAGGGTAAACAAGCTTAGAGATATCAAATGCAAAAGCAGTTCATAGGAGTAAAAATAGGAAGAAATGTGTTTAACCTTTCAAACATAAGTCACTAACGGTATTTTTCCTAAATGTGAATTTAATAAGGCAAAAACTAAAATTCTTAACTTGAAGATAACATTTCAGGTTTTCTAAGACATTTGAAAATCACTTCATGAAAGTTGCTTTGTTTTTCTGGGGAACATAAGACTATTAAACTTTGCTTAATGAATGTAAATGTGTCAGCTGAACATGCTGTTCAGCTGAATTGCTGTTGTTTAGCTGCTAAGTTGTGTATGACTCTTCTGCGACCCCATGGACTGTCCAGCTCTTAGTCGTGTCCAACTCTTTCCACCCCATGGACTGTAGCCCACCCAGTTCCTCTGTCCATGGGATTTCCCAGGCAAGAACACTGGCCTGGGTTTCCATTTCCTTCTTAAGGGGGTCTTCCTGACCCAGGGATCGAACCCATGTCTCCTGCATTGCAGACGGATTCTTTACTGCTGAGCCACCAGGGAAATCCCTGATTTTGAATGCCCTTAGTATAAGGTGTGCTTTTCTAATTTCTGAATAACCAGTAACTAAGTATTTTGTTATTCTAGTTCTTCACGATTGTACTGGGTAGATGCCTTTTTTGATAAAATTGAGCACAGTAACTTTGATGGTTCAGACAGAAAAGCCCTGACCAATGTACATCAGTTGACACATCCATTTGGACTTGCTGTCTCTCAAGGTATGTTTTGAAGCAAAAGTGTTTTATTTATACTGTGCAAGCTGTATAAAACTCATCCTCACTTGGCAATCTCATAATTCCAGAAAAACTGGTCACTTATGAAATGGTGCTCTTATGTCTAAATAAAACATTGTTTGTTGATGAAATATTAGTGTTTTTCTGTTTGAGACATTTCTATATACAGTGCATCTGTTTTCTTCCTCCCATCTCCTCTCTTGTGAGTATAGGCATGTTCTTGTGGGTTCGGTTGCTGGGAATAAGAATCTAGCACGGCACCACAAAACAGGTGGTGTGTTTAGTCTTGATAATAGGGTTTCTGTGAATGATTGTGTAGTTTGTACCAGGCCAAGAGAGTAAGGAAAAACTAAAACTTACCCTGGTTCTGCTTGACAAACCGTAATTAATCTGGTTAGAGAGGTGCCATTTTTTGATCCAACAAAGCCTCTACACTTATGCTAGTTGTGTTTCAAGTTGAAACTTCCTGCATGCGTGCTAAGTCACTCAGTTTGACTCACAAAGTATCTGACTCTTTGCGACTCCACGGACTATTAGCCCGCCAGGCTCTTCTGTCCATGGAATTCTCCAGGCAAGAATACAGGAGTGGGTTGCCATGCCCTCTGCCAGGGGATCTTCCCGACCCAGAGATTGAACCCACGTCTCCTGCATTGCAGGTGAATTCTTTTCCATTGAGCCACCAGAGAAGTCCTGAAATTTCCTACTGTGAATCATTGGCATACTGCTTTTAAAAAAAGTAGACACTGACTATAATTCAAAGACTTTCTCATACACATGTAGTATGGAATGAATAACTAGTAAATATATTCTATATTCCCCCCTGTTTTCTGTGGAAGAGTGCATGTTATTTTAAAATATTTTAAGTGCTCTTGTGAGATTTTTGAGTCAGTTATAAATATGCAGCCAGTGCATTCTTTTTCCCTTTCTACTAATGCTGTCCGACACATCCTATTTGTTCTCACATAGGAACAGTATAAACATGTTAAATTTTCTCTGCTGTTTGCTGGAATATTTTGTAATTAAATAAAAATGCAGTTTTTATTTCATTGCTGGTTTGCAGTTTGATTGCTAGTCAGACCAAATATGATTTAGTAAGTCCAATGACGGATTAGTCATTGATTAGACCATAGATAAGGAAAACTGATTTTATGACACAATTTGTGACATCTTAGTCATTTTCTGGTCAGTTGGAATTTTTAGTTGGTTATTGTTTTTTTCTTTGGAAAACTCTATTGAAATATGCGTTTATTTCCCTGCTTTAGTATCTAAGGTAAAATGAACACAATTGAATTTTTGATGTTCAAAATCTTGTATGGCCTCTTCCATTTTCAGCTTTGTGGAGCATTATTGTCTTTTAAGGTGTAGGAACACTTATGTGGATAAATTTTATTGATCCCTAAACATACACTAACATTTCCTTCTTGAACTATCTATATCTATGCTTTGCCTTCTCAAAGCTCATTTTGAAATCTGAGAGTCAAATTAAAAAAAAAATGTTCTCATTAAACATGGGATATAAAATGTTTGACCTGGAAGAGAACTTAGAGATTAATTTTACTAGAAACATGAGCCCCCACACAGTGACGATCACTCAGCAGTTTAGTGCTCAAGCTAGGATAAGAACTCAGTCTCCTGAGGCATCATCTCATATTGTATAAAAGAATCCTGAGATTAAAAAGATTTTTACCCATAGAGGTCTAAGGCCAATTGCTATTAAGTTTCATCACAATATTCCATATTCCAATATTCTTCCCTGAATCTAATCACTACTATTATTAATAATATAGGCTTCTTCTAGGTAGGATCTCTCTCAGATATCTATGCTAGCAACTCTTTCTACTGTTTTTATTCCCTAGCACTCTTGTGTCAGGAAGTATTCTTCCAACTCTATTGTTTTATTAAAGGTCCTTAGCTTCAGAGGCTCAAAAGTCAACAAATAAATTTTTTCTTTAAGAAAAAAAAAATAAGCTTCTAAAGAGTCATTTCTAGAATTACAAGTTATGGAAAACAGAAACATATTTATTTAAACAGATACTTATGAAAGAAGCTTCCCACATTTAGAAGAAGCATTACAAACATATTGCATTTTCCCAGGTGAGCTGTGGCAAGTAACCTTATCACCATATTTCTTCTTAGACTATATATATGTTACTGATTGGAGACGTGGTATTATTCGATTCGGGAAATACAATCCTGGACAATCGATTATTCTCCGAAGTGGTGTTGGTTCTGTGATGCGTGCGAAAGTATATGATTCTAGAGTCCAGACAGGTGAGTAATGTTGCCAGGTTGTTTGTATGGATGTATTTAATATGGTGGCTCCTTTTACCTTTAAATACTTCTTATTTACTATAACTTTATAGTATAGTAAATATACTATATAAATATCCTGATAGCTTTATCTTCCTGTCACTGAGATAATTTTAATGTGTAAGAATTTCTATTCAACTCTACTTACTTTAAGCATATGGGAGGAAAAACCCGTTTCGGCACTTCTCTGTATTTAAATTGAATGTGTCATTTGGCATGTTCCTTTCCAAGAAGTCAGTCTCTAATAGTGGGTCTGACAAGTATTCTTTCCCATTCATTTTTCGTCACAAACCAAACCTGTGATCAACCTAAAAGGACTGTGCTTAACCGCCGTGTTTGGGGGCATTGCTTTTTCAGGGTCTAATGCCTGTAGCCGGCCCACCAATCCAAACGGCGACTGCAGCCACTTCTGCTTTCCAGTGCCGAATTCCCAGCGGGTGTGTGGTTGCCCCTATGGAATGAGTCTGGCTTCTGATCATTTGACTTGTGTGGAGAATGCC
The DNA here is from genome assembly GCF_032452875.1 of Bos javanicus. Taxonomy (NCBI): domain Eukaryota; kingdom Metazoa; phylum Chordata; class Mammalia; order Artiodactyla; family Bovidae; genus Bos; species Bos javanicus. The sequence continues at coordinate 27,018,868 of NC_083869.1, forward strand.
TCCCGAGAGCCGCCGGTGGAGCAGTGTGGCACTCTTTCCTTCTCCTGTCACAACGGCAGATGCGTGCCCCTTCAGTATCGCTGTGACGGATTCGATGACTGTCTTGATAACAGTGATGAGGTTCAATGTACCACATCTAGTAAGTAGCTTATACATTAGTGATACGTCCTGTGATATATATATAGAGAGAGGTGCACTTAAAAAAAAAAGGCTTAGGTTATCCCTATAGGAAAAAAGGAATATGTACTCTAAAGGCTTTTAGAAAGCTAGACAATGAATATTATTCATAGATAATGTTACAGATGATTTCTAGCATTATTTGGACTATCCTCAATAAAATTTTTTTCTGACATTGGATGGACATGCAGAGTCACTGCATTTTGGCCTCTTCTACCCCAAATAAATGGGATCTAATCTATAGTACTGGAGAGAATGGTATCATGGAATAAGTGTTTGCAATAATAGATTTTGAAAATCTCATGTACTGTATTCCTTTTTCCTCCTGTAGGTGAAAAATGGATTATGGGTGAAATGGTGATTTTAACCTTTATAATCTTTTGATGGTAATCCAATTTATAATAAATACTATTGTGAAAGATTAAAAAAATCTCAGCAATTTCTATCAAGGAGACATTAAAGGAAAGAGAAATGACATTTGAAAATAAAAGTGCTCATTTGTACATTTTTGAAATTTCTAAAGGTTTATTTTGTTTAGTTTTATTTTGCACTGTTCTTTTTTAAAACTGCAGGTTTTTACATAAATGTTTTATCAATTTCAAATGAGCCATATGATGAGAGGAAGCATAGCTTAGAAGCAAAGGATGGGCCTTACAGTCGTGACAACTAGAGCTTTGGTCTTGGGCAGATGCCTAAGCCTCTCAAAGCCTCAATTTCCTCATCTGTAAAAATGCAGATAATTATATGTACCTGGCAGTATCCTTGTGAGGATTTAGAGAGAAAAAAAATATGTAAATAATAGTTGCCAAATAAACATCAGTGAATGGTGATGGCTTTCACATTTTGTATAATGCTCCCATTGAAAGGTAAGATCTCATTTAAAAGGCTGTAAAAACCAATGTCTTTACGACCAATTCGTTTCTATTGTAGATGCTACCTGTTCACCTTTAGCATTTGAGTGTAAACGCGAAGGACACTGCATTCCCTCAATGTGGCGCTGTGACGGAGAGGATGATTGTCTGGATGGCAGCGATGAGCAGAACTGCCCCACTCGAGCACCCACTTCCTGCCGTGCTGATCAATTCACCTGTGACAATAACTTCTGTATCCCAAGGAGCTGGGTCTGTGACACAGATAATGATTGTAAGGATGGATCAGATGAAAAGTCATGCAGTAAGTTTTGAACTGATTTCTCTTGGCTGCTCAGCCTAGTAAATAGATTTGAACCATGAGTAGGCTTTGAGTACTTTCCTTGAATGCTCATATAATTTTCATTATATCTTAACCACTTCTATTCCATCTGTCAACCAGTGTATTAATAGGCTGTAAAAACAAAGACATGGGAAGTCTTGCTAAACATTTTCTATGGAAGCGAAACAAGGACTGTCTTTGATATTTAACTAATATCCCGATGGAAACTGGAAAATAAAAGTCCCACAACTAACTGTTCAGATATTTAAAACAATTGCCCTTTCTAAATCATATAAACACACCCAGATGTTTAGCTACTGGTTTTTCTTTTTATTTATACAGGCAAAAAGACAATAGAATAAAAAGGCAAAGAACATTTCAATTTCATTAATCTTACCCACCTGCACAGAGCGGGTGCAGAGTTCCCTGGACTAAGTTCTGTTTTGGTTGCATGATTTGGCTAGTCCCTTTTTTTCAGGACTAGATAAGCTTTAAGATCCCGTCTAGCTTTCACATTCTGTGAGACTATATTATGATTCCTGTTTTGAGTCGTGGAGGCAGCCCTTCTGACCCTAAGGCTATGTCTCTTCTGCCAGCTAGGGTCCTGGTTTTGAGGATAGTTCTGCTTAGGCTTTGGATTAAATTCAGTTATCATGATCCAGTTAAATCCAGTTATCATGTGGACCATGCTCCATGACCACAGGCCATCCTATTTTGTGGGCTGGGTTTCATTGCTTAGCTGTGCAGAAGAGTCTTGGACTTCATAGTATTCATGAGGTGTAGTCCAAAGCAAGGCCATGATGCTTATCTTCTACGTATGGTCTGTTTTTCAAAGTATCCTCACAGTTTCTGACTCTGAAACTGTTTTCAGTTCCTCTCTCCAAGAAGGCGATCTGCCTGACGTGCAGGAATTTTGAGCACACATACAACTGAGATAATTTATGTATTTCCTAAGCATTGTACAGTTTGGCTCTGGTACACATTGGACAAGAAATAAACTATTAACTTGGTTTTGTTTTTGGATGGCATTAGATTATACACAGACATGTTCACCTACTCAGTTTCACTGCCCTGATCACCGATGTATTGCCCTAACTTTTGTCTGTGATGGGACCAAGGACTGTGCTGATGGGTCTGATGAGATTGGTTGTGGTAAGTACATTGTTTTATTTTTTTAATTAACTAATTGCTTAATTAATCCATTGAGGTTATAAGTCCATAACTGATTTATATGTTTCAGGTGTACAATATACTAATTAACATTCAAAGATTAAAATCATTTATAATTGTAAAATATCAGCTATATTCCCTTTGTTGTGTAATATATTCCTGTAGCTTATCCCTATCTTACCCCTGCCCCCTTCCTTCTGCTCACTGTTAACCACTTGCTTATTCTCTATGTCTGTGAGTCTGTTTCTTTTTGGTTATTTTCATTAGTTTGTTTTAGTTTTTAGATTCCACATATAAGTAACATTATATGGTATTTGTCTTTCTCTGTATGACTAAGTCCATCCACGTTGTTGCAGATGGCAAAATTTCATTCTTTTTTATGGCTGAGTGGTGCTCCATTGTGTGTGTATATCTATATCTATATATATCTATATAGATATATATTTTCTTTATCTATTCCTCTGTTTATGGCCAAATAAGCTGCTTACCTATCTTGGCTATTGTAACAATGGTTTATTTTTATTCATGATGTTTAGAAAAATTTTGATGTTCAGTTGTTCCTTGGCTTAATTTCTAATATTTTTCTCTCATTTTCAGTAATTAACTGCACTGCTTCTCAATTCACATGTGTTAGTAATGGTCAGTGTATTAGCAAGACATATCGTTGTGATGGTGTTTTTGACTGTGATGACCACTCTGATGAGACAGATTGTCGTAAGTACCATATACCTAGCGTGTTTCAGGTGATGGGGTCATTTCTTATTTATCAGGATTGCTCTTCCCACAGATTTTCTCTTAGATAAGCTAGAGGGAAGGCAGCCTAATTAACAAAACATTGTCTAAGGACCACAGTATTGATTGTATAAGAAAATCAAATCAATATCACCAAATAGGGATAAATTGTGAATCAAGTAGTTATAAATGGGCACTTTCAAATTGTCTTTTGAGTAGGTTAAATATTTGTCAGGTATTTTTCTTTTCAGTGTTACCTGCGGCATTCAAAATTAGTGGGTTTCAATGAGGTTTGCCATATATAAAGATATTTTAATGGTTTCTTTTAAGTCTCAATAGGGAGGTCACATCAAGCAAATCATTTGTTTAGTATCTGCTAACATGTTTCTGTGGTCTTTGTTCTGGGAGTCTGATAGAAAGTAAGAAACAAAGCAAGGCAGATAGTTATAAGGGCTTTGTAGAAATGATACAGATAAAATTCATTGAAGGTTCCGAGAAAAGAAATTTTTTGAGGGTTCAAGGAGGACTTCATGGACTATAAATCTGATGGACCTATGAACTTCACAGGCTGTAGACCTAATAATGGAAAGGATTTGTTATTGCCATTTTTATATTAAACAAGGTGAGGTAGTCATTTGTTTGAATGTTGGTGTTTTGGATCATAAAAAGTAGGTTTCTATCAATTCTCCTCCCTAATCAGAAAAGAGGGTTTTCCTGATGGCTCAGTGGTACAGAATCCACCTGCCAATGCAGGAGATGAGGGTTTGATCCCTGGGTCCAGAAGATCCCTGGAGAAGGAAAGGGCAGCCCACTCCACTATTCTTGCGTAGAGAATCCTGTGGACCGTGGAGCCTGGTGGGCTATAGTCCCTGGGGTCACAAAGAGTCGGACATGACTGAGCTACTATAACAACAACAATCAGAAAAGGATGGTTTAAATCTATGGATAAAAGAAAATATAAATTATAAGTGTGTACAACACCCAGAAATTCTTAATCACCAAAGTTTCTGTTTCACATTGAAAACATAGAATTCTTCTCTGGTGGTCTGAGGTTAAAGTGCCATTGCCTCTGGCTTTCTATTACCTTACAAGGTCCCTGGGAGAGAGTTTGGGTTTACTCCTGTGAAATAGGCAAGTAATCTATAAGAACTGCTTGGTGAATAGCGGAAAGTTTACAAAGAATGGAAGATTTACAGTCATCTTGGCTTCATCATCATCAGTTCAGTCACTCAGTCATGTCCAATTCTTTGCGACCCCATGAACCGCAGCATGCCAGGCGTCCCTGTCCATCATCAACTCCTGGCTGCTGCTGCTGCTAAGTTGCTTCAGTTGTGTCCGACTCTGTGCGACCCCATAGATGGCAGCCCACCAGGCTCCCCCGTCCCTGGGATTCTTCAGGCAAGAACACTGGAGTGGGTTGCCATTTCCTTCTCCAATGCATGAAAGTGAAAAGTGAAAGTGAAGTCGCTCAGTCGTGTCTGACTTTTGCGACCCCATGGACTGTAGCCTACCAGGCTCCTCCGTCCATGGGATTTTCCAGGCAAGAGTACTGGAGTGGGTTGCCATTTCCTTCTCCAATTTGCATGTTACTCCAGGTATTTCTTGACTTCGTACTTGGCTTCATTTAGTATAATTCATTTGAGGGAAAGTGATAACATCCAAATATATGAAATACATGAATTCCATGTCACCATAGCTGTTTAACCTCTATTAAATTCTCTGATGATTATTTATTATTTAATCCAAAGTTAGAAACACAGGAAATATAATTTTCTTTTGACTCAGGGACTTCTATCCATTGTACATCCATTTCTTTGTTATCAGATCCATTAATCAGATCAGACAGAGAAGACAATCATTTTACATGTTAATATTACATCTAAAATTAATATTTGTCATAATCATTATTAGAAACTCACCATTGATCCAAAATGATTTCTTCTGAACCTAGGAGTTATATAAAAGGGATTATGGATCACATTTACAAACGCATTTTCCCCATGCTGTTCTCTTAGCAACCAGGCCTCCTGGTATGTGCCACCAAGATGAATTCCAGTGCCAAGAAGATGGGATCTGCATTCCGAAGACCTGGGAGTGTGATGGGCATGAGGACTGCCTCCAGGGATCTGATGAGCACAATGGCTGTCCCCCCAAAACCTGCCATCCTTCTCATTTCGTCTGTCAGAATGGAAACTGCATCTATAGAAATTGGCTCTGTGATGGGGACAATGATTGCGGAGACATGAGCGATGAGAAGGACTGCCCTACTCAGCCTTTTCAGTGTCCCAGTTGGCAGTGGCAATGCCCCGGCCATAGCATCTGTGTGAATCTGAGTGCAGTGTGTGATGGTGTCTCTGACTGCCCCGGTGGGACAGATGAGTCCCCACTTTGCAGTAAGTCTCCTGACCACAGTTTACTGGCCATGAACTCATCCTGAGCAGGGGCCAGCTGCGTGTCGTCATTGTCACAATCACCATGTAGTTGTTGAGGAAGGAATCTCAGTTCTCTGAATTTCAACCTGTGTAGAGATAGCCCTCATGGAATTCAAATAAATCATCACTGGGTAGTATTTATCATTTAATCCTTTGCACCCGGTTCTGTGTTTTTACTTCATTAGATCATCAAATTAAATTTGGTTCTGTTGGATAATGCGCTCATAAGTTTTTCTAACTTTCATATTTCCTAATTTCAATCAGAACTTGCCACAAAATGAATAAAGTCCAGGGATTTGTGTTTGCTGTGATTAAAATCCTGTGATTGGCATATCATCCTAATTACTGTCCTTTCTTTCTTTGCTCTTTAATCGATGCTCACTCTCAGATGAACCCTAGCCAGGTATGACTGCAAAGTATTTTAGGTTCTTATGATTTTATTTGCATTGCATTTGTGCTGAAAATGTCCTAATCATTTAGACTTACTTCCCCTTCTGGTACATGTTTCATACCATGACTCTTATAAATAAGAATACACATGGAAATAGAGGATATTTGCATCTACAGGCAGATAACTATCTTGGGTGCCTCGGGCATAGTCATTTTAGCCCTGAAAGTAAGGATGATCGTATGTTAGTTTCTCTATGCCCTCTAGTCTTTCAGTTCTCCTTCCCCTTTGTAAACCTTTTAGCTCTGTTCTTCAGTGTCAAAGTCTCATCTTCCATATCTGTGTAGGTATAAGAATGAAAGAAAACAAATGGAAAGTAATTTAGGTCTCTTTGCAAGCTTTACCAATGACAGTTATGTTTCTTTATGTTTAGTTTATATTTCCTCCACGTTTCTTTCATTGCACTAAATGGAGTTATATTAGAAGGTTGTAGTGAAGAAAGTGGTCCAAGTCCAGTGGATGTGAAAGATGGTAAATCCTTAGGCAAGTCAGAGCACTGGACAGCCTATGGACCTCATCCATGTGGATTCTGCTCATAGCTCAGACTTGGGTATTGTGTTGAGGGTGACGTGAGACTGTATGACATATAATATAACAGAGTGAACCAAAGAAGCAAAGATTGCTGACTTTTCCCCTTTGTGATTTCTTTTTCTTTATTCTAGACCAGAATAGCTGCTCAGATTCCAATGGTGGTTGTACTCACCAGTGTATTCAAGGGCCTTATGGGGCCCAATGCCAGTGTCCATTGGGATATCTGCTTGGCAATGACTCTAAGACCTGCGAAGACATAGATGAATGTCATACTCCAGGCTTTTGTAGCCAGTACTGTTACAACATGAGAGGTTCTTTCCGGTGCTGGTGTGATTCAGAATACACGCTAGATGCTGATCGGAGGACTTGTAAAGCTACAGGTAATGAAAGTGAGCTAACTCCAGCTAGTTTAACAGGCATACTCCAGACACCATCTTCGTATAATGCCTGATGAATTAAATTCAACCAGTATTAATTCTGGGCTTCCCAGAGGGTGCAGTGGTAAAGAATCTGCCTGCCAGTGCAGGTAGATGTAAGAAACGTAGGTTCAATACCTGACTCAGGAAGATCCCCTGGAATTGGAAATGGCAACCCACTCCAGTATTCTTGCCTGGCAAATTCCATGGGCAGAGGAGCCTGGCGGGTTACAGTCCATGGGGTGGCAAAGAGTTGGACACGACTGAACACAGCACACACATAGTATTAATTAAGTTTCTCTGACATGAAAGTGTTTGTACTATGTGTTAGGGTATTGATGTGGCTGCTTTAAATAATAATAATAAATAAATAATACTAAAACCAAAGAGGCAGTTTCTTCTTTTCAGGTAGGAGTCTGGAGGGTAGAGGGTTCGGGGGTAAAAGCTGGTGTGCCTTCCATCCAGGGATCCAGTGATCTTGCTCCAGAGTTTGCCAGCTCCCAGGAAGTATGAAAGGGGTGAGCAGCTTCCTTTTAAGGATGATCCCTGGAATTTGACACATCATTTGTGTTTGCATTTTATTGATGGAAACTTAGTTATATAGTCTCTCCAAATTGAAATGGAAATGGAGAAACGCCTCTAGCTCTTAGGCCCTGTGCTGTGCTAAAAGTTGGCATAATTTAATACTAAAAAGGAAGAGGAGAGAGGACATGGGAATGATTAGAAATCTCTGCCACAGCTGAATGCGGAGTACAAAATAAGCAAGTACAAAAGTAACTATAGAAACAGGAAGAATGCAAGAATAGTTCACTCCAGTTGATAGATAAACACTGAAGTGTAATTCAAGGATGAAAGACATTTTGAAAGCTTACTTTCAGTACTTGTGGAAATCAGCTATTAAGGTAACATCATTCTTATAGGAGTTTTTGTTTGTTTTTCCCCATTACTCTAGTTTGGAATGGCATCTTCTTTCTGTTATCAAAGGTATTACATCAAATATTGTTGTTTCTCCCATAATCATTGACACTTTGTATTTTCTTCCTGGACAGAATCTGAAACTCTGTTACTGGTGGCGAGTCAGAGCCAGCTTGTTGCTGGCAATATGACCCAGAATGGGTACTTTGTCTACCCAGTTATCCAACATGGTTCTCACATTGTGGCTGTTGATTTTGATTCAGTCAGTGGTCGTATCTTTTGGTCTGATGGAACTCAGGGTAAAATCTGGAGTGCGTTTCAAAATGGAACAGATAAAAAACTAGTAAGTACATAAGTACATATCTACTGGCCTTTGATCTGACTAGTTCCCCAGTCTCAGGTCTATTTGCTGTTAATCACCAGTGAGAGAAGGTCCTACCCTATCTTAAGTGGTTCTCATGTCTCCCTCTGGGCCATCCATACTTAAAAGCCCTGGATGTTCCTAACTCCTATCTAATGGGATCTGAGGGAGAGACTTGAATCTGAATACCAGGTTATACGATACAGAGACCTCATTGCATCTTGGAAGTCCCTTCTGCATTTTTTTTTTCCTAGTGGATAAAAAACGAGACACAGAGGAGGTTGCTTTTCTTTCTTTTGTCTTTTAAAATATTTTTAAAATTTATTATTTCTTTTCTATCTGGTTTATTATATAGGATAGTGAATATAGTTCCCTGTGCTATACAATAGGACCTTGTAGTTGAAGTTGCTTTTCTTAGCTTTAATTCAGTTATGTTTCTTGATCAGTATCCCAGAGTTTCAATTTCTTCATCCTTGGTGGTTATGTTTCCTCTGCCCCTTAGAACTTTATTTTGTAATTGTTGGCTCTCAATCAATAAAAGCATTACTTTTGCCATGAGAACACTGTAAAGTTTCATAGGGTGGCCAACTTAGCAAATGGATACAGTTTTTATTTAACTGAAAAAATTCTGAAATCAAAACTCCACACTAATCCAACAATAGAGTATTCAATTCTATACAATCTTGTAGATTTTCCCTAGAAAACCCTACTGTTTATACATGGGAAGACCACATTTTCTAGTCCTTACATGAGAGCATAGGACAAGTTAGATGATACCTTAGTCTCAATTTTCATTTTATTTCTATGTTTGGATTATTTCTTGAGAGTTCACTTATTATTCACTTTTGTCTTTAGATACTTGACAGTGGTGTCAGCATGACTGGAAGTATTGCAGTGGATTGGATAGGACGCAATCTTTACTGGACAGACATTTCCCTGCGAACAATTGACGTCGCGAAACTGGATGGGAGCCACAAGACTGTGCTGATAAGTGAAAACATAACAAATCTAGGGGGACTAGCAGTAGATCCCAGAGCTACGTAAGACATTTTTTTTTCTTAAATATCATGTTGCCTTAACATTGTATGAGAAGAAATAACAGTAACGTGATGTGGCTAATACTCATATCACAATATTTTAAATGATCCCTTGTTTAGACATCTCTATATAAATGTTAGCCATACAGCTAGTTGTTGCTGTCTTCCTTTATCCGAATAGTCCTCTTCATAAAGTACACAAGAGCAATTAATTGTTCACTTAAAGATCATGTTACTTTTTAGCTTTCAAGTATATGATGAAGTCTCTAACAAATGCATGCAGTAAAACACTTCATATTTATACTGCAAAAAGCCAGATTTTCTTGCTTCAGTTTCATATTGTTTATTACAACTTCCTTTTAGGTCATGTAAGGAGATTTTTTCCTCCTGGCCCTAAAGGAAAGAAGAAATTCTCTCATGCTTAGAAATCTTTGAGGGCTTCTTTCCTTGAATTTCCTTAGATTGTCTTCTTCTTTTTTTTTTTTAAATTTTATTTTATTTAACTTTACAATATTGTATTGGTTTTGCCATATATCAAAATGAATCTGCCACAGGTATACATGTGTTCCCCATCCTGAACCCTCCTCCCTCCTCCCTCCCCATACCATCCCTCTGGGTCGTCCCAGTGCACCAGCCCCAAGCATCCAGTATCGTGCATTAGATTGTCTTCTGCAGGAAGATGAGTTAGGCAAATTATGTTCAATGCAGTGCAGACGTGCTAGATATTATAAAGTATTACACACTAGTGAAATTTATGATGAATCTGATGATGAATAAAGACTTTCTTAAAAATGACAGGGTAGATAAACAAGGACAGATGGACTTTTCTAGATCAACTGTATATGGATTGTACAGAAGCACAAATCAGCATTGAGACATTTCAGTGTGTCACACTGTACTGCTTGTTTTATGAACGTTATAAAAACACCCAGATGGCTTGTGATTGCATTATGATTGCAGTTTTGCTTTGTGACATAGTAAGCTCTTGCATATATTCTGAACTGGAGATGTGTTATTTTAAGCAGAGCATAAACATGATATTCTATTATTTAAAATGACAGTTATTTTCCATGTAGAAATGTGTCCTGTCCAACTGGTAAGTCATTTCTTTCCACAGTGACCGTGTGATGTTCTGGTCTGACTGGGGCAGTCACCCTCGCATTGAGCGAGCTAGCATGGATGGCAGTCAGCGCACCATCATTGTGCAGGAGAAGATCTACTGGCCCAATGGATTAGCTCTTGACTACCCCAACAGGCTACTCTATTTCATGGATGGCTATCTTGATTACCTAGACTTCTGTCACTACGATGGAAGCAATCGGAGGCAGGTGATAGCCAGTGATTTGGTAAGTTGGTAGCAAAGAAAGGAAATTAAAGTAAGATCATGGTTTAGTAGGAAGCATATGGAGTAAAAGAAAAGTAAGAAATTCACTTCTGTGTCGTAGACATCCAGAAAATATCAACAGGAAGGAGGGCCGGTCCATCTTTTTTCACAGAAAATCATTATTCCTGTTCATGGTCCAGGAAGGATTAATAGCTTGCGTGATTTAGTTGATCTGTCACTTAGCTGATGCCAATCTTTTGTTTCCCCATAAATAATGATTTAATTATATGTAAATTCCTCAATGAAATCATAGTTTGTTGCATGTTTTGTATTTTTATTCAGGAAATTCTGGTGAAATTTATTTTCACAAGTTAAATGGGAAAATGAAGAAAAAGTATATTTTACTAAAGAGCTTTTGAAGCCTTCAGAGTAAAGATGAAGGCTAAATGACACAGGTCCATGAAAGTATTTTTAATTTGTCAGTGGGATGTAGGTCAAGAAGTATGTTTTTTTCTGTCTCTTGAGAAAGGATTTTGCTATGTCTTTGTTAAGTTAAATGCTAAAGGAAACCATCTTCTTGGGTAGGTATCCCTTCCTACTTTGTTCATCTTAGTTTTTATTTCTAGGTCTCATTGTTCTCTTCTGCTTCACAGATTCTGCGCCATCCTTACTCCATAAGTCTTTTTGAAGATACTGTGTACTGGAGCGATCGTGCTACTCATGAGGTTATGAAGGCCAATAAGTGGCATGGGGGGAACCAGTCAGTGGTGATGACTCTTCACCAGCCTCTTGGCATTGTTGTGGTTCATCCTGCAAAACAGCCAGTTTGTACGTGATAGGCATATCTTTTCTGGGTATAGCTTGGAAAACATTGATTCTGGGAATGTAAAATGTATAATTTTGCAGACCTATTTGTTTGGACAGTGTATTTCCATGATTTCTATTTATCATGGAAAACACAAATCTTTTATGTGTTTACATACTCAAAGTCTCCCTGGTTTTTTTCTCTCACTTACTCTTGCCACACGGGGCTTCCCTGGACTTCCTTTTGGTACAGAAGCATATCCGGCTTCTCTTCCCATCTCTGAACGTCTGCCCTGGGATGCTCCTTGCCCAGATCTCTGTCTGAGGTGCTCCTTCTGTTACTCTCAGATGGTCCTTTGTGACTTCATTCTCTCAGATGGCTCTTGACCATCCTATCGAAAACGGCTCTCTCTTTCATAATTCTTTTGTTCTTTGTTCTCACATTCTAAAGTCACATGGTTTATGAGTTTAGTTCTGGTTCCCTTTGTTACAATAACGGCCTCATATTTACAGTATTCCCAGTCTCCTGCATTGGCAGTTGGGTTCTTTACCACTAGCACCACCTTGAAAGCCTGTTTGGCTTTACTAGTTTTTGAGTGAACGAATGGATTACTGCATCTAACAAAGTATATGTAATGAGAATATATAAGATCTAGAGAATATCCTATCAGCACAGGATACACACCAAGTCTCTTTACTTCAAGGAGTAGAAACACAACAGAAAGATGTCACCAATTAAAAAAAGAAAGATTATTACCTAACCAGAACTTTCACAACAGTAGATAAGGTCACATAGAGAACACAACCTGGTTTCATTTAATGTAAAAAGATCTTTTTGGGGTCAGCCAAGGAGACACATCTTATGTAGCATCAAATTTCTACTTCTAAGCTCTGGATTACTCAGGGGCTGTTTGTTCATACTCCATTTATAGACTGGATAGGTCTGTGACCTTGAGTAAGTCATTCTTCCCCCTTATGCCTCTTATGAACCTTATGTTGAAAGATGATGTTAGGGAAGGGAGAAGTAGTTAAGGGCAAAAACCGAACTAGCCAAGGTAACTAAAATATTTGTGTGTCCAAATATCAGAGACTTCTGGGATTACAATTTTTTAATCAAGATGTAATTGATAAATGACATTGCATTTGTTTTAGGTGTGCAACATAATGATTGGATATTTATATATATTGTGAAACGATCAATGTGAGATTAGTGAACATCCATCACCACATATTTTTCTGTGATTAGAACTTTTAGGATCAACTCTTTAGTCTTCATGCTGTACATTACATCCACAAGACTTCTTTATGTTGTAACTGGAAGTTTCCACCTTTTGACCACCTTCACACTTTTTGCTACCTTGCGTTCCCTGTGTCTGGCAAGCACCAATCTGTTTTTTATTTTTTGATTTAGATTTCATATGAAAGTGATATCATTATACCCTTCAGGTCTGTCTATGTTGTTGCAAATGGAGTATTTTCTTCTTTTTTGGTGGCTGATTAATATTTGATTATATGCATTCTGTTCACTTTAATGTGGGCAGTTTTCCATTCACCCTGTTTTCTTCTCTTTGTATTACAGCCTCAAATCCGTGCAGCTATACCCGATGCAGCCATCTGTGCCTGCTTTCCTCAAAGAGCCTTTACTCCTGTGCTTGTCCTTCTGGGTGGACTCTTGCTCGTGATTCTGTGACTTGCGTGAGAGGTAGAGTATGTCCTTTAAGTACGCTCTGAAGGTGGAACTTGCCATCAAACTCTAAAGCACTTGGTGATGGCGCGTGTGTGCGATGTTTCCTCTGATCAGCAGATATCTGTGGGGTGTGTGCCGTATGGGGTGAGTTAATTGAGCACCATAAACAAAAACTGATTTACAATCAACCATATACAGAAACTCCATTACAAATGAGTTGTAATTGAAATATAGTTTCTATATATGGAGCCAATATTATGTGTGCCTGTGGTTCAGCATTTTTTAACCTCACATTTTTTCTTACTTGGTTATAGGCAGGTAAGCTGTGATAATGGGAAGTTCCAAATTCTGCATTTAGAAATAAAAATTATGGATATTCGTGGATAGTTTCATTTTTAGGTTACTTATCTCATTTTTAAAAATATTTATTTTTATTTATTTGTTTGGCTGTACTGGGTCTAGTTGTGGCACGTGGGATTTTTTAGTTGTGAACTCTGCAGCATGTGAACTCATAGTTGCATGGCATGTGGGATCTAGTTTCCTGACCTGGGATCAGACCTGGACTCCTGCATTGAGCATGTGGAGTCTTAACCTTGGACCACAAGGAAAGTGCCTCCTATTTCATTTTTTATTCTCATAACCAGTAGTAAATAGAGTGTTACAGTATGGGTGTTCTGACTCCAGTTTCAGTCCCTTTATTATTTACTATTTTATGGCGCTCTAAAAATGAAACTTTTCTTTGTATGAAATACTTTGAGTGATTATTTCGGCAATTTATTCTTCATCTCATCCTAGATATCTTCCTGGGTTGATTGAAGAGTATGTGAATATTATACTAAGTACTTTAGGGATCAAGAAAGGAAGGATAAGATAGAGTCAATCCACAAAGGGGATTTCTAAGAAATCATTTGCCTTTGCTTAAAAATCTAAAGAGATAGTATAAGCAAGTTTCTTTCATTACTCAGTGAAAAGGAGTAAACATTTTCATCCTGATAAAAATGGCTGTGGACAAGTTAAAAGTAAATGTTTAATGGTGAAAAATTCCTAAATTAAGAGAAAAGTAGTCTTAATTCTAGAGGAAAATTTAGTTTTCAAAAGGAAAATATATTCCTGAATCCAGGAAATTTATGGCATTTACAGGTTATACAGATGCAGGGTTACTGAACATTGAATTCCATCAGCATGTAATATTTTGCAGTGATACTTTTGTGATGAAAGATTTTAATTATTGGTAATGCTTACAAAGGGATTGGCATTTGCAGTGTTTCTTCAGAGATTTATTATGAACCTAATCCTTGTTGACATTGTTTAATTTAGTGTGTCCTCAGAGTCTTTCAGCAGAAGATTAAACGGGGCTATAGACATTCTTTGTACAAAACATTCTTTCACCACACAAAGATTGTTGAACTGTGCGTTGGGGATTGGTGTCATCTACGTTTCTATCTGATAGTGATTGATAAGTGTCAACCCTAAAAAAATACCTTTTTTTATTTCACAAATAATTCCACTAGTGGTTTCCCGTGGACTGATTTTTACTGAGGTGGAACTTTTTCAACATTTTCCAACAGGCTTCTGAGCATCGGTTGGGTTACTGAGTCCTAATATATGTGAACTAAAAAAAAAAAAAATTGCTTTTTTTCAACAAGAAGCTTAGAAGACAACATTCATAGATGAAAACAGTTTATTTAAATATTTGATCACCTTTAAAATTTTGTCTGTACAGTGTCTAGAATATCTTTGAAAGTTCTTGTATAAGATTAGGTGAAAAAGCACAGATTGTTTAATATTGGCTATGTATTCATAAAAGCATGCATTAAAAAAATCTGGAGGACAGGATACACAAATGTCAATAGTGCTTACTGTTGGGAAGGGAGATTAGGGAGTATTTCTATTTTTTCCTAATTTTATGTTATAAAATTTTAATGGGAGAGCTTTCTCTGTATGAAATAGTTTTTTTCTTGTTTATCAAATATGTTCTTCAAGTGCCAAAAAGCCCCCCAAACTCAAACCATCTTCCCAGCACCCCCTAATATTAAGAGCTGCACATCCAAAATAGGGTTGTATAAGGTCTGACTCTGGGAGGAGCTATGCTTGGGAGTCATAAATGCCACCTCTTAATGACAACATAAATTTTTCATTCATGACTGTTGTCTTTTCACTTCTTTGCTCTGCTAACACTAATCTTAATTCTTAATAAGATAATGACATGAAAAATAAAAATGAAGAAATTTTCATTTCTCCTGATCTCCTTTCCAGCCAACCCTAGATGCTGCTGTGCCTACTCTTTCATGGCCATGGTCCATATTCTTTGTCTGGCCCCCCAGATTCTCAGTTCCTTGAGGATAAACCTGATCCCTTTGTATATGCCCATGGCACACAGTGTCACTCAGTGAATGTTGAATGGATGACAAACCTTTCAATATCATTTTTTATTTTCCATTCATGTATTTTTCACATGTTTATGCCTTTACTGATGTGTAGAGTTATAAAATTAGTCCTTTTTTCTTTGCCACAGAGCACTTTTCATGCACCTTCCTATGCCACCTGCTGTTTTGGTGGTCACTTCTGCCAGTGCAGCGTTAAATGATACCCCACCTCTAATCTATGGCCCGCAAATGTTCATTGGTTGTAAACCCTCTCAAACGCAGTGAACAGACGGAGGTCCTGAGACTTATCCCTAGGGAGGAGAATTGGCTGAAGGAGTAGCGCTGGAGGAAAAGCTTATTAGAGGAGGAGTCCGGGAGGCCCATGTTTGATGGATAAGAGATGAAGATTTTTCAGCCTTAAACAGTGCTTTAGTTAACAATTCTTCCAATTAAGCAAAAGAAAAATTACCCTAAAAAAGAGCAGAATCAGATTTTGAGTAAGTAAAAATTCCCCTGTGAAATTGAGAAATATTTCTTATTTCTCTGAACCAATGAGCATTTATAATATATAATTAATTAATCATTAAATATGATCTCAGAATAATTTCAGGGTACATTTGAAACTCATAATTTTTAATTTCTGTATTTAAATCAAATGAATTCAGGAGTGATTTGATATTCAATAAATAGTACCCAGCATGTACTTTTTGCAGAATAGTGATTAAGAACATAGGTTTTAGAGTCCAAGTGACCTTGGTTATTTTGCAACAACAACAAAAGGCTTTAAGGAGAGAAATTCAATGAACAAGTATTTGTTTGCTGCATATTGTGTAGCATGTATTCTCAATAAATGGGGATGGCTATTTTGATTTATTGCAGTTGTTCAGAAAAGAGGAAAAGCAGCTGAGCGAGGCAAGGTTTGGGCGTTAATCTCATTGCATTGTTTCCTGCAAGAGTTGCATAGCTGTGGGAGGCTCCTTGGCCTCAGTTGCTTTTGAAAACAGCATTGCTGGTTGCTGTGAAAGACTACATGCTATACATTGTAGTACTTTTCAAGAAGAGTTGCAAATTTCAAATCTGTACTAGGTAATCAATTGAGTCAATTCATTTCTCAGTAATGGAAATGCCAGGAACAAGGAAAAGCTAATCGAATGTAAAAGAAAGTAAAGAAAAAATTGTCAAAATAATCCTGCTGAAGATGCAAAGCTTCCGGAATAATCAAAATAATGCAAACACCATTTTTAGCCCATGAAGATTATGCAATAATTAATCATTTTATACTTTGTCTTAATAGGTGATATATCTTACATGTCTTAATAACACAAACTCACATTTCAAAGTTTTCCTTTTCTCGCAGAGGAATGATAATAAAACCCTACTCATGAACTTTATTAGTTTTTTCATAATGCGCCTATAGTCTGGAGAAGATGATCTCTGAAAAAGGACCTCATTATCTATTAAAGAGCCTACATAAAGTGATAGTTTAAATAAGATATTATGAAGATGTTTAAATTGCAATATATAGATACTTTTGAGAACTTCAGAAGACACTCTACATATTTACTTATCTGTCCATCCATTTATTCATGTATGGGGTCATTCAGTTAGCAAATATTTATTAGACAACTATTCCAAGCTCTGGGGACATAATAGTGAGTAAATTGGACGGGGTCACTGCCCTTTGGGAGTTAGAATCTAATGCAGAAGATAGACA
Source organism: Bos javanicus (assembly GCF_032452875.1). Lineage (NCBI taxonomy): Eukaryota > Metazoa > Chordata > Mammalia > Artiodactyla > Bovidae > Bos > Bos javanicus. The sequence continues at coordinate 27,036,173 of NC_083869.1, forward strand.
TTAGTCAAATAACAGTTGGTGCAATTATAAATTAGATTTACTTAGTAATTAGACCCTTTCATAAACACTAGGCAACACTTTGTGGTGTTATTTTCTAAAATACTTAAAACTAATGAACTGCCATTCACCAAGAAGAGACTACAAATTTTCTTTTGCCCCAAAATGTGAAAATCCAACTCTCTCTTGCCTGAGTCATTCTGCATCTAGAAATGGGAGAACTTCTTGTCTGTGACTATCCAAACATGGATTAGCAGTGTGAGTAAGGAATTAATGAAGTGTAAGGTAAATGCTGATCTACCTTGGGTGATTCCAGAAGTCTCGTATGTGAAATTGGTGGTCTGGTGACCCAACAACCCACTGAAACCCAATGGAAAACCCTGAATTTTCTGGTGAAATATCTATCATGCATTATAATTATTGCCATGTTCCTTCAGTGGCATTTTATCCTATCAGATGGTAATAATCCTTTGCCTTCTGTTAGTCTAAATATCTGGGATATAATTTTGAGTGATATTCTGTTATTTTCACAGATGATCAAGCATTCCTAATAGTTGTAAGAAACAGTATAATTTTTGGAATTTCCCTTAATCCTGACGTGAAGACCTTTGATGGGATGGTGCCCATATCAGGGATACGCAATGGTTATGATGTTGCAGTTGATTATTCAGAGCAGTTCATCTATTGGCTTGAAAATCCAGTAAGTTTCGAATAACATTCCAAGTATGTAGCTTGTTCTTGAAGAGCCTACCTTCACGGAGGCCTTCTTACATTTTTGCTTGCGGGGGTCGGGGTGGGAATGACCCAGACAGAAATTAGTTAAACGCTAAGCCTTTTTTAATTCAGTGAGGGGTGTCAATGGGAAGTTGGCCTGGAGCAAAGACCCAATAATAAACACGTTTAAGCCCTTGGGTGCATTTATTCATTCATCAAGTATTAAGTGACTACTACTTTCCTGCAGTGAACTGGCTGCTTCCAACTGCAGAATACATGCCAAGAGGAAGCAGTAACCAAGTTTGCTCTTGAGCTTTAATCTAGTGGAAGATATTAGACTAACATAAGAATGATCTTCAGTTAAGACCAAAGGCAATAATTCCCTAAGGGAATTTCAGGAAAACATCTGATGTGGCTGCTGTGGCCTTCACTCAGAATCTTTGTCTTTAGGAGAAAAGAGAACATTCCTCCAACTTCCTTCCCACTGGGACTCTTTCTTTACCTATTAGGGAAGAAACCTGTGAGAATGGGGAAGGGGCAGAGAGAACATGAATGATTCAGTGCTGCTGGCGTTGGTGTTTTACCCAGTGAGCCCACCCAGTGGCCCTGGCATTTTGCATTTCTTCCATGCATTAAGTATCTTAAAGCAACTGCAGTGAAGAAGCTGTGACCTTGAAACAGCTCACCACTCCTTGTCTTTCTCACTAGGGTGAAATTCACAGAGTGAAGACAGACGGAACCAACAGGACAGTGTTTGCTCCTCTGTCAAGTTTGGGGGCTTCTGCGAGCCTGGCCTTAGACTGGCTATCAAGAAACCTTTATTTTACTGATCACGTGACTCGATCAATTAAGGTACTAAGTCCATAAAACTGTTGATAGAAACACTGGTTTCTGATTCATGTAAAATTTCAGGAAATGCTGTCATATGGAGGAAGGAAAAAGGGATATTAGTATAGTTCTCTGAAGACAAGGAGAAACCTAAAAATTGAAACTTTCTACTGTGCTATTTTGTCTCCACCTGAGTATCAATGGCAGCCTGTTAATAATTTAATAAATAAGAATTTATTAAAATATATACAAAGATAAGTAAAAATTATGTCATGAATTCAGTGTAAAGGGAAGCTTATAGTAGGCAAGGCCCATTTCCATCATCTTTCCCCATCAAGTATCCAATGCTATTTCAGTTCTAAACCAAATTTTTAGATTGCCATTGTTCTAAGATGGAAATCTATGACTCTAACAGTGAAACAGAAAGTAGAAACTTGATTCTGATTCCTTTGATGCTTTCCTTTGTGAGATAAGTGTTCTTTTCACTCTTAATTCCCAGAAGAAACTCTATAGGGGCACAGGTATGAAATCACATGAAGTAACTCAGAGGTAACTTGACTAGTGTTGGTTTACTCCAGTCTGGGATAAGGTTAAGACATGGGAGGGATTATTAATTCAGAGTGAGAATGAGAAGTCCTAATGCAAAGGGGCAGTCTTGGGAATGTGGCCGTAGGGTGACAGTCCACTGCTCTGGATGAAGCATCAGTTAGTACGTCGGTTCTCTTTGGGACATTCAGAAAGATTGATGCTAACGATGAGGAAGGTGCACAGTAGCCTTCCTCAGGAGCCTCCACGGTAGCCATCCAAACCCTACAACATTGCTGAGGGCCAACAAGTGCAGTAAACGGTCACGGGGACAGGGATAGTCACAGTATGTACTCAGTATCCTAATCTCAAGCCAAGTAGAATCACAGCTCCTAACATGAAGGGAAACTTGGAGGCTCATCTGGTTCATGCTCTTCATTTGGTAAGACTGTGAAGCCCACAGAAGTCAGCTTCACTACCCTGATTCCAGGAGGTGGGGTGGGAAGGGGTGGGTGGTCTAACTTTGCCTTGTTATAAACCACAAGTGCAGCAGTCCATCCTGCTTCAACCCCCTTGGACAGTGACAGAAGGTATTTTGCACAACTTCAACTAAAAATATCACCGGCCCAAGACAAGGCAATATTTACTGCCAAGACCTTTAGTACCAAACTCACATCCTCTAGAGGCCACTCAGTACAAAACTGTCTTCTTTCCAAATGGCAATTAATCTGCTCCTGTTTTGTAAAGGGGGTCTTCTCTTGTGGACTGATAGTCTTTCAAGAGCAGGGCGCTTGTCTCCTTCATCGGGGTTAGATAGCACCAGTTGAAGAACTGAGTGCGTGCGTGTGTGTGTGTGCATGTGCGTGTGTGTGTATGGGTGAGGCTACTTTAACCATGGAAACTTAAATTGTGCCCCCAGTGAAGCAAGGTCCAGAGGAAAGAAAGCTTGCTCTGGAGTCCTGGCTTCGAGTCTGGCTTGTTTGCTCAATTGCACATTCATTCAGCAAACACTAGTAAATGCTTTCCATGGATCAGTGCCATGCTGTGTGTGTGTTCAGTCGCTCAGTCATGTCTGATTAAAGATCCCGTACAGTCCCAGGACTGTAGCCTGCCAGGCTCTTCTGTCCATGGAACGTTCTAGTCAAGCATACAGGAGGGGGTTGCCATTTCCTTCTCCAGAGTATCTTCCTGACCCAGGGATTGAACCCTAATCTCCTGCATTGCTGGCAGATTCTTGACTAAGCTACCAGAGTAGGAGTAACTCATGTTGAATTCCAGCTTTTCCACTAGGGGTAGCTGTGTGCTCATTCACTGAAAGCAATTTTGTAATTGAAATGTGAAACATACAGAAAGGCTGTCTGCCACAGAGCTCCAGCTATTCCAAAAAAACAAGGAGACTTTCTTTTGAACCGAAGACATCCTTAGGAAAAGGAGAGAAATTGTAGCAGAAAGAGGCAAATTGAAAAACTTATTTTAATCCAAATAGGAGAAAAAGCTGCTACACAGGAGAGAGAAAAATAGAAAGAGTGAGGGAGAGAAGGATGTGTGTGTTTGTGTGTGTGTGTGTGAAAGAGTGCTGTTGCTGCTGCTGCTGCTAAGTCGCTTCAGTCGTGTCCGACTCTGTGCGACCCCATAGACGGCAGCCCACCAGGCTCCCCCGTCCCTGGGATTCTCCAGGCAAGAACACTGGAGTGGGTTGCCATTTCCTTCTCCAATGCATGAAAGTGAAAAGAGAAAGTGAAGTCGCTCAGTCGTGTCTGACTCTTATCGACCCCATGGACTGCAGCCTACCAGGCTCCTCCATCCATGGGATTTTCCAGGCAAGAGTACTGGAGTGGGGTGCCATTGCCTTCTCCATGTGAAAGAGTGAGGGAGGGAGAAAGATGTATATAGATAGAAAGGCAAAGATGGAAACAAGCATAAATAATCAGTTTGTATTGAAATACGATTTTATAGAAAAGGCTTTGTGCAAATCAAGAGGCGTTTTCTTATTTCTTACGAGTGTTTCTCACCTCAGACTGTCTCAAGTGCATACTAAAATGGCCTTGTTTCTATAAGAAACTGCTTCTGGTCCAGTAACGGGTATCTCTCAGTGGTGTTTCACAGTGGTATAACCCTGTAGTTATAACAGTTCAAGCAAGATTGCTTAAAAACATAACAATAGGAAACCCACAAATCCTCTCTAGGCCTCTTCTGTATTACCTTATGTGGGCATGATAGTGGCATCCATCTCATGAAGTCACTGTGAGGATTAAATCCGATAGTGCTTAATTTAATGCCTGCTGTATAGTGGGTTCCCATAAACAGGTCGATAAAACACACTGACTGTAGTCGTGCCGGGTGCTGGGCAAAGCACTTTGCATGAATTTTCCCATGTTGCTGGGACCTTTATGCAGAAGGGACCATTATCTTCACACTTGACTAACACAGTTCAGAGAGGTGAACTTACTTGCTTCAGGTGCTGTAGTCAGTCATGTAGGATCTGGCAGGGCCGGCATTGGCACACAGGCCGTTAACGTGGCACAGAACTCACTCAAGTGAATTAGATGGTTTGCTCAACTGTGTTTGCAGTGATGGACCACTGGGTGCTCCGGTCCAGTCATCGGGGCACAGGAGACCTGTGGGGTTCCCTTTGGATGGTTCTCATCTTTTTCTGTGGAGAAGGCAATGGCACCCCACTCCAGTACTCTTGCCTGGAGAGTCCCATGGACGGAGGAGCCTGGTGGGCTGCAGTCCACGGGGTCGCTAAGAGTCGGACACGACTGAGCGGCTTCACTTTTAGTTTTCACTTTTCATGCATTGGAGAAGGAAATGGCAACCCACTCCAGTGTTCTTGCCTGGAGAATCCCAGGGACGGCGGAGCCAGGTGGGCTGCCGTCTATGGGGTCGCACAGAGTCGGACATGACTGAAGCGACTTAGCAGCAGCAGCATCTTTTTCTGAAGGCATTTTGTAGTTTCACTCAGGCAGTGATCCATGTAAATAGCTTCTCCTGGATTTTTAGATAAATTGCAAATAGAAATTTGAGAGGTGATGTCATTTTCTTACTTCCATTTTCTATTGAGCTGATTTTTCTCATAGCTCTGAGATGCAATTAGGGATTATCTACCATGCAAACTCTCTCATTCACCCCAATCATAGTTTGAATTTGTTGCATGTTTCAGTTTTCCTTCACCTTAGCTTTCTTATTTTCCTCTTATACAGGTTATGACACTTCGAGGAGATGTCAGTTACAGGAAAACCCTGATTGCCAATGATGGGACGAGTCTTGGAGTTGGTTTGCCAGTTGGCATAACTATCGATCCTATTAATGGGTGAGTGTTCATTCAGAAATAGCATATGTCTTCTATACAGCAGCACTTTGGTTTGTATTATGATCTGATAAAATAGAAGATTTCAAACATAGGATCTCTTCTGATTTCATATGCCAGCATTTGAAAAATATAGATCTCAGGGCTTCTCTGGTAGCTCAGTGGTAAAGAATCCATCTGCCGGTGTGGGAGATGTGGGTTTGATCCCTGATCTGGGAGGATCCCACATGCCACAGAGCAGCTACACCTGTGTGCCACAACAATAGAGCCTGTGCTCTAGAGCCAGGGAGCCGCAACTACAGAAGCCTGCATGCCCTAGAGCCTGTACTCTGCAACAAGAGAAACCACTGCAATGAGAAGCCTGTATACCACGACTTGAGAGTAGCCCCTGCTCACCCCAACTATAGTAAAGCTCTCATGCAGCAAAGCCCCAGCACGGCCAAAAAAAAAAGAAAGAAATTATATAAAAAAGAAGGAGAAGGAAACGGCAGTCCACTCCAGTATTCTTGCCTGGGCGAATCCCAAGGACAGAGGAACCTGGCTGGCTACAGGTCATGGGGTTGCAAGAGTCGGATACGACTTGGTGACTAAACCACCACCACCATATAAAAAAGAAAATATAGATCTCAGTATGAAAGAAATAGCTGTTAAGTTATATGTGATATGTATTTTTCAAATTAGTAGCCCTGAATTTCAAACAGGCAAGAATTTCAGGCATTTTAAAATAGAGTGAACAATTATATATTTTGACTTTGAATGAATGTGGAAAGCTTGAAATAGACCTTGAAGGGTGAGAAGACCACCAGTAGATGGAGGATGGCTTGCAGCTGAGAAGTGGTACTTGAGGCCAAAGAGCAGTGGAGGCCCAGAAGCATGGTGGTACTTAGCATGGTTGTGTAGAGGGCTGAAACCAGAGACTTCGAGTAAGGGACAGTTGACTAGTTGGGAGAGATACAGCAGCTAAAGCCACTTGGGGATGAATCAGGGAGGGGCTTTAATGTCATGCTAAGGAGTTGTACTGTATTTTTTTTTTTTTTTGAGAAATAAGGAGCCAGCAGGAAATTTGGAGGAAAGGAATGATAGAACCTAATCTGTATTTTAGAAAGATTAATCAGGATTGGAGTGGCAACAAATCTATCATTCTGTCTAGAAAGATTAATCAGGATTGAAGTGGCAAGAGTCAGGGGAAAAAGAAAATGTTTAGCTAGTGATGAGAATTCTTAGCTAAGGTTAAGTAGCTTAAATTTTTAGTGAACTCAGAATTTGTAAGAGTTTTGTGACTTTGTCCAGAAAACTTTTGGCAACCTGGAATGGGAGAGGAGAGAGGATAATGACAGGAACTTACGGTGAGCAGTTAGCAAGTTAAGGAGATCATGAGAATAAATAAGAGTACTGTTAAAACAGTTAAAATGGTATGAGGTCCAGGCATAGAGGGCCTGAAGATTTGAGAGCTCAGACAAATTTTAAGGGCAGAGGATAGATTCAATGGAAGAAGTAAAATAGGAGAAAGGAAGAGATGGAAGAGTTTGGTTGAATTTCAGAGTTTGAGAACTTAGAGGTAAAGAAGTTTAGAATTGAAGAGTAGGTTCATGGGAAGGGTATATTGGATTGATGGTGAAAGAAAGATGCCAGTAAAGATGATTGGAATTAAGGCTTTGCGGAATCGTAGAAGAGTTTGAGAAGGCTGTCTGGTGAAGCAGGAGGTGAGTTTGAAAGGAATGAAAACTTTGACTCATGTCTAGAAGTTAAGTCCTCAATGGAAATGGAAAGCAACCTTCACATATTTTAATGAAATTGGTAATTCTGTGTGCTGATTAGGATTCATGTGTATACACTGCATTTTCCATCATGAAAATTGGAATAGCTTATCTTGTGGTAATTGATTCGGAAAAGAAATAAAGAAGGCTGAGAAGTGATCAGGGAGGTACTTGAATACTTTTGCATTAGCTCTTTCTTTTCTGGTGTGCTTAGCAGTATGTGAGTCTGGAATTGACTGTTGATACAGACTTTTTAGTCCATGAACGTCCTGTGTGACCAAGCTAAAGGACTGTCCACCAGTGGAAAATGGTATCCTGTGTCAGATTTCATTTTAAGTGGCCTCTCTCCCAGTAATAACTGGGAAGTATACAGACATTAGAAAACTCCACGCTGTATGTAACAGGATATTGACATTTCAGACTTCCCCCATTGAATGGTGCGTATCCTGAGGACAAAAAATTTGTTTTTCATTTAAATACATAGTGAAAATGTTTCACTCAATACCTTTATTTTTCATGGTTGTAGGAAACTGTACTGGTCAGACCGAGGAACCAACAGTGGCCTTCCCCCCAAGATTGCCAGCGCTAACATGGATGGCAAATCTCCAAGAACTCTCTTTACTGGGAGCCTTGAAAATGTGGCATTTATCACCCTTGATATTGAGGAGCAAAAACTCTACTGGGCAGTCAGCAGCACGGGAGTGGTATGTGCCCCATTTTAGTCTGTTGGTCTTCGTTGCAGAACTTGGGTAGTTGACATCCATTGCTCTGAGTTGTCTGGCAGTGGTTCTCAAACAATCTCAGCCACTTTTGGGGCTTCCCAGGTGGCACTAGTTAGTTGTAAAGAACCGACCTACCAATGCAGGAGATGTGGAAGAGATGTGGGTTCGATCTCTGGGTTGGGAAGATCTGGAGGCGGGCATGGCGACCCACTCCAGTATTCTTGCCTGGAGAACCCCATGGACAGAGGAGCCTGGTGGGCTACAGTCCATAACATCATGACTGAAGCGACTTAGCATGCGCACACATGCACCAGGGCTTTATTGCCCTTTCTCTCAATAACTTCTTTCCTTGAAGTCCAGTTCTTTACAGAATGTTATTTTTTCCCTTATTCTTTCTTTTTCTTCAAGATAAATTCCATTTCTCATTCCACATTTGTCCTCCAAGAGCCTTTTCTTTTAAACAGAAAACTTCTGAGCTCAATAGGCATCTGTTCACAGATGCCTATTATTTTCTGGTAGTTGTAATGTGTGAGGACTCCCTTTCTTGGTCATTTTAAACTTCAAGATGAAGTTCATTATAATCTGCAATAAAAAATAGGAAGTATACAATTTCATTCATTCACAGAAATAACACTTGATCTTTACTACTGTGCTTATGCAGCCGATCTGGAACTAGGCACAAAGAAAGTACTCAGTAATAATTATTGATCACTACAGTATTGTTTTGGTTGTTGAATGTGTGCTAGTTGCTTCCTTGCTTTAGAGAACAGGAGTGATTTCAGATCTGTTTATGACATAGATGCTCTTCAAAAAGTGGTCCAGTAGATTTGATTTTCAGTTCATGATAGCTTGACGAGGACTCATCTCACTCTTAATATGTGATTATAATGAAGAAATGCAGTGATGTGTGTGAAAGCCCTTTACAGAAGTACTTGCCACATGCTGTGATTTCTGCATACAAGTTAGGATGTCCCAGACCAGACTACCCAGCAGCTCCCACTTCCTGTTTCCACATCTGCTCTGCTCTCCGCAATCTGTGAGCCGGTTGGTGGTGTGACTTCCATCCTTTCTTCTAGGCTAGAACCCTCATATTCCTCCTTCACACTAATAAGCATGTCCTGTTTAATTATCACAAAAATCCCGGCAGTTTGTCCCTGAGTGTCTTCTCTCAGGTCCAGCCTTTCCTGCCACCTGCACCATTCCGAACCACTTCTCTCTAGCTATCTCGCTAATGAAACTGCTTTCATGATGGAGGCATGTGGTCTTCATAAAACTGCAAGGAACCCTGAGCCCTGGCCCGGATAAGTAGCTCCAGATTCCTGAGCCAAGTGTGGGCAGCTCATCTGGTCCCAGTTACTCCCTCAGCAGCTCTCTTCAGAGATTATCTTCCTTGTGCTGCACCCTTCTGGAATTTTTGTTGGTTTCCAGGACATAGCCTGCTCTTGTAACTGCTGGATTCCCTTGTCGAGAGGGGCCAGGGAGTGACACCCATTTGTCTCTCTCGCCAGCAATCAGTTCAGATCCTGACACAGAGGAGGATCAAACCAGCTCTGTCTATATATTTTTTTTCTTCCAGAGCAGACTGCTTATCACTTCCTGTTAGGAACTTCATTCTTGAGTTCTTCTCTAGTTCACCAGAGTCATTTTGAGGCTGACTTATTCCTGTGCTGATTTAATAGCGCTGTCTTGCTGTCTTCTGTGAGTGTGTTGAGTATGTTTCCTGTCTCCATTGCAGAAATGGTTGGTGATGACGTTAAACCCAGGGCCAGTTAGCATACAGTATCCTTGACCAGAATATCACATGCAGGGATTAGTTCCCTATTTTTCACCATGCCATCTGAGAAGGTTGACTGGCTTACTTGGACTTCAGCTTCATTATCAGTGAAATGAGCACAGTGACATTTGTCTGACCCACCACTTGGTATAGGTGAGACTATCACATATAGTGAGAAATAGATATGAAACACCCCTGGGAAGGATAGAATGCTATCTACGTGTGAAACGTTATTTAGTGAATATTAGTTTTAAACATTTGCCTCATTTCACCATGAATCAGTCAATAGCAAAAATTCTAACCTTTCAGATTGAAAGAGGAAATGTGGATGGAACAAATCGAATGATCCTGGTAAACCATCTTTCCTACCCCTGGGGACTTGCTGTCCATGGCCCCTTCCTTTATTACTCCGATGAAGAATATGAGGTCATTGAAAGAGTTGACAAGGCTACAGGGGCCAACAAAGTAGTCTTGAGAAATAATCTCCCAGATCTCAGGGGCCTTAAAATTTACCAAAGACGTGGTGAGTATTTGTCACTGAAACATACATTCATGTGTGTTCAATGAATATATCTATGCACTTACATGTCTGTATACAACCACACCACACACACAAACCTGTGTGCATACAGAAATAGAAATTATCCCAAAATATATTTTTTAAAACTTAAATTTATTTATTTTAATTGGAGGCTAATTACTTTACAATATTGTATTGGCTTTGCCATACATCAACATGAATCCGCCACAGGGGTATACGGGTTCCCCATCCTGAACCCTCCTCCTACCGCCCTCCCCATACCATCCCTCTGGGTCATCCCAGTGCTCCAGCCCCAAGCATCCTGTATTCTGCATTGAACCTGGACTGGCGATTAGTTTCTTATATGATATTATACATATTTCAATGCCATTCTCTCAAATCATCCCAGCATGGCTAAGTGTCAAAGACTAATGTGGCATCTGAAAGGCCTGATTCACTTCAGAGTAAACTTTCTCCCATTCATTCCCCACCACTTTTTACTTTGCTTTTGTTTTATTGCCCTCCCTGACATAATTATGTATGTGTTTATTGTCCGAGTTCTTCATTAGTTGTAACCTTTATAAGGACAGGTATTTTGTCTGTCTTGTTTCTTGCTCTCTACCCAGTAACTAGAATAGTTACTGGAGCATTGGAGGTTGGATACCTACTGGAAAAGTGAATAACACAATAGAATTTTTTTAATCTTAAAAGGAGTACTCTTAGGTGTGCTTTTTTGAGATGATGTAACTTTTGATTTGCCCCTTTAAATTAGTATTATGATCTAGAGATAATTTTTTTTATTTTGAAATATCTAGGCTAAGATGATCAAGTAATTTGTTTGTTGTCCTATAACCTAGGTTTGTCACTTGATATTTTATTGCATATTCAAAAAAACTTCAAGTATTCTTATTTAATATACATTAAATCAAATATCCATCACATATTTGATCATATAATTAAAATTGATAGAATTTTAAATGGTAGTGCATAGGTTATTCCTCTAACTCTTGAGTGATTGGTGGAAGAAAAACAATTGGTACTCCATTCTCTACTATGATATAACATAAACTATTACATGGTTGTGGTCCTATTTTAAACTTCTGTGTGTTAGTTCTATAAGCACTCAGCTCTCCAATATTGTTTTTAGGTTAACTCAGATTCCATATTTTGTTATTGACTTTTATAATGACCCCAAAATTTGACACTGAGTGTCAAATAGATGGGGTGAAAAGTTACAAACTAATTGTGATTTCATTTAGGCTCTGAATCCTCAAACGGCTGCAGCAACAACATGAATGCCTGTCAGCAAATTTGCCTGCCTGTACCAGGAAGACTGTTCTCCTGTGCCTGCGCCACTGGATTTAAACTCAATCCTGATCATCAGACCTGCTCTCCATACAATTCTTTCATTGTTGTTTCCACGCTGCGGACAATCAGGGGCTTTAGCTTGCAATTGTCAGATCATTCAGAAGCCATGGTGCCAGTGGCAGGCCCAGGTACGTTCCTCCAATACAAGTAACATTTGACTCCACTGGATGCCATGTTGAAGTCCTTATAGCATTTCTATATGAAGTCCATATAGCATTTCTCCATGTTTGGATTCAGCACGTAAGGAAGCATGTTTATTCTGCTTGATAACCATATTCACATGTGCTCATGATTGATCTCTGCTTTCCTATGTCTAAAAAGTCATCTAAGTTACCATCTTGTAAATATATTATACAGTCAGCAAGTTTTTCATCCAGCTTTGCATTTTGAAAAATATCAAATGCAGAGAAGTTGAAAAGTGTAGTGAACACCCTTATACTTGCTAGATTCAACCATCGTTAACATTTTGCCACAATTGATACTTACGTTTGATCACCTGGTAATGGTGATCACCATGAAATCTCTGCCTTTTTGCCCCTCTACAATTTATGTGAAAATTTTGGGGTTATACTTTGATACCCTATGAATATCTTTTCCCCCAAGCATCTTTTATTCATTGGTTTTTGTCTTTGTCTGAAATGATGATTTAATTGGGAATTGCAAAATGGTTCTTTTTCTTGCTTTATTATTCCTTCTACATTCTTCTCTCCTTTTTATTATCACATACACTCAAGTTTTTATTTCTTTAATTCAGTGTAGAATCATTTAGCATAATTGTTCTTTTGATGCTCCTTTTGATCCATTTTGTCTGGGAAGAGCCTCTCATACTGCTGCTATATTCTTTTGACATGATTCCATTAGTGTTTGAATGCTTCCTTACTTCCTGGTCTAATAAATATGTTCCAGGCTTACCTTGTACCTTCCCTTCCCAAACCTATGCTTAACCATTTCTCCCAGAAGCCGGTACTGTTTATTGTGGGAAGTGACTTTTAGAAACTAAGATCTGGGGGTAGTTGTGCTCATTGCAACTGGGAAATAAATAGTTTTATTTCATAATCAGGGCATGGTTTGAGCAAAGGGGATTTGGAATGAGGGTTAGAGAGGAAGGGCAAACATTTTTAAAAGTTCTAATTCAAGCTAGAGCATAGTTTAATGATCTTTTCTTTAATGTTCCAGGACGAAATGCACTGCATGTGGATGTGGACGTATCTTCTGGCTTTATTTATTGGTGTGATTTTAACGTCTCTGTGGCATCTAATAATGCAATCCGTAGAATCAAACCAGATGGGTCTAATTTTACAAACATCGTTACAGATGGGATAGGAGTAAATGGAGTCCGGGGTATTGCAGTGGATTGGGTAGCAGGTGGGTAAGCTGTATAGTGATTTTATTGAAAAGCTTTTTGTGTTTGCATTTCTATCATCTTATTTATACTATAAAGTTTAACATACATGTGGCAGATCTATTTCCCTAGATGTTTATTGAGATTAGTTAAGATAAGCTGAATTTTTAGAATCAATGTAACAGCCTTGTGCCTATTAATGATAGTGTTTCAGTTGACAGATTCATTATAGATGATCTCATTATAGATTATTTACTGAGTCGTTGGCAAAATGGAAAGAAATATTTAATTATGTGGACTTATTTCACCCTTAAAGGAACATCTAATTTCTAAATTAGAAATGTCTAAATTTTCAAAGAGAAAGGAATATCAAAATATAAACCATAAAATGGCAATCATTTATTTTAAAGCTGAGCAATTGTAGTTGCTGAATTCTTAATTGCTTCCTCATGTTATTTATGAAAACCCTTTGATTATTAGGTACTTTGTTGTAGTTAACTGAAATGCCTGACCCAACATTATATTAACTTTTCTATACTGATTTATATACTTAATTTTGAATTACCATCCAGTTTTTCATAATACATTGAAAAACAACTGTCAATAGTCTATGGCCTATGGGCCAAATGTAGCCCATGCTAAGTAAATTCATTTATGTATTGTAAACTATCTTCCCACCATACTTTTTTTGCTCTAACATTTACTTTGTTCTGTAATGCCCAAATTTGGTGACTTTAGAAGGTCCATGGGATGATGAAAACATCTACACTAGTTAGAAACAGTGTAGGAACAGTTAGGAACTGTTAGTTCCTAAGAGTAAATATTTATTTTCCTAAGCCTAAACTGAGATATTTATCCTCCTGGGAAAGACAACATATACTGGCTCAAACCTCTATCTTACAAGAGCTATCTTCTTTTTTCTTGGTTTGCCATTAATCAGCATGCTCTTTCATTTTCCTGCAGGAAATCTTTATTTCACCAATGCTTTTAGATCTGAAACACTGATAGAAGTTCTAAGGATCAATACCACCCACCGCCACATTCTCCTTAAAACCATAGTGGATATGCCCAGAGACATTGTTGTGGACCCCAAGAATCGATACCTCTTCTGGTCTGACTATGGGCAGAACCCAAAGATTGAACGGTCTTTTCTTGACTGTACCAATCGAACTGTGCTTGTATCAGACATCACTGCCACACCACGGGGCTTGGCATTGGATCATAGCAGTAACTACATTTATTGGGTTGATGATGCTGTAGATTTAATTGCAAGGATCAGCATTGAGGGAGGGGAAACTGAAGTGATTCGTTTCGGCAGTCATTACCCAGCTCCTTATGCCATCACCGTATTTGGAAATTCTATCATATGGGTAGATAGGAATTTAAAGAAAATCCTCCAAGCCAGCAAGGAACCAAATAGAGCAGATCGACCAACAGTGATAAGGGACAATATTGATTGGCTAAGAGATGTGACCATCTTTGACCAGAGTGTCCAGCCTCGGTCACCAGCAGAGGTCAACAACAACCCTTGCTTGGAAAATAATGGAGGATGCGCCCAATTCTGCTTTGCTCTGCCTAAATCACAAACCCCTAAATGTGACTGTGCCTTTGGGACCCTGCAAGCTGATGGTAAGAGCTGTGCCATTTCATCAGAAAATTTCCTCATCTTTGCTTTGGATGATTCCTTGAGGAGCTTACGTTTTGACCCCAAAGACTATAGCCAACCTTTCCCAGCAATAAGTGTGGAAAGAATGGCTGTGGCCCTAGACTATGACAGCATAGATAACAGAATCTACTTCACACAACTTTTGCCATCCGGAAAAGGCCAGATTTCCTATATCAACCTGAATTCAAGGAGCAGTCCTCCCACTGTTGTTGTTTCGGGTAAGTGCACTCTAATTGTAGCTTATCTTGGAAAGAGATGCAGTGGGATCAACACACATGGATGACCCAGGGATTCTATAATGTTTATTGAGATTCTGACTTCTTTTTATGTGTTTGTTGGTTGTATGTCCAGGCATAGGGAGTCCTGAGGGCATTGCCTTTGACTGGATCAATAAAAGAATTTATTACAGTGACTACACCAATCAGATGATTAAGTCCATTGCCACGGATGGGTCTAGACACACTCTGATAGCCCAAGTTCCAAAGCCAAGAGGAATTGTGTTAGATCCTTGCCAAGGGTATGTCATGATTGCTTATTTCTGGAGGGAGCGGGGTCTGAAATTATCTTATGTTAATAGAGAGCCAGTGTTTCGTGGACTTGTAATACTGTAGCTACAGATTAAGGGATGAAAGAGCATGAGTGACCTTACTTGGGAAGGAACCTTGGTTGGTGCTCCTAGGAAGTCTGGCCGCATACTGGGGAATTAATGCCCCGACTCAGTAAATCCCTGTTGGACAAGCTGTATGGGTGGGAATGGAGTAAGTTTCCATTTGCTCTATTGGTGTCAGATATAACTGTTATATTTGCAGTTAAAGAATGCTGCTGTCTTTCTTAAGTAAAAAGAAGTGAGTTCCTTGTGGTGAATTACGACTCCTTTTGGATCACTAGGTACATGTATTGGACTGACTGGGGTACCAATGCCAAAATCGAGATGGCCACAATGGGTGGATACTCCCGGAGAAGCTTGGTGGACAGGGGCCTGGTCTGGCCCAACGGGCTCACTCTGGACTATGAACAAAACCTTATCTACTGGGCAGATGCTAATCTGTACGTGTCTTTGGTTATTCTTGTGGGTATTGATGAGATTTCTTCCTCCCTGTTCAAAAGAAGAGGGATATGCATAATGTGGTGAAATACTGGTGAATAGACCTGTGAAAATTGATCTCTATCATGAGACTGAGTAATTATGAACTGAAAGACATCTAAAGATGCATTACTGGACAAGTTAATTTCAACTATGGTTATAAATATAATCATTCAGTTTATAATCATGTAACTACCTCGAAAAATGAATGACTTTAAATGTACACTGATAGTAACTTTTCTCTGGGTTTTAACATTCAGTGTCTTGTAAAAGCATTTTCCTTCAGTCTTTGTCTTTTGATCATCTTCTCAAAAGAAAAATCATTTCTTGTGCCAGCTTCTTCTCAGTCCATTTCGCAATATTTTCTTTATAAAGTTCTGTCAGCTCTAATTTTTGCATGTAACTCTCCAATCACTTCTGAAATTACATATATTCCCATCATCCTAATGATTGAAGATATGAGATGATTTTGTTTATTATGGCTGGTATCTGCATGTTGGGAATCTTAAACTTTCCTTGCTTATTTTCTTATGATTTTTGGTCTCGTGATGCTGAGTACCTAACAACTTTATCTTTATTTTCTCACTTGAAATAAAGCAGGGATGTTTTGTGTCTAAATTAGGAAGATATCTCAAAGTCAATGACAAATGGAAAAACTTATTAAGCGGGTGGGAAGGGAAAAGTAATTCACATTTTATTGAGTGACTACTATGTGCCAGACACCAAGACAGGTATTATTTCCAAGCAAGAGGTATATTATTTCACAATACTTCCCACTGTTCGTTTCTTTTTCCTGTTTCATTTAGTAGGATTACTTGTGGGTTATATTAATATTTGGATATCATTTATATAGGCCATTGTTTAATAAGGAGATGAAGTTCTCCCATTACCAGAAGAAACATTTCTTGCTGCCATACGCTCCACTTGAAAGGAAAGTTGGGGGCTTATGTAAAAGTCATGATTGTACTGAGGCATTGGGTGCCAGTTGAGGACCTTAATCCTTCTAGATTCTAGTATTTTCTTTTTCCATTTTCATTTTAGGGAGAAGATTGAGCGCATGGATCTAGAGCACTATCTGAGGGAGGTCATTGTCAGCAGAGCCAATAGTCCTTTTGGCTTGGCTATTTATGGCCAGTATGTTTACTGGACTGACTTGCTCACTCAGAAAATTTATCGAGCTAACAAAGTTGATGGGTCAGGCCAGACTGCAGTGACCGTGACCCTTCCCTTTCGGCCTAAGGGTATTCGTGCTGTTGTGAAGGACCAACAACAATGTCTCAGTCCTTGCGATCGGTTTAATGGGGGCTGTAGCCATATTTGTGCACCAGGTAAATACTTTGGTCACTTCTTGCGAAGAGTTGACTCATTGGAAAAGACTCTGATGCTGGGAGGGATTGGGGGCAGGAGGAGAAGGGGACGACAGAGATGAGATGGCTGGATGGCATCACCGACACAATGCACATGAGTTTGGGTGAACTCCGGGAGTTGGTAATGGACAGGGAGGCTGGCGTGCTCCAATTCATGGGGTCGCAAAGAGTCGGACACAACTGAGCGACTGAACTGAACTGAACTGAAAGCATTGGGCACAAAGATAGAATCATGGAGAGTGATAATAATGATGACCACTAGTAGGGAAGGCTGAGGGAATATTCAGCTCCAGCACGAGCAAAGATTCTCTTTGTTTTCAGAGGAATTTCTAAAATAGATTTCAGGGTTTGTATGTTGAGAAGAAGACTTAAGGTTTTTTTTCTTTCCTATTCCATATGGAGCCTTCTTACAATGACATTTTAAATTCAAGCTTAATGGAGGTAGAAAGAAATATGCAGGTTTGGCTGCTGCATATCATGTCTTGAATAGAAATTTCATACTTTCACTTAGGAGGTACTGTTTATAGTTGAATAAACAGAGTGTGCCTCAGAAGTATGTTTTATAGAGAATGATAAATTCATAAGAGGATGTGCTTTTTGAGACTATTGCTGTGCAGATTTTGCTGAGAAGGTAGAATCATTGTTAATGTTTCAATGAAGATAAGAAATAGTGGTTTAAAGATTAGGGTGAATTAGCCACATTCATTAGAAACTGGTGGTGGTTCATATTGATGAAAACATAACGTAGAGCAGAGTTTCCATGTCTTAGAGGATGTTTAATAATATAGAAGCTGTTGCCAGTGCTCTTCAGGGGGAGAAAATATCAGTGTTTGCTACAGAAATATTTTGCTTTTTTCTGGGCTTACCTTTCTTCAGGTCCAAATGGCGCTGAGTGCCAGTGTCCACATGAGGGCCGCTGGTACCTGGCCAACAACAATAAGTACTGTATCCAGGATAATGGTACCCGGTGTGACAGTTCCAAGTTCACCTGCCTCAGTGGGAAGTGCATCCCTGACCAGTTGCAATGTAATGACATCGACGACTGTGGTGACAGCAGTGATGAGCTGGAAACTCTCTGTGGTGAGCTGAACTCTTGGAACTTTTGAAGTTCACGATGTACCTAGTGTTTGGTCCTTTTACAAGCAAAGAACATGTACCTTGAGAATCTAGACTGCACTTTGCTTAAATCACGCAACAGTGGATACATACGCTGTGAAGTAGTGTTCGATGCTTTATTAGGAAGCACCTCTGAAGTGCACCTAAGAAAGAGCAGAGATGCTGCATGCCATTTATAGTCTGGGGAGCTCTGGGAAAATTACTTAACCTTTCTGAGCCTCAGTCCCATGAAAGCATTGTGTTTGCATGCTTTCATGAAACTGAGATAAACTTATACATTGAGATGGTAGAGGAATGGAGTGACTTTGCCATTTGTGTCAAATACTCCATTTGCTTAAAAAAAGTATACAACATATTTGCTTAATTTAGCTAATTTAAAGTTTGAGCTCACTTTGCACACAGTACGTGTGGCAGCTTTTGCCTTGGAAGGTCAACTCAAAGTGTCTTATTTTACTTCATTGTATCTTTTTAGAAAACGGGATGATGCATTAATCCGCGAGCTTCTTCAATGTTTTTTTCAATATTTTTCCCCCTCCTCTCAGCGTTCCACAGCTGCCCTTCGACAAGCTTCACCTGCGCCAACGGGCGGTGTGTGCCATACAGTGATCGCTGTGACCACTACAATGACTGTGGCGACAACAGCGATGAGGCCGGGTGCCACTTCAGGGCTTGTAACAGAACAGAATTTACTTGCAGTAACGGAAGGTGCATCCCTTCTGAATTAGTCTGCGATGGGGTAGACAACTGCCTTGACAACAGTGCTTCAGACGAGAAAAACTGCCGTAAGTTCACCTTAAGTTCTTAATGGGCTTTGGAGCCTCGAACTCTCAGAGCCTGGGTGATGTAAAGACGATGCATTTCTGAGAAAGAACCGACAATATTCATCTAAAACATACATTTCATTTTACATGTCTACTAGTGATTTTTAAAAATAATTGTACCTAATATTTGATTTATTCATACGATCTTTGACTATTTTCACCTTCAATATTTTATTTGGTTTGTGTTTCTGATTATTGTGAAGCTTTACCAATGATTACTGACAAAATTAATTGATTAATGTGTGTGGTTAATGTTTGTTATGCACAGAGCTATGTAGTACAGTGTTGACTGAAATGATTTGATAAATTGCTTTTTAGTGAGTTGCTTTTCCCAAATTCCTGGAACTTACAGTTTAGCATCTTGAGAAAACAGTAGCACAGAGTATGAGCAATAATGCATTTTCAGTTTGGGTATATCTACATGTTCTGCTGTCTTTGTATGCGGTTACACACAATATTTATTTGGGTGTGCCAGTATTATTGCCTGGATAATCCTATGGACAGAGGAGCCTGGTGGGCTACAGTCCTGGGGTCACAAAGATCCAGACATGACTGGGTGACATCCAGAGCATGCACCCCTGCCTTTTTGTTGTTTGTTTTTTTTTAACAAGTGGTCAATATGTTTCATCCATGCCTCCAACTTTTTTCCTGAGTATTTGAAAGCAACTTCCAGAAACACATGTCACTGATAAAGACATTTGTTCTGCTTTACAGTGTTATGTTGGTTTCTGCCATACAACAAGGTGAATCAGCCATAAGTATACATATACCCCCTCCTTGAGCCTCGCTCCCTTCCCACCTCATCTCATCCCTCTAGGTCTTCACAGAGTACCAGGCTGAGCTCCCACTAGTTATCTGTTTTATACATGGTAATATATATTTTGAAAAAGAACTACTATTCTAGCATTATGCTTAACAAAGTCAACAATACTTACTTAATGTCCTCTAGTACTAAGTCCATATTCAAATTTTATCGCTTAGCCCCAAAATGTCACCAGTTCATCTGTTCACATCAGGATTCAAAGTCTACACATTGATTTAGGTTGGAATTGAGACCCAGACCTTTGATTACATTAGACTTAGTTCTTTGGGCAAGAACACATCATAGGTGGAGCTGTCTATTTCTTGTTATATCACATCATGAAGCATATAATGCTTGATTATTCCACTTTAAGTGAGGACGATATTAATTTAGAAGTCAGTTTGAATCTTCCCTTTAGGAAGTTCCCATCAATTGTTCACCCAGTGGTTTTTAACCATGGATGGTTGTTCCATGAATTTATTATTATTTTAAGGGTTATAAATCAGGTATTTAAAATTTTTACTATTCCATCCACAGTTATTAGCTCAAGTTCTCTAAAGAAGAAATTTCCCTTATCAGCTATTTTGTTACTCTGAAATACAATTCTGCAGAGGAAATGTTTGATTCTTTCTTTCCCTTTTCAGTTTTCAGAGTAGTAAGTTGGTGACCAGTGAGCATTAAGCTTTGGCTTTGTTTTGTTTTTATTATTGTATTAAACTCATGGATTTTTACATATTTGAGTTTTAATGAGATGAAGTAACTTACTGCTTTTGGTGCTTAATTGTCCTATTTTTGGCAGCGGGAATCCTGCTAAGTTGGATCCTTTTTTATTTTGACTTGATCCTATTCGATCTTCCATAGTACATTTCAGGCTTGTGCATTTCTTGTCTCAGACCTGGAATTTGTCTCATTCCTTTTGTGTGTGGTATTTAAAAATTACTGGGACTTCCCTGGAAGTCCAGTGGTTAAGACTTCCAACACAGAGGGTATGGATTCCGTCTCTAGTTGGGGAACAAAGATCCCACATACCTCATGGGCAAAAGACCAACACATAAAACAGAAGCAATATTGTAATTTAATAGACTTTAAAAAAAATTAAAATTACCACAGTGTTGGGTTACCTATTCCTATTTGGCCTTTATTGCTTCTAGGCCTTTTTAGTGGACAGGACTAGGAAATACAGTTCTAAAGGGAAAAAAAATGATATTGGTATTTTCCATTTTAATTTAAGATAAACATGTTTTTACCTTTTAGATTTTATAATCACATCTCTTACACTTAAAATCTTAGTTTGTAATAGGTGACATAGTCACTTATTTGCTTTATTTTAGAATACTTTCAAAATAACCATGCTATGCTATGCTAAGTCACTTCAGTCGTGTCCGACTCTGTATGACCCCATAGACGGCAGCCCACCAGGCTCCCCCGTCCCTGGGATTCTCCAGGCAAGAACGCTGGAGTGGGTTGCCATTTCCTTCTCCAATGCATGAAAGTGAAAAGTGAAAGTGAAGTTGCTCAGTCATGTCCGACTCTTAACGACCCCATGGATTGCAGCCTACCAGGCTCCTCCGTCCATGGGATTTTCCAGGCAAGAGTACTGGAGTGGGATGCCATTGCCTTCTCTGAAAAGTAACCATACAAATGTAATTAAACATTTTATGTCCTTCTTGTTCTTAGATTATTTCCCATTAGAAATATGCAGTCATTTGTTACTATTTCCAAATTTTGGAAATTGCTTTTCTTTATCCATTTTTATTTCATTGTGTTCAATTATAGAAAATAATGTGCATGGATTCATAGTCATGTAAAAATTGTATGACAAGGTACACTCACAGACGTCCTTCATGCTTGCCCTCTCCACCCTGTTCCCTCCATACTATTCTCAATCTGTTCATAGGAGTGACAATTTTCGTTAGTTTATCTTTTCATTTTTGTTTTAAATGTAAGCATTTCTTTCTTGCTGGACACACACAGTTATCAGTTTTCATACACAAAAGATAGCCTAGTGTTTTGCTTTCCTGCTGTTAATGCATCCTGGAGCTCATGCCATCTTTCCTTATCAATATATAGAGATCTTCTTCATTCATGTTACTCCATTGTATGGGGAGTGAGGAGACTGGGAAGTCTTGGTGATGCTGTTAAATAATGAAAATAGGAAATGCTCTTTTTACTAGAGACTATATGGCATCACATAACTGTCATGAGTTATGCCTCTCTGATAGTTTCCCTTCTGCTGGTTTGTGTAGTAGATAGGTTAGCATGGACATATATGACGTACACGTGATGAATATGTTCCAAATTGTTTTTCTGGTTGTCTTTTTCAAGCTGAACGCACGTGCCATCCTGGATATGTAAAGTGTACGAATTCAACGATTTGTATTCCACGTTCTTTCTTGTGTGATGGAGACAACGATTGTGGAGATATGAGTGATGAAAACCCCCTTTTCTGTGGTAAGATAAACCTTTTGTGGTTCCAGGCATGCATGTCTTGAGCTAATACAGACACATGGCTTCTGTGTTTCGGCTAATTTCAATTTGTCCTCTCAAGTGGACCTTATAAATAGATACTGCTGCTGCTGCTGCTGCTAAGTCGCTTCAGTCATGTCCGACTCTGTGCGACCCCATAGACGGCAGCCCACCTGGCTCCCCCGTCCCTGGGATTCTCCAGGCAAGAACACTGGAGTGGGTTGCCATTTCCTTCTCCAGTGCATGAAAGTGAAAAGTGAAAGTGAAGTTGCTCAGTCGTGTCCGACTCTTAGCGACCCCATGGACTGCAGCCCACCAGGCTCCTCCGTCCATGGGATTTTCCAGGCAAGAGTACTGGAGTGGGGTGCCATTGCCTTCTCTGTGTAAATAGATACAGCAGGCAGTTATTTAGGATGTAATTGGAGGGGCATAAGAAGTCCCTTCTCTCTGTTCCCTGGCTGGATGCCTGACTCCAAATATTTCTTCCAGGGATCAACTATAATGCATAACCTCCTATAATTAAAGGTCTTTCATCTTCAGGAACTACAGGCAGTATTTGCAAAATAAGCCCTCATATTTATTCTCAATACGTTTATAACAACCATTAGTAACTGAAAGAATTTTTGTCTTTTTCATATGTTTGACTTTCAGAAACCTTAATATTTAGTTGTTTGGTTCAATCAAATAATTTCTTATATTTATAGCTCAAATTCTTAAGTTCAATAACTTTGAAACTATTAGTGTAAATAGATGCATCCTTTAAGAATTTAGGAATGGTTACCAGGCCAGGTTACAATCCAAGAGTAGGAATCAGTTGTAAAAACAGCCACAAGAGGAAATAGAAAATCTAGAAAACATATCAGACCATAACCTCAGGTTATATGAGAAAAGTTTACACATAGGCAGAATCATTTACTCAAATAAGTTGCAAGGATGAATAAGAGCAAAACTTTGATAATTCTCTAGAATCATGGTCTAATATGGCTTAAAAGGTTGTGTATAGAGTGATTTGGTTATTTTGTTGTTTTTTTCTTTTCAGTAGAATTTATTTTGTGTTACGGCAGAAAACATAGAACCATGTTTTCTTTTATCTATAATTTGATTTCATGTATCAAAAAATAGTCTTTTTGGTATTTCTAATAAGTGCAATTCATTTTCTGAATCTCTGAAATTTAGGAGACTGGAGAAGTATTGCTCTCCCATGTTCTTTCCTCTGGATGGAAAACTTCTATAAAAACTCATGCCTCAGTCTTCCTGTCTTGGCAACTCCTACCCAGTTCAGAGATATCGGCAGGTTGTGAGGAGCAAGCTTGTGTGTTGCTCATGGATTTTCTCTTCTTTACCTACTGCAGCCACTCGGTCGTGTGGGAGCGATGAGTTCCATTGCACCTCTGGGCCCTGTATTCCTGCACGTTGGTATTGTGATCATGAAAAAGACTGTTCTGACGGCTCTGACGAACCTCCCACTTGTGGTAAGAGAGTGAGCCAGCATGGAAAGCATTGTGATGCAGCTGGCACCCCTCTTCCAACTGCTTCAAATGTAAACTATGGTTCTAGCTAGGGAATGTTTGCACTCCTTGCTGATACCCCTCAGCAGATATTCATTAAAAGCCTGGTCATGTAGGGCACTGGGTGGATTGTTGGGCAGGATATGGAAGTTGCTGATTGATGCAAACAAAGAGTTGCATCTACCAAAAGTTGGTGATGCACCTACTACCTACCTGGTTTGTGGAACTCAATTAATTGTAATTGACTCTGAATTGGAATTTCTGAATTTGGGTGAGTTCTCACCCATAAGACTATGGGAGGATCTAAAGGTTATTGAGAGCATGATGTACATGCCGAGGGGGCAGGTAAGGGGCACACGTTTCTTCCTGCTCTGTGTACCAGCTGAGGGGTTAGGGTCCCAAGGCCATCTGAGCTTCCTGAGATGTTCCAAGGACCTAGTTATATTCTTGGAGGCAGTTGTGTGTTGCTTGTGTTTGAAGGCTGCTATTTACCTTTGCAAATCCTAATCTGTATCCATGCACAATTTTTTAAACATAATTGTAAAAATCTGAATGTACAATCTTCTATATTGCTTTTTTTAGGGGGTCTGGCAATATTGTTGTATGTGGGTCAGCAAACTATGGCCATGCTTGTCTTTTTTTTTTTTTTACAGATTTTTTTTGACATTGACCATTAAAAAAAAGTTTTTATTGAATTCATTACAGTATTGCTTCTGTTTTATGTTTTCTTTTTTCTTGGCCATGAGGAATGTGGGATCTTAGCTCCCTGCCCAGGTATCGAACCCACACCCCCTGGTTATATTATAGTGTCAAGTAGTTGTGAAAAAGAACATATGGCCTGAAGCTTAAAATATGTATACTGTCTGGTTAAGAGAGACTTCTCTAACCCATGTTGTCATCTTCATACTCTTGATTAATGGCTGTGTGATATTCCATTGAGTGGCTATATGATCATTGAGTTAACTGCCTCTATTTTAAGTATTTAGATTGCTTTATTTTTTCTGATATTATAAATATCACTGTAGTAAGTACCATCACTTTTTTTTGGAGGGGTATTTTCTTAAGACCATTAGCCTAGTTTTGCAGCTGAATTCAGGCTATTTTCTATTCCTGTTTTTCCTTGGGCTCAAATTCTGTGGCTAATAGAGAATGGTATTTGAAGCTCCTTGACAATTTCTTTTTCCCCAACACTAAAAGTTTTGTAGAAAACAAAGGGCACACAGAGTTTTAAGGAGCTGTAAAAGAAATAGTAGTTGTTAGGTGAGTAGAAGGGTCTTAGAGATTATTTTAAATATATGAACTATTGGTTCAGATATATGAAGAATAAATAGTTTCCAAACTTATCCATGGGAACCAAAGTCATTATCAATTAGTATTATCAATTAGTACCAACTATCTGACATATTTAAATAGAAGTAAACACACAATCTGATATTAATGGATTTTCATAATATACAGAGATATTTTTTTCTTCTAGTTTTATTGAGATTGACATATAGAACTGTGTAAAATTAAAGTGTAGAACATAATGATTTACATACATCATGAAATGATTATCACAATAAGTTTAGTGAACATCCAATACACAGATATTATTTTAAATAAATAATAAGATGTATACAAAAGAGTGAAATCCCCATTCTTTCACCCTCTTACAATCCCCTCACCTCCAGACATAACTGCTATTAAGTGTGAATTCTTTATCTGTATATCCTGACATATAGGGATCTTACTATATATATCTTTCTGCTGTTCCCCTCCCACTTTTTTTTTATCCTAACAATATCTTATCAGTTAGAAAATACACCTCTCCCTCTTGAACCTCCCTGCCATCTCCCTCCCCACCCCACCCCTCTAGGTTGTTACAGAGCCTCTGTTTGAGTTCCCTGAGTTATACAGCACATTCCCATTGGCTGTCTCTTTTATATGTGGTAATAGAAAACAACAAAATTCTGTAAAGCAATTGTCCTTCAATTAAAAAATAATTAATAAAAGAAAGAAAATACATGTCCATCTTATCTTTGTACTGCCGAATATTGCTGTAAAGTGTGGATGTTCCTTGTGTTTTTATCCCTTTCCAACTGCTGGGCATTTAGCTTGTTTCCGTTTTTTCCTTGTAAGATGTAATGCTGGAATGAACATCCTGCGTATGTGGGAAGGCTTGATCTCTGGGAGTCAGTTTCCTGTGTCAAAGCCTTTCAAAGGCTGTATTGATACATACTCCATTTTTCCAGCTCGTGGAAGTTCACGTTTCTCCTTACTGTTATCATTGTGCTGTATTTTAATAGTTAAAATTAAATGTTCTTTTGCCTTAGGCTAATTTTGAGGGATCTCTGGGATTTTGGGCATATGACAACTTGATTTGTTAACATGTGGGATATGATTAAAGAATTCTAATTGGTGTTCTAGGAAGCCCTTGCTATAGTATGTTTCTCTCAAGATTCCTGACTGCACATGACTCTTCTCATCAAGAGTGCTTTTTTTTGTTTTTTTCCCAGATTTTTCTCAGTCAACGTGCGCCAGTGATTATTTCAAGTGTGACAATAACAGGTGCATCCCAATGATGTGGGTCTGTGATGGTGATAATGACTGTGGAGACATGAGTGATGAGGATGAAAGACATAACTGCAGTAAGTGCAAACAATTAATTCCTCTCTGGAGTCATGTTTCAAGGAAACAGTAGCTTGATTTTTCTGTCTTTGGAGAACATGGTTGTCACACAGGTTCTTTTTTATTGAAAGTACGCAGATAGAATGTTATCTTTATTTTTCTGCTCAGGAATGTTTTATATTATCTACATAAATGCTTGTAAAGGATGAAAAATGATTTTAATGTTTTTTTTTTTTTCTGTTGCATTTAGGTAATGGAAATAATGTCCTACATTTCTAGAACAGATAAAGAGAGCTCAGTTGGCCACTGAGTTAGCAGCTTTAATACTGTTGCAATTAACTGTGCCTCTAGTTTTATCCATTACCCTAGAGTTGTTAAGCGGGGGGCAGGGGTCATTCTTTTAAGTGAATTATGGAACAGACTATGAAACAACATTTCCCATTACCAACAGAGCATAGAACTCTAAATTCAGGTGTCTTAGAGTATCTTTCCATGGTAGGATAATAAAAACAATGACTCAGTGATCTTTGCATTTGATTCTCACATGTCCGTGACTTTGGCGATGGCCCCTGTTGCTCCATATCCTCTATGAAATGGGTGGGCAGCTGCCCAGATCTGGACTGTAGTGTGTACTTTTCTCCCATATCTCTTCTTCAAGACTCCTCTCCTTTTGTCTCCTCTTCACCCTCAGATAAAATATCTCTATTTTATACTGCAGAGTTTCATGATTATATGTTAGCATTTTCGCTCTTTCCTAAAGTGTCATGGTGTCTGTCAACTCTTATTAAGAAGTACTCTTGCTGTGTATCTAGGAAAGAAGCCCTAGCTTTTTAGAAAATTCTGTGATTTTTTTGCTGTCTAGATAACCATTGTGAGTTTCACTTTTCTCATAAAACTGGCATAAAATGCCTATCTCACATTGTGTTTGTGTGATTATACTTTATAAAATTAAAAAAAATTACCAAATGTATGGGATTTTTAGTATCCAATTAATAAAATGCAAGTAGTTTTCTATATCCCTAAGGGAAAACTGTGACCTTACATTAATTTTATGGAAATTAAATTATGAGGTGTTTATCTTTACTTTTTACTTCTGAAAAAAATTCAAGGTCCAAAGCATTTAAAATGAAAATTTGGGAGAGTAATTTGTCTTCCTATTTTCCCTTCATTTCCTTTCATCCCTCAGACTATTATGTAACGTAAAGCAAGATAAATACTGATGCAAACTGAACTTGACTGCTGGAATGAGCTCTCATATGATTCCTGATTCTCTTTGTGCTTTAGCTTCAGAGAATCGCAACTGCTCAAGTTCTGAGTTTGCCTGTGAGGTTGGTGTGCGTCCACACAGAGGGTGTATCCCTAAATCGTGGGTTTGTGATGGCGAAGCAGATTGCCTTGATGCCCTTGATGAGCACCAGAATTGCACCAGAAGATCCTGCTTTGGAACAGAGTTCGTCTGTAACAATGGCTTGTGTATCCCCAACCACTTCA
The DNA here is from genome assembly GCF_032452875.1 of Bos javanicus. Classification (NCBI taxonomy): domain Eukaryota; kingdom Metazoa; phylum Chordata; class Mammalia; order Artiodactyla; family Bovidae; genus Bos; species Bos javanicus. Next base: position 27,063,961 of record NC_083869.1, read on the forward strand.
GGTGAATTGGGGATTAAAAAATTTATTAACAAACCTCAAAAGTCCATGAGGCAGGGCTGGGGCCCATGATACTTTTCATGGCCTCTGAAAATGTTTGGACTTCTTTTAAAATCAAAAGAAAAAAAATAAAGAGAACTTTTAGGTCAAAGAAAGTATTTACATACTAAATAATAATATATATGCCTTTATACCAACGTAGTCCTTAAATATAATTTTAAATATTTTTATGGAGGAAGGGGCCCATGAAAGCAGAAGTGCCTGGGGTCCATGAAGGTCATAACGTGACCTTGCACAGAGGATCAGAAAGATGAGTGAAGTGGGCTCACTAGAAGAAAAGTCTTTCTTGAGGCAGCTGATGCTCAGGGTTTGCCACTTGGAATAGAGGCATGGGCATAAGAAATACTTCATTCAATTCTTTCTGCTATAAGAAAAGTGACAGTGTGAGCAGGATGATGAATGGGACTGCACGCTGTGGCTCAGGGTCAGCCTGACAACAGAGAGAGGCAGGTGAGGCGGACTGTGGGCGTGTGCCCCTGCTAAGAGACACAGACGCTATCAGCATCATGTGTTTGGAGAGAAATTGGGGATCTGGATTTTCACCTGAAATATTCTGATTTTAAGTGGTACTGGGTCTCATGACACAGGTGTGACCGGAACAATGACTGTGGTGACTACAGTGATGAGAGGGGCTGTGTGTACCCTACCTGCGACGAGACCCTTTTTACGTGTCAGAACGGACTCTGCATTAATAAGGCTTATGTCTGTGATGGGGACAATGACTGTAAAGATAACTCTGATGAGCTGGAGCACCTGTGTCACACCCCAGAAACCACATGCCCCCCTCATCAGTTCAGGTGTGACAATGGGAACTGCATTGAGATGATGAAAGTCTGTAACAACTTCCCTGACTGCTCAGACAACAGTGATGAGAAAGGATGTGGTGAGTATAATGGAAGATTAGGGAAAAGGAAACGAGGGGGACTGAACATGGATTCTCAACCCTTTCTGACTTAGTAGGACCTTTCAGTCGGTTCTCTAAGTAGCACACTGCCAGAAAATTATTGTTGTTTGTCTATCAAAAAGCAAGGATTTCTTGGTCTATAAGGTCAGTCACACACGTTTTTTGGACTAATCAGTTAGTCAGTTAGCCATTCATTATAGAGAATAGGAGATAAACAAATTAAGGCCATCCATATCTAAGAGCAAACAGCACTGATCTTGCAATGACTTGTTGCAATGACTACATTCCTTAATCTGTTCTTAATTTTCATCCTCAGGTGACTAAAGGGGAGAGTTTAACTGGAAGTCCCCCTCCCATCCCGCCCCTAACCCCACCCTGGTTGTATTAGTTGTTAAAACCATTGGTGAAGGATCAAGGAAGGAAGTTGAGTAAGAGTGACTTTTGAATAATGTGGGGCCTTTAGAAATCCCTTCTTATTTGTCCCTGTTTATTTGTCTTTTTTAGCATGATTCATTAAGAACTTGGCTCTGCCCAAACCCAACCAAACAAAAAGAACTGCATCTGTCCAGCAGGAAGGCTGACTTTTTTTTTTTAATTTAAATTTATTTTAATTGGAGGATAATTACTTTACAATATTGTATTGGTTTTGCCATACATCAACATGAATCCGCCACGGGTGTACACGTGTTCCCCATCCTGAACCCCCTCCCACTTCCCTCCCCGTACCATCCCTCTGGGTCATCCCAGTGCACCAGCCCCAAGCACTTTTTTGACCATTATGGTGGGTCCATTACTGACAACTTAGGTTCTCTGATAACTGTCTTTTACCTACAGGCATTAATGAGTGCAATGACCCTACACTCAGTGGTTGTAACCAAAACTGCACAGACACCTTAACCAGTTTCTATTGTTCTTGTAACCCTGGTTACAAGCTGTTGTCTGACAAGAGGACTTGTGTTGATATTGATGAATGCGAGGAGACGCCCTTCGTCTGTAGCCAAAAGTGTGAGAACTTACCTGGCACTTACATCTGCAAATGCGCCCCAGGCTACATCCGTGAGCCAGATGGAAAGACCTGCCGGCAGAACAGCAACATCGAGCCTGATCTCATTTTTAGCAACCGTTACTATTTAAGAAATCTAACTGTCTATGGCCATTTATACTCCCTCATCTTGCAAGGACTGGGTAATGTTGTGGCATTGGATTTTGACCGAGTAGAAAAGAGATTGTACTGGCTTGATATAGAGAATAAAGTCATTGAGAGAATGTTTGTGAATACGACAAACAGGGAGACAGTCTTAAAGCACAATCTACCTGGTGCGGAAAGTCTGGCTGTCGACTGGGTTACCAGGTAAGACAAAAGCTTTTTAAAAGTTAACAAGTTTTTGTGTTTTAAAAAGTGTTCTAGCCAGGCTTTCATCTTAATAGGGAATTGATCTTTCCAACTTGGGTTACCAGGTAGAAACATTTTAATGCTTCTGCATGTTTTGTTTTTTGTTGTTGCTGTTTTCTGCTGTGTACCTAATAATCAAATGGGATACCACAGAATCTAAAATCTAGTGATTTTTAAGAACTTATGATATGAATTTTATGGGGCGGGGCATCACAAAGGAAGAAAGAGCTCTGTTATTACTGGAGGTATGTGAAGGGATGATTCATGCTTTGGTTGGTGCATTCAGTCATTTAAAGCTGTTGCCTAAGTGTGGTGCTATTCTAGGGACTGGGGTTTGGAGGTAAACAAGACAGACACAGCCCCTGCTTTCCTGGAATTCACAGGCTACTTACAATGCTAGTCATTCCCAACTTGGGCTGGTTATAAATTAAAGAATGGCTAACTTGAAACTCTGAGCATCTTTATGGTAGACAGTGGTATTTTAATTCAACTCTACCAATTCAATCACACTTCTTCACATCTCTATTGAATCAGACACTTGGCTTTGTGGCTGACAGGAAGCTGCATGCACTTAGGCTGCAAATATTATTGCTTTGGTCACCCTTGACCCACAGAGGATGCTTCCACATCTTTTCTGTTTGATCGTCTTAAGAGTAAAGATGGGGGATGGAGAATTGGCTTCCTACTTCTAGTTGAATAATAGCCTGCCTGCTCCAAAACTGCCTGCAGAATAATCAATAAAATATTGATGTGAATACAAATATTTTATATATAATGACTCTGTGGGGTGTCAAAAAGCGTAGCAACTAACGATTTGCAGGAACAGAACTAACCATTTATCTTGTCCTTTGATTCAATGAAGGGAAAGATGGATAATATTTTAACCTTGATATTGTCATTCAGCCCTCTCGCCCCAAAACTGGTAGGATGGTATTTTCCCCTGGACTTTAGCTGCTTTCCTCTTGTCCTAGGCATGTTCTTGACCAGGGGAAAGAATTAGATACATGTGTGGTAGTCAGGAAGATGGAGAGAAAAAGTCTAGGGTGATTGTAGGATAAAATACCTTACGAATGAAGCATTTCCTCAGATGTTCAAGAGAGATTCCAACCAGATTAAACATTCCTTAAAACACAAGGCAGAATAGAACCTAGTCACATTTAGGCTTAGAGGGGAAGTTCTAAGATACAATTACTTGGAAATTTGAAATAATCTTCCCAGTATCAATAAAGATGTCCACACTAAACTCAAAGATGTTTGGTTCCCAAAGCCCTTAAACTTGATATACTAGTTTTTCAAAGCACAGTGCAAAATTTCACAGTGGAAAATTTGACTGGCTCTCAGTCCTCTTAATTTTTCCCTATTTGGGGATGGAGTGTCTTCTCCATATTCTGTTCACATGTCAGTGTTTTGATTGTTGAATAAAGAGGAATTAGTGAGTTGGCAGTAAGCTCCACAGAGTAGAGTGCCCTATGGTATAGCCAGTCTTGAATTAATTCCTGCTCTAGCTCTTATTACCCTCTGGGTCTCAGCAGCCTTATCAAGAAAACAAGAGTAACAGTAGAACTTACTCCAGCAGTTGTTGTGATCTTAGCCCTTAGCCCAGGGCCTGGCACTGAATATGAGCCTGTTCAGTCACTAAGTTGTATCCTACTCTTTGCAACCCTATAGACTATAGCCCACCAGTCTCCTCTGTCTTGGGATTTTCCCAGTAAGTATACTGGATTGAGTTTTCATTTCCTCCTCCAGTGGATCTTCCAGACCCAGGGATCAAACCCAAGTCTCCTTTGTCTCCTGCATTGGCAGGAAGAGTCTTTACCACTGAGCCCCCCGGGAAACCTGGCATTGAATAGATAGCTACTATTATTGTTGCTCTTATTACCCTCTACAGTGATAGAATCCAAAATTGTGGCCATCTCGGTCATCAGTACTCACCCAAGTGAGCAAGGCTTGTACATTTTTGGGTACTCCTTTCCTCATCCACAAGCCTAAGAAGGTACTACTGTCCTGACAGTTACTCTGACACCTAGTATGATTGGATCATGTTTACCTCTAGCAAGGAGACATTGGAGCTTTTGGAAGAGAAATCATTTCAGTGAAATTGACTATCAGACATTCTAGGAGTGTTGAACTTTGGAAGGTTATGGATACTTTAAGACTGGTGATTTGATTAAATGAAATTTGGCTCAGGTTAAGAAAGTTATTTTGCCAGCCTAGTGGGACAAGGCCAGGGAGGCGGTAAATTTTTCTTTAGCTTAAGGATGCTAGCATTCAGAGTTCCCTTTTGCAGTCTCAAGGCTGCACTTGAGACAAGTTTCCTTGACTCCACATGTAAACTGTAATTCATGATACTTATTGATTGCTCTCATTTCTGCTTCCTTGCTCCTGTGAAGCCTGGATCATTACCTGGAAAGATGCCTTTTGCTGTATGAAGCAAGTAAAGCCAAAATCCTTCTGTGGCCCCACAATTCCCTACTGTAAGCTGACACCACCTTGCAATAGGAAAACAAGCACACATTATTGCATCTTTTTTTGCTTCATTGCAGGAGGGTCAACTGTTTTCCTCTTGTCGTTGTTTGCCTGGGGGAAAAGTGCTTGGATGGGAAAGTGTGTGGCTAAATGTACGTTGTTTTACAAGTACAATGGCTCTAACTCCTGCTTCTCCATCTGCAGAAAGCTCTATTGGGTGGATTCCTACCTGAATTGCCTTTCTGTCTCTGACCTCAATGGTCGATACCGCCGCAAGTTGGCTGAGCACTGTGTGGATGCCAACAACACCTTCTGCTTTGAGAATCCTAGAGGACTTGCACTTCACCCTCGATATGGGTATTGTCTTCCTGTAATCTCAGGCTCTTCTTTTACGCCCTTCTTCCACCTCTGTTACCAAAAAGGCTGTTCACGTAGTGATCTCAAGGCCAGTATCTTGCTGGAATTTGTCTTCTGCTTTTTCTACCTGGTAAATGGCTTAATGGCTAGAAGCATGACTTGTTCAAATAATATTCATATGCTATTTTCTTTGCCATGACACATCACTTCACTTATAAAGTTACATATTTTGGCTGCATGCAAGTAAATCATGGTTAAGAAAACAACAACTCACTTTATTGGACTTTCCATGTCAAGCCTACTGAAATCTCTAGTTTATCATGTTCATTCCTGAGAATTTCCTAAACATTATCCCCTTTTAGATTCTGTTAGTTCTCTTTCTGTTAGTTCTCTTTCCTTTATGAAATGCTCTGTAGGATGTAAATTCTGTTTCTCTAATTGGAGAAAGCTTGTGTCTTTGCCACTGAGTTCCTCTGGCTTCAGGGACTGACATGTTGTGTTTGCTCCAACAGGCACGTCTACTGGGCAGACTGGGGTGACCGAGCATACATTGGGAGAGTAGGCATGGATGGAACCCTTAAGTCTCTGATTATCTCTACCAAGATCATGTGGCCCAATGGCCTCACCATTGATTACACCAATGATCTACTCTACTGGGCAGATGCCCACCTGGGTTACATTGAGTACGTACATAGAAAAGAATAAAGCAAACCACATAACTCTTCATTCCAAACAGCAGGGTTTGTGTTGCCAGTGTATTATTCCTGCTGCTGCTGCTGCTGCTAAGTCGCTTCAGTCGTGTCCGACTCTGTGCGACCCCATAGATGGCAGCCCACCAGGCTCCCCCGTCCCTGGGATTCTCCAGGCAAGAACACTGGAGTGGGTTGCCATTTCCTTCTCCAATGCATGAAAGTGAAAAGTGAAAGTGAAGTCGTTCAGTCGTGTCCGACTCTTAGTGACCCCATGGACTAGGCAGCTTCTAATTGGCCTGTTTGATGAACGTCACTCTGAGGTCGTTTCTAACTAAAGTGCCTATAGGCAGTTCGCTGAGCTCTGAGGCATGGTACAAGAGAAAGAGTGTGAACTTTGAAGCCATCCAGATCACAGTTTTGTCTTGGTGCTTTTACTTCTTATACTCCTAAAAAAGCAGCTAGTAATCTCTCCCCTATGGTAGTCAGCCTAGTGCTCAATTCATCTTAATTTCCTTATCCCTTTACTCTGCCCTTCCCTTGCAAATATATGATAAACAGACTTGGAAACATTATACTGTTCAAAGAAGAGTACTCCTTGTAGAAAAAGGCAATGCAAATTTTTGGCCAAGCAATATGTGTTTATTTCAGAGACATTGCTAATTATGGCGTAGTTAGACGATGGTGATGTCTTCTGGGTATTTATGAATTCGTACCCAGATACACAGCCTATTGCATGCAAAAAACAAGATCTTAAAAAATTGTGGCATTCTGTTAAATTTATCTTGAAAAAAATTTCACTTGAGAAAAAATACTCATAAAAGTGTCTGAGCTCTCTATGTAGAGATCATGTAAGAACTGAAAGAGAAGAGATCAAGACCGCTTTCTGGTTTATGAATTTTTTAAAAAGAAATGGATAATGACTATATTCTGGTCATTTGTCTGCAGTCTTAGCAACAGAGATCCAGAAGATTGACCTCTGGTTTTCCTATGCCTTCTTTAAGTTTTCATAAATTAAGATATTTTGGAAAAATTTCTGACATCCCATGGCTAATGTTATCAACTTTTTTAGTTGCTAGATCATTCCACCTCTTGTGGGAGTTTTAGGGTCTGCGCCCAGATTTTTAAATATAAAAGTAACAATGAAGTGAAAGTCACTCAGTCGTGTCCGACTCTTTGTGACCCCATGGACTAAACAGTCCATGGAATTCTCCAGGCCAGAATACTGGAGTGGGTTGCCATTCCCTTCTCCAGGGGATCTTCCCAATTCAGGGATCGAACTCAGGTCTCCCACATTGCAGGTGGATTCTTTACCATCTGAGCCACCAGGGAAGCCCCAAAGTAACAATATTCTGACATAATTTCCTAGCCAAATTCCATGATATTCATTGATTTGTTAGCTCCTCTATCCTTAAAGGCATTAGAGGAGAGGTATGGTCTTCATTGAGTCACTCTTTCTTCCTTTGATCCTAGGTACTCTGATTTGGAGGGCCGCCATCGGCACACAGTATACGAAACTGGCACACTGTCTCACCCCTTTGCTATTACCATTTTTGAAGACACCATTTATTGGACAGATTGGAATACAAAGACAGTTGAGAAGGGAAACAAATACAATGGGTCAGATAGAGTGGCGCTGTTGAATGTAACACACAGGCCATATGACATCCGTGTCTATCATCCTTATAGGCAGCCAATTGGTGAGTAGTTGATTCAGAAGTTTTTGCACAGTTACTCAGAAGTTTTTGCACAGTTACCTTAGGGTCTTATACACATTGCTCTTGTTTTTTTTTTATTTTTTTAATCATTAATATCATAATTTATACTGGAAATGGTGTTACTTGTTAATGTTTTCTATGAAACAAATGTTGAGAGTTGAGGGGATAGAAATTAAAGGTATAGAGTTTATTCCCCTGTTTCTGGAAAAGGCTGCTGATGATTCTTTTTCATAGTATCTGCTATATTCTTAAAGATCTTGGGTTTTTTTTTTTTTTAATAAAAATCAACAGTTATTATATGTTGCCTTAACATTTCAGTCCTACTTAAGAAAGCACCTTTGAAAAATACTTTCCTGTATAACCACAATAAATTATAATACCTAAGAGATGTATTATAATCACGTGGATGTATTTATAAGAATCATTTCTTTACTAAGATCAATCTACTGAAATGATTAAAAGAAATGCTTAAAGGAAAGTTATAGTAACCATAAAATATAATTTATTAAATGGCTATTTGCATTTGATATCTAGCCAAGTTCTGGAATATTCTTTGGGGATAGAGTGCATTTTGTGGGCCTGCTAGGTCATGTTGTCTTAATAAACTTGGAAGTTAGGAAACATATCATAAACATATGATAAACTTGGAAGTTAGGATATATGAGAACTGGCAAACTATTTTTTTCTGGAAGGTAATATTCTTCATATTATTTAGCAGAAGTTCAAATTCATCTATACCTCTGAGTGGCAGCCCAGAAAATTAGTATAGATGTTGTTCAGTTTATCTGTCAACTTGATTCTGGGCCAAGTTGCCTGTTGCCTTCTGTTACCTGTATCCTTAGGAGGAGAGAATATAGCATCTGTTGGAAAGTAAAACTTTATTATGTTCTGGGTGCATGGAGGTAAGCTAAACCTCCCACTTGCTCTCCAAGAACGTTCTTTTTTAATGGAATGTGGGATCTAGTTCCTTAAACAAGAATCAAACCTGTGCCCCCTGCACTGGGAGTGTGGAGTCTTAACCACTGGACCACCAGGGAACTTTTCTAGCAGTAAGTAAGCCTCACTTCTGCACATAAATCAGTATCAGCAACAGGGTTGCTAACACAGCTCTACCATATGTCTTCTTTATGAACTTTTTGAAAAAGCGTGTATCTACGGTAATGATTTTTTACTAAGAGGTGATGAGTTTTATGTGGCAGGTAATCCGTTCGTCCCTGCTTTAAGTGAATGAACATATGTTTTCTCCCTTCTTTCACTAGTGCCTAATCCCTGTGGTACGAACAACGGTGGCTGTTCTCATCTCTGCCTCATCAAAGAAGGAGGTGTTGGATTCACTTGCGAGTGTCCAGATAACTTCTACACTGTCCAGCGTGGTCCCAACACCCAGTGCCTGCCCATGTGCTCCAGCACCCAATTCCTGTGTGCCGACAGCGAAATGTAAGGCTCGCTCCTGCCTATCTCCGCTGCCTCTCCAGCCTTTGGACACACATTGAACTTCAAGGCCCCTGGGGATAAGAGTTTTCTAGTGAACAAGATTTTGGCTAATTAACACGGCTCATTTGGGATGCACCAAGACTCTCTCCAACTGTCCAACTTCAGTCTGAAGTCTCCAACTTCAGATAATTTCTTCCATGAAAGGAGGCATTTGGGGAACCAAATAATTACACCCAGGCATGCAAATTTTCATATCTGTAACAAGGAAGCAAAATTCTAATGAATTGCCCAAAGTCTCAGGGTCAAGAATGTACATAAATGTACACTGAGAAACAGCCCTTAGGAATGATAGAAATTCCCCATCTTTTTCAAACACGTGCTGGCCTATCTCCTCAGTTAACTATGCCAGAGGATCGAGGGTCACACAAATCTATTTTTGATCATTTGTATTTGTTATGAAACACAGTCATAGATTATTTCCCTCACAGTGGGTACAGCCCTTGATGACTAGGGGTTCAGAGTCAGAGAGTGAGATTAAGAGGAGGTGTTATGCAAACCATAGCATCTAAGATTCAGTGGCAGATTATTTTGATGATTGAGTAAAGAATCTTAGATTAAGAATCTAGCATACCCCATCACGACATAGACTCTCAACAAATGGGAGCGCCTCCAGCTTCCCAGCCCATAGCCTGATGTCATCTCTCCCTCTGACTGATAGCTCTAACCATCCATTTGTTACCCAGAATGCACACTTCACTATTGGCTGTGGCAGGAATTTGGTCATCATGCTCAAAGCACTTTTTGAGCATATGGTGGGTCTTAACACACCTGTTCTTTCTAACCTAGTTATGTTTTCTCTGAAGATTATGCCACAGTAACCAAGGTTGAACTGATCCTCTTCTTGGGCCGTGATAAAACGCTTGCATATCATTGCTTGAAATTCAGCTTTGCCTTCTTCTCTCCGAATGGTCATTGCCTGCTCCTCTCACTGCCTGTTGCTTTGCTAAGAGAAGGCTGTTTCCTTTGTGCAGGTGTATTCCTATCTGGTGGAAATGTGACGGGCGGAGAGACTGCTTGGATGGTTCCGATGAACCTATCACTTGCCCACAGCGCTTCTGCGCATTAGGAATGTTCCAGTGCAATGATGGCAACTGCACCAACTCACACTCCCTATGTAATTTGCGTCAGGATTGCCCTGATGGGTCGGATGAAGACCCTGTGCTTTGTGGTGAGTGGAATCACTTTCTACGTTCTTTGCCCGCTTCTGTAGTTGATCGTGTGCAATCAGGTTCTGTGGGGGTTTCCTGAATAGCAAATCAAAATCTGGTCCAAAATCCTGGGGGAGGAAAAAGACAACTCAGAGTCCATCCCACATTATAAGTTGTCTCTATTGGTGGTTCTTTGCTGTGTACTGTATATAGAGTCTTCTTTAAGAGCTAATATTGAGGGTGAAATCAGGGATTCTCACATTTTAAACAGGGACTCTCAGTTGTGATATTTATTTATGTCTCCAGTTTTAAAAAGCACCCTCTCAAAAAAAAAAACTCCACTAAAACCCAAAAAATAACCAAAAGTAGCACATCAACAATAGCAACAAACACATAGTTTGAAAACCATTGTCCATTAGGGCAACAGGTACCGGAGAAAGTGAATTTAGTAGGCTGTCAATCCTCATCCTCTAATGTTACATTCAAGAAAAAGATCTTTAAGAATGTAGGGGACAGTAATAGTCAAAGGACTATCTGCCCGTGTAGCATTACTGGTTAATAATAAGTGCATTAGGCCATAAGTCCTCTAAAAGGAAAGTATAGTGGAGTTCTACAGGATCCATTAGTGTAAATTAGGGGCTTCTGTTCCTGAACGCTTGCAAACTGATAACCAAATGCCACCGCTTGCAGAGCATCACCAGTGTGAGCCCTACGAATGGCAGTGCGCCAACAAACGTTGCATTCCGGAGTCCTGGCAGTGTGACATGCAGGACGACTGTGACGATAACTCGGACGAAGACAGCTCGCACTGTGCCAGCAGGACCTGCCGGCCTGGCTACTTCAAGTGCGCCAACGGCCACTGCATCCCTCAGATATGGAAGTGTGACGTGGACAACGACTGCGGAGACTACTCAGACGAGCCCTTGCAGGAATGCTGTGAGTTCCGTGTGCCCGTCCGGCCTGAGAGCAGCTCTGTGTAGCTGGAGAGACAGTGCATAGGCCCTGCTGCGGCCCTATGGCATGCACCCTCTTCGCTGTCCCCAAGAATGCAGAGGAGAGCTGCATGCTCAGCCTGCAGCTTGAACCACATGCCTGGGTCTCAAATGGCGGATTCCTGGTCTCTGCCCACGGGATGTCTAACTACAGAATATGATAAAAGAACTTACATTTTTATCTTGCACCTTCTGTTTTGAGCCTCAGAGAAAGCTGGTGAGAGACAGCGAAGGTGAATGAGGGACCTGAACCTCATGTGATTTTTTTAACTTCAAACCCAGTAAAAAAATGTACCAGGGTACATTTTCCCCCATCCCACCCCATTCCCCCGTCAACAGTCTGACCACAACATAAATGAGTTGTAATGATGTGTTGAGAAAACCTAAGGTCTCTGTCTTTCTACTCTGAGTGAACAAATCACACCTAAAGGAGACACAGGCTTCCCAGGTGACTCAGTGCTGAAGAATCCATCTGCCAATGCAAGAGATGCAGGTTCGATCCCTGGGTTGGGAAGATCCCCTGGAGTAGGAACTGGCAACCCACTCCAGTATTCTTGCCTGGAAAATTCCATGGACAGAGAAGCCTGGTGGGCTACAGTCCATGGGGCTGCGGAGAGTCAGTCACACGACTGAGCGACTAAGCACAAATGAGACACCGCTGCCAAAAAGACAGACTCTGGTTGGTTGATAACATGCTCACTGTGGAAGGTGTCTGTGGTTTCCTGGCAGGACAACGACTTCCGTTCTTACTTTGCTCCGTCCTGTCTTTTCAGTGGGCCCCTCCTATCGCTGTGATAACTATACGGAATTCAGCTGTAAAACAAACTACCGCTGCATCCCGAAGTGGGCCGTGTGCAACGGCGTCGACGACTGCAGGGACAACAGTGACGAGCAGGACTGTGGTAGGCGGCGCGGCGTGGGGGGGAGGGGCGAGAGCTTACCAGCAGCGGGGCTGGATTGCCCACGTCATCCTTCCTTCGTTTGCCTCTAATAACGTGTTGCATTTTACAGCGATTTTATAGGGATCCCGGCATTTTACAGGGGTACTGGAGGTTCATTTATATCGTCTTAAATGAAATCTTTCCCCAAATGTGAAGATATTAGGAATTTGTGTAATTTCTCACAAATGGGAAAGTCTTATTTACATTTGACAAGTTTGTCTTGTCTTATAGACTGATTGAAATGGATAGGAGGGAGGAGGTAGAGAAAAAATTTGATATGTATCTCTAAAAAGGACATTTCATAATCAAAATATTTCTTATTTGGAGGTTTTGGTATTTCGAATGTCTCTCTGACCTTCCACATCTTTTGTGTTTGGCAATATAGAAAGAATCTATGGACAAAAGGCCAAATGAATTAATGGAATTTTCCAAGATTAGGCATATTCTCTAGCTGAAAAACAGTGCGTGTTGTGTTTAGTTGGAAGAGAGGTAGGAAAGATAATGAGTTATTTTAATAACACTGAATCTAATCACCTAGAGACAATGCAATGGACATGTTTTGTTTGCTGGCAGCATCATTTAATTTTCCTTTTCAGGCCTTTGTTGCAAATTACAAGCCAGGGACCAAATCATTTTTTGAACTGTTTTCTACAAAAGAAAATGGATTTAGTTTCAAATAGTAGGATAGGCTCAGTCTATCCTAAAGAGGAGTATTGACAGTGAATGTGGCTGGCATTCCTCTTTCTGGGAGTTTCGAGACTAGGGTAGCATAAACCTGAGACCGTCTCACGAGAGCCAGTACTACTTTGGCATTCCTTGACCATGGGCTTCTGAAGTATTTGCAATGACTGTGATTTGCAGAGTCGATGACATGCAAACCTTCTGGGGAATTTCGGTGTACAAATCACCGCTGCATCCCTCTTCGCTGGAGATGTGATGGGCAAAATGACTGTGGAGACCGCTCTGATGAGGAAAACTGTGGTGAGTGTTCGGGGTCCTTCTTTCCCATGTGCCATTGGAGTGGGGATGTCTGCTTTTTGTAACTCAACTGTCAATGCCATTCATCCTCAAAGGGTAGGATGATGGCTGTCTGATCTCTTGCTTTCTGACTGGTACATTTCTACTTTTCATCTTCTTAGCAAATTGTAATCACGCTCTAGGAAAAGAATATTTACCCAAGTATATCTTTTGTCTGTTAATTTATTTACACTCAACAACATCTTTTTTTTTTTCAAAAAGAACTTGAGGTGACTTACATCATTGCCTTATGATATGTATCAATTTCAGATTAACTAACATGAAATATACTCTAACTTTAGTCTCCTTTTGGAAATGAGAAAGTATGGGCTGTGGAAAGAATCAGGGTGCTGGTTTCACCTGCAATTATAACTGACTAAAAACAGACTTACAATTGAAGTGAAAAGTCTATTTTTGCAGGTTGGATGGTCTGGGACTTGGGGCACAGGAGGGGGTTGGGCACAGAGGGCACTTGGGCCAGCCCACTGTGTATGAGTCCTGGTGCCCTCTAATGGCCATGTGGCTTTCCTTTTCAGCCCCCCGGAAATGCACAGAGAGCGAGTTTCGATGTGATGATCAGAGCTGTATTCCTTCTCGATGGGTCTGTGACCAAACCAATGACTGTGGGGACAACTCAGATGAGCGGGACTGCGGTAACTGTTACAGCGATTTGAGGGGCTTCCCATACAGTCTCGTACTAGGATCAGCACATTGGAGGGGAGTAGGGAATTCGGTATTCTTTCTTGGGAAATCCCATGGATAGAGGAGCCTGGCGAGCTGCAGACCATAGGGTCACAAAGAGTTGGACATGCCTTAGCCATGAAACAACAACAACGGGGACTTCCAATGTGTATTTGTAAGGTTTTATAGAGTAAGATGACTTTTGTGTATTTTCGGTAATATAGAAACCTTAGCATTACAGTACCTTCTTCTCTGTACTTTCTAAGCTGTATGATTACCTTAGGGCATTCTAGATCAATAATAGGGGAAAATCACAAGAGAGTTTTAAAAATCTCATTTTAACTAGAGGAGAGATTGGTACTTCCATCTCCGTATCTTGAATGGGGAAGGTGTAACTTTTGAGAGTTTATTCACTCACTAACCACAAGTTGTGGGTTTGTTGTGAGCCAGTCACTGGGTATGGATAGGAATGCGATGGAATACTTACTACCCTCCACAGAGCTAAAACTTGTCTGAGAATACCAAGGCACCTTGGAAATAACATTCTTTCCTTTTCAGAGATGATGACCTGCCGTCCTGGATATTTTCAGTGTGATAGCGGGCACTGTATTTCTGAACATATGAAGTGCAATGGGGTGGCTGACTGTCGTGATGCCTCTGATGAAGCCAATTGTCGTAAGTTTCTAGACAATTGGTATGGTTATGGCTGTTTAGACCCATTAGCCACCACTTCTTAGATTGAAAGGTCATAGATATTTTCTATTCAGCATTCATTGATAATTATCAATTTACGTGGGGCTTGAGTCATCATGTCTATATATTTCACAGTAGTCATTCAAGTATATTTCACAAATAATATTTCAAATATTATATATAGATAGAGAATATGTTATGTCTGTGCTAATGAAAGTATTTATATATTATCAACTACTCTACAAATCATTAATCACATAAAAATTTGGCAGGAAAAGAATATTCAAGCAATGAATAAATGGGTATTCAACCATATTGAAGGTCCAGCATTAAGCATTTTCTGAATTGTAATAAAGGCATATAAAACCATTTAAAAGTATAAAGCCTATATGATCATTTGTATTTTAGTCTTTTTGAACCACTGAATAAATATTAACTATTGATGCTTATCTATGATGGATTTTGTTGATCATGTGGTTGCTGCATCTTAAAACCTTGGTTTCCTAGAGACTTTAAATATATGATAGGAAAAGCCAGTGCTGGCACTGCTAAAAAGTTTCACTTACCTGAAAAAGAAAAAACCCAATGCTGTCCATAGAATGACTCATGTCATTAAATACTGGGCTTAGTCAATTACCCTTAAGAAACATTCCATCAGAATTTCAGACGGTTTAAGGCTGCAGTACTTGTGGTTGAATCAGAAAAGAGCAGGCTATAATGGAACACTTTCTATTAGGAGAATTCTTTCTATAAAAGGAGAAATAGCCAGCTAGCTTTCCAAAAAGTATCTATTTCTAATCATTTGAATATGTCTCCTCCCCACCGACAGCCACCCGCTTTCCCAATGGTGCATACTGCCCAGCTACTATGTTTGAATGTAAAAATCACGTTTGTATCCATTCATCATGGAAATGTGATGGTGATAATGACTGTGGCGATGGTTCCGATGAAGAACTCCATCTGTGCTGTGAGTGAGAGACTGAGGGGTGGTGTTGTCAATGTTTCTTATGTGGAGCATAAGTGGGAGGGCATTTGTACAATTTTTGTGTGTTGGACACATGATCTGATTAGTGCACTTTCCTTGGCCTTCCTGCTTAGTTCTCTACTTGAGACATGAGAAAGTTGGGCAGACATCCATAGTTTTAAACATTTTTGTGGCCTTTGAAAACAGTGGCCTCAAAAGAAATTGTTGGAAAACCAATATGCATAAATAAAGGCAGGTCTGTTGTGGTCGAAGTCTGAGTTAGGGTGGAGTGTATATCTCTCCTGCTCCACCCCACTTTCAATGCCCCTCAGAGTACTTCTGCCAAGCCTCTGGAGCTTCACAAAGCACCTTTAGGAAATATTAAAACCACTTAATCTTTAAACTCACTTCATTTACATCATAATTCAAGCCCATCTAATTCCTTTCTGTTGTATGATGCATATTTATTTTTTAAACCAGTCAATCTCAATGTGGGTACCCATCCGAATCCCTTGGGGAAAGGTGCTTTAGAAGCACATGCTCTGGTCCCACCTCAGGCTTAGACCTATCAAAGGTCCAAGGACATTTTGGGTCTGGGCAAAAATATATTGAAAAAGCTCCTTAGGTTTTAATTTGGTCTCTTGGTTGAGAACTACTGCATTTTAGCAAAGTGAATGAACATAAGTTTGTTTTGATCATTTTGCTCCATGCCTTGAGTCATTGGAGATCTCAGGTGTTATCTCTGTTACTAAGAGAGTCAGTATCACCTGGCGACCTGTTAGAAAAACAGATTCATTGCTGGCAGTGGAGGCCAGCAATCTCTGCATTAGTAAGCTGCCCACCCGCCTCCCCAACCCCTCCCTCACCCACCATGTGATTCAGATGTAAGCCAAGGTTAAGAAGATCATGTAAGTAGAAGCCCTCCATTCCTCTTGAAACTCTTAATTCTTAGTTTCATTTAGCTGTAATTCACTTCTGAGGTTCTCATCATCACCTCTTCCATTCAATTTCCTAGATTCCTCACTATTCATTTTAGCCCTCACTATTCATTTTTATGATTTGACTCTAGAAAATAATATATCAGAATATTCCTTCCATCAAGAGAATTTAATTATATTATATAATTAAAATATAAATTGCATTATATTTTCCCAGTGGCATCCCAATATTTCCCTTGCCACATCTTTTCTTCTAAGGAATTAACAATAGTTTGTTTTGTTTTTCACTTGAAGAATCTTGAAAAAGAGCCTAAACATGTGTAACTGTCAAATAAATCCTGGAAAAGTTGTTTCCCACTATAAGATAAAGTGCCCATAGTTAGTAAGATTAAACTTTGGGGAGACAGAGACACAGCCACATGAAAATTATCCACACTGTTTTATAATGTTACATTTTCCTTTCACCACAAATAATCCTTGTGAAGTTCTATTAACAATACTTCCAAGAGCCAACTTTTGCAGCTGTTCTTTTTTTCCCCTCAACCTCATTAAAAATCTCTCCTCTTGCTTCCTGTGTGTGGTACCAAGGCAGAAGGAAAATCAAACAGCTCATGTCGCCCATGGGAAAGAGGAAGACACCTGTGTGTTGAGTTCTGAATTCCTGGTACATGTAGAGGACTGTGTCCCTGTTCTAACCAAGGGCCCTGGGTTTTACCTGTAGGTTCCTCACAGGGGCATGAGCATCAGCCAGAGATCTAACTCTGGGTAACAGAATGAGTACGTGTTTGCTTTGAGATGTCAACTCTGAAAGTAATAGGTGAGGAAATTGAGGAAGGAAATTCCATCATGGTGTAGAACTTTAATGAATGGACTTCATTTTCTGGATTGTAGTCGGAGGGACAAACAGTGAGCTCCTGGCTGTTAGGATGAGAGTTAGTGTATAGTCCTGCTGGTCTCTCCAACCTCCCGGCCACCGTTGTCCTCCTCACTCTAGCTCCAGCCACAGAGATCTTTTATTCAGGTCCAGAAGCCTGCCATCTTCCCCCTGACCCAGACTCTTCCCACCTGAAGCCCCTTCTGACCCCTCCTCCCCTAGATCTATATCAGATCTTCCCAGTAGCTGGTTTCATAGCATGTTTCCTTTGGGGCTGTTACCACAGTTTTAGTTGAATGGTTAATTTGTGAAGTTGGTTTCTTTGCTAGAATAAAAGTTCCATGAGGATAAGGACTGCGTCTTTCTTTTCCCCAGTTGAACCTGGTGCACAGAGCAGCACCAGGGTGTCAACAAGACACTCAAGATATGTTTGTCAATTGGTTAATCAAATAAGCCAATAAGGGGCGAATCAAGCAAGCCCAAGCCTGGTGTTGGCAACAGGAGTGTTTTTATATCCTGACCCTTATGTTCTATTCTTAATGTAAACTTTTGCTTTTTCATCTTGTGTTCTAGTAAATGTTGCCTGTGACTCACCATACCGTTTCCGGTGTGACAACAATCGCTGCATTTATCGTCATGAGGTGTGCAACCAGGAGGATGACTGTGGAGATGGAAGTGATGAGAAAAAGGAGCTCTGTAAGCAAAAGTCAAAAGGGAGAAGGGAAAAGAAAGGCCCCCAGTTGTCTGCAGTCTGCAAAATGTACCTCAGGGATTTCAGTTTGTTCTATAGAGGCTTGAGCTGTGCGTATGACTGCAGATCTCCATGGACATTGTTTGCAAGACTCCCTAAACACATAGTACTCAGATGCTACCCTTCCCCCATTCTTCCTATTTCATTTGAACCAGATTTTGGAAAGTTCCTTAAGGAAGTGAGAACAAATACTAAATAGTGGTTTGAGTCCCACTTGAAAAACTAAGGGTTTCAAAGGGTTTCATCTTTTCAAAGATGAGGTTTGGTCACTCTTCAGCCTAGAGCTTCTAATTGTTAATCTAGGGATGGGAACTTCTCAATGTCCCGCTGAAAAGCTCATGTTGAGTAAGGCTGCACTAGTGTTCACAGGGCTTATCTAATATCCTTCTTTAAAATGAAAATGCATTTCCCAGACGAGAAAAATGATAGATTATTTTAAGAGATAAATGGCTGCATTTAATATTTTAGGTATTGAGAAATCTGTGCTTTTCCATTTTGAGACCGTTTTCCATATATCCATTGAAGGAAAGAGCTGATTAATTTTCTGGGCAATTTAGTTTACCTAGAAAAAGTCAGTCAGGAAGGTTATTTATCCTGAGTCCAATTACTTTTTTTTCTAAAAGGATATTAGCTGGGGAAATTTGGATAAATGCTTTTCTATTCTCTATTTCTTACATTGATGTGGCCTTAGAGTGCTTACTGCCAGTTGCCATCCTATGTCAGGCAGACTTTGATACCATCTCCATGTTCAAGTTTGAACCCTTCTTCTCCTTCCCCTTTTTGGGGCAGAGATGAGCCAATGGTTATAACATTGTTAATATGTTTGTTTGAAGCATAATACAAAAGGATGAAAACCTGGAAATAAAACCTTTTTTAAAAATTGGGGCAGGTTTACATCTTTTTGTCTTCTGTTTCCACTTCCTCTATTAATCATGCCAGACATTTGTAGGATGTAATCAAATCCCAGTGTGGAAAAAAGGGATAGGAAGCTAAAATTCTTCCCATGGAGGAGGATGTTAGAGGAATCACAGCCAGGCATCACAGTAGACAAACTGCAACATTTCAGTGGCTTACACCAGCAGAGGCCTAAAGTTTGATGAAGGTCAGGCAGCCCCCTTCATCCTGTATTAAGCCATCCGGAACACGTAATCTTCAAGGTTGCTGAGGCTGGAGAAGAGAGAAATGGAGGAGACAGTTTCCTTACTTCTTAGGCCTGGAAGTGACAGGTGTCCATTATGCTCACAGTCCATTGGTTGGATCTGGCCCCAAGCTACCTGCAAGGGAGACCAGGAATTGTAGGGGAGCACCAGCTTATTTGTGAGAAACACTGTCTCTGACACAGAAGGAAGCATCTTGTTTCACAAAAGACAATGTTTTGACTTGAACTTATTCTTAAATTATAGGTGTAGAACCGACTCCTAGACCTTGTACACCAGATGAATTTAAGTGTAGCAATGGGCGTTGCATTCCACAGCACCGGGTGTGTGATCATGTTAATGACTGTGGTGACAATTTCGATGAGACGGGATGCAGTAAGTAAATAATTATTTTTGTACTTCATGGTAGTAACTCAGGTTACCTTACTGAAAAACTTGCAATAACATAAAGTAAATGGTAACCACATTTGTCTTTAGTTTACATGTTGTGTTTCTTTATTGAACAGTTTTTCTATACCAGACATTGTGCTGAATACTACATGAATACTAAATAGGACTATTTCATTTTATCCATGTAACAATCCTGTGAGTTAGGTATTGTTTGTCTCTCTGTCACTCTCTTTTAAACAAATGAGGAAACCACCCTACAGGTTAAATAAATTGGCTGTGTCTTCCTGTCATTAAGAAATTGAGTCAGGATTTGAACTCTGGTCTCCTTTAACTGAAAGGCACAGCCTCTTCCCAGTTCACTAGGTGGCTGTCAGCACCTTAAAGCTATTTATTTTGTTTCTACATTTGCACATTTTTTTCGTCTTAAGCCAAATGCAGTATCTTTGGCACAGAGGGGAAGAGTAGTTGGTAAGAATGGAAATGTCAGGACATGCTTATGGTCCAGTGGTTAAGACTCTGTGCTCCCGATGCTCCCAGTGGGGCCTGGTTCAATCCCTGGTTGGGGAACTAGATCCCGCATGCAGCAACTAAAGACCCCATATGCTGCAACTAAGACCTAGCACTGCCAATAAATTAAAAAAATATATATTTTTAAAAGAATAGAAATGTCACAGGGGACCTTGGAAGGAACACAGATTTTTAAGAGAGGATTTTTGTGTAGGAAAGGTATGATGTACACAAACAAGGGATGATTCTAGCTTAATGGAAAGTGAATGTTGCAATGGCAGGCTAATAATTTGCCCTTTGGTAGTCCTGTATAGCGTTTGTGAAATGCTTTCACATACATTCTTTTTTTGTATATATAATGTTTATCTGTTTATATATTTTGGCTGCACCAGGTCTTCCTTTCTGTGCGGGGACTTTCCTCTAGCTGTAGGGAGAGGGGCCCTCTTCCTTGCAGCGTGTGGGCTTCTTGTTGCAGTGGCTTCTCTTGTGGAGCACGAGCTGTAGGGTGTGGGCTTCACTAGTTGAAGCTTCCAGGCTAGCACACAGGCTCAGTGGTCGGCTGTGGCGCATGGGCTTAGTTTCTCCACCGTATGTGGGATCCTCCCCGACCAGGGATTGAACCTGTGTTTCCTGCATTAGCAGGAATGGGTTCTGCACCACTGAGCCACCAGGGAAGCCCCCCATACATTCTTTAGTTTGTTACTCAAATTAGCTCCAGGGGATTACTGCCATTATGTCTAAAAGAAAGCTCAGAGAGCTTAAATAACTTGCTTGAGGTCACACAGAGGGGCTGGGGCCGAATTGGAACCGTCCTGGGACTCCAGACTGGAAGAACTGGCTCCCACTTCCTCTGCCACTAACTGTGCCACTTAGAGTACGTACTAACATCACCAGGCCTCAATTTCTTTTTAGGAAAAAGGAGGGAGTTCTTCAAACCCTGCAAGTCTGGACTTGGTAACATTAGTTAGCTCCACATGCTTCTAACTTCCTGGGCTTTAATAGCCTTTTTCTGAGGCCCCTCAAGGATTTCCTGGCAAATTTTTCTCCTGTGTGGGTTACAAAGGAAGATGAAGAACCAACCATATTGAGTTGATTTGCCATTTGTTTCACACACTTTATCAATAGGATTGGACTTTTTTACATAATAATGTGATTTAAATTAAATATTTAAAAGGCATAAATATGAGGGAATTTGCAGAACCAAGAAGTTGATTTGGGTTTGATGCCTGGAGACTAACTGATAATGTGAATGGTTCCAGGACTTTGGGGATTTCCAAGTTAGGCTTAGATCAAGCTTTGGTTTCTTTTGCAGTTGCCTGTGCAAGTTAAAAGGCTTAAAATCAGCCATAGTCCCTGTTCTTTTTAAGGTAACTTCCTTGCTGAGAAATTGTTTATTTATATTTTTGGTTGTGCTGGATCCTCATTGTTGCGGCGATTAGGGGCTACTCTTGTGGAGCATGGGCTCTAGGCTCGCAGGCTTCAGTAGTTGTCGCTCGAAGGCTCTAGAGCACGGGCTCAGTGGTTGTGGAGCCTAGGCTTGGTTGCCCCATGGCATGTGGGATCTTCCTGGACCAGAAATCGAACTGGTGTCTCCTACACTGCAAGGCAGGTTCTTCACCGTAGTACTTCTAATTCAAATGACATTGCGTTAAAAGCAGGGTTTGTTTAAGGGAACTGGGTAGCCCAGGCAACGGCAACCCACTCCAGTACTCTTGTCTGGAAAATCCCATGGACAGAGGAGCCTGGTAGGCTGCAGTCCATGGGGTCGCTGAGGGTCGGACATGACTGAGTGACTTGACTTTCACTTTTCACTTTTATGCATTGGAGAAGGAAATGGCAACCCACTCCAGTATTCTTGCCTGGAGAATCCCAGGGACAGAGGAGCCTAGTGGGCTGCCGTCTATGGGGTCGCACAGAGTTGGACACGACTGAAGCGACTTAGCAAGCAAGCAAGCAAGGTAGCCCAGGCATTAATCTGGTATGGAAGCAACATTTCTTTTCAGATATTAAGTGGATCTGTGATGGAATTCAGTCTTACTGCATTGGGCTACTTTGACTAAGATATAGAATTCTCATTTTAAATACCAGTTCTTGGTGCTGCTCATCCGCTTGCTTTCCTTTTCATTTCCCTTTCTCCTCCTTTTCTTTTAAACAGAATCAATGCCTTCTATTTATATGTGTGTGTATACATATGCTATATATACATGTATACACACATGAGATATATATATTATATATACATCAATATTTATATATATATATAAAATTTGAGCTTCCCAGGTGGCACTAGTGGTAAACAACCTGCCTGCCAATGCAGAAGATGTAAGGGATGTGAGTTTGATCCCTAGGTCAGGAAGAGCCCCTGAGGAGGGCATGGCCACCTACTTCAGTATTCTTACCTGGAGAATCCCATGGACAGAGGAGCCTGATGGGCTACGGTCCATAGGGTCACAAAGAATCAGACAGTACTGAAGTGACTTAGCATGCATGCACCCAAATATTATTTATATATTGATATCATTGTATAATAGTAAGATAGTGGAGCAGGTGGTGATGGTTGTAAAGAGTCCCTGGCTTTTTGATTCTGTCCAGAAATGGATGCTCAGAGGATGATCTTGGCAGTGCTGAGTATAATCAGAAAATTGCCTCAAGGATCTAACATTACATATATTTGTACAAATGGAATTCAGGGCATTGGCAGATATACCTGTAGAGAGGTCTCTGATACTCAGCAAAACTTATGGAAAGGGGGCATCTCAAGACTTTCTGTTCTCTGATGGCCATCTGTAGGTGTTCTTCTGATAGGCCACTTGAGTGTTCACTTGTGCTTCATCTGCTTTGTACCTTTCATTTGTAATGGTGGGATTTTGCATTTCAGATACAGGAAAAGACAGATCATGTGCTGAAAATCTGTGTGAACACAACTGTACCCAGTTACGTGAAGGAGGATTCATCTGCTCCTGTAGACCTGGATTCAAACCCAATAGTATTGACAGAAACCTCTGTGAAGGTAGACTGTATTTCCTCCAGTTCCTATAAGGAGAGCCTTGTACTTTTTAGGTTCTCCACTCATTCCCTTTTATTAAACATGGCTTAATTCCCTTCGTGGGGCTAAGCTCATGCCGGTTGCTTTTTTTGCATGCTGTCTTACCGGTGTCTGGCATAGCACTGGGTGATAGTCTATCTTCAGTAATGTCTGTGAAATTGATATGATGAATGAAGGCTTGGCTGATGATGGCTCCCTATTGTATCAGTGTGTGAGATCAAAATTTCTCTTTAACAAACACAAGTCTGCCTTTCTTCAGACAATACATATTTATTACACCCTTATGTCAGACTTATATAAATGAGTTCTAAGACGGGGCGCTTACCAAGATGGTAAATATCAAGTAGGATTTTAGGTGTATTTGATCATTTGAATTTACTATTCCTATTTCATGATGTACCATACTCAGATGATTAGAATAGTTCTTTTGAGGGCTGATGCCTAAGAACTCAGTTGAAAAAGCCAAATCAGTGCCGCCCCTTCCTAGAACCAGTTAGCAGGAGGGAAGTGGTACCAAATACCAGTGGTACAACAGCTGCTTCCCCAAAGGGAAAATCTTGTTCTGCTGTTGTACAGAGTCAGACTGCTTCTGTTTAAATCTGGTCTTTGGGACTTTGGGTTCAATAACAGTCCATATCTGAGAGAGTCGTTTTGGAAGATCAAATGAGGGAAAAACTTGAAATGCATGTGAAATAGTATCTGAAGTTTGGTTAGTGTTCTGCAAATGTTGGCATCATGACTTGTGCTCATCTGCACTTTTCTCATCATTATTGCTTGTGAATATGGATTTAAACAGAAGCAGGATCTCTAAGGAAGAGATGGGCTCTAAGTAGATATTGCTCACTTGGTTTTATTTTGCCTGCAGACATCAATGAATGTATGCAGTTCGGGAGTTGTCCTCAGATCTGCCATAACACCAAAGGAAGTTATGAGTGTTCCTGCGCTGAAGGGTTCACATCTCTGAGTGACAGATATGGAGAACGGTGTGCGGCTGACGGTATGATGCTTTGACGGGGGATTAACTGACTTTCAAAGACTCAAAGCCGAGGGCTACAATATACCAGGAAATAAACTTTTGAGTCCTATTTTTTAAATTCACCAGCTGCTTCTCTTCCAATACCCAACCCACTCTCTTCTCCTCTCCCCTGACAAATCAAAACAATAAACACAACCCCCAACAAATACATAGACACTGAAACAAGAGTCAAGTGTTATTATTCTGGATTTAGCCTCTGGTCCACCCGGATGAAAACTTCAAAAAGTGGACAAGATATCCCTCTCCAGAGGATTCAGATAACAAATGCATCTGTGTAGAATGGTAGTCAGCAAAGCCTTCCACTCCACTGAGGTCAAGGTTTGAGGTCCAGCAATCCAAAATAGGTCACAAAACACATCCCATTCAATGGGTCATAGTCAGTTGGGGCAGACCAGGACCACTCTGTTGACAAAACTTTTTTTTTTATTGTTCATGGACTATTGATCACAGACAGAAAGAGTCTGGCTTATTTACGACTTCAATCATTAGCTCTGCACTTTTGGTTAATGCCAGTATCTGTGAAGCAGGCCTGAGTAAAAGCAGAAATAGAGACTACATAAAAATGGCAAAAGAAAAAGTCAGAAGTTACCACAGTCCAGATTTCCAGAGTTCTGATATAAATCAGCATATCTCAGTTAAGGAGTCTTTATAATCTTATGGATTTGAATTGAGTTTGTAATTGAGTTTAAGGACTTGATAAGAAGGCGACATTTTTATTTTGCATATTAAGGGTAAAATGGCTGTTCAATTTCTTTGTACAAATTGAGTTTTTGTACAAAGCATACATTTGACTAGCATACTTAAATATTTTACCCTCTAAGCATTTTTGACTCTGAATGCAAACTAGGGTGAAGGCATTTGAACAGTTGGTGTGGTAATTAAGCAGCAAATTAGAAAATCTTCAACTCTTTTAACCAAAGAGATGACTGAGATGAGAAATTTATGTAGAACATTATATCAAGATAAAGGAAATACATAAAATGAACTTTTAAAAGTTACTTAAATTGGGTTTGATTGACATTATGCAAGTAAATTAAAAAAAATTCTAGACAGTATATCTTGGAATAGTCACCATTTACATAGCTGCTTTAACTAAAAAAAAAAAAATAAGAACAAGCTGGTTTTTTGTCATTAGCTAGAAGCTAAACTAGGTCATGGAGCTGATTACCTGCTAAAAGAATCATTAAAATCTGTCAGTAAAGAATGAGAAATGGAGACTTCTGGGTAAACTTTTAGTAAGACTCTATATATTGAATTTCTTCTGTGAGAATGAATGTCTACAATCTTATTTGTTTTATTGTCATTGAAAAAAAAAAATCAGTGAAAATGAGGTAACTATCCAGGGATTTCAGTCTTTACTTTGCTTTAAACTGTTACCTAAAGATAAAGAACTGATTATATCCCTAACAGAAATGGAGACAAGAATGTCACAGATTTTGCAACCCAGTTTATGGTCAGCTCCACTGATTAGCAGAGTTTAGTTCCTAGAAAAATGTGTGTGTGTGTTTAAGGACAGGGAAGATATCTGCTGTTTTATATCCAAAATTCAGGTAGAATTCAAATAGATTAATCAGCCCTTCTTTTGTCTCCAGGTAGTCCTCCTTTGCTGCTACTGCCTGAAAATGTGAGAATTCGAAAATACAACCTCTCATCTCTTCAGTTCTCAGAGTACCTTGAAGACCAGGAGCGCATTAAGGCTATGGATTATGATTGGGATCCGGAGGGCACAGGCCTCAGTGAGTATGAACCCTGGCATCTGTCACCGATATCAGTTGAATCCACTGAGTGATAAGGTGTTGAACTTTGGGAAATGGATTTTTAATGAGCGAGTGTTGCTGCCTGAGTGGAAGAGGACGCTCCTCCCACCCGGCATGCTCCAGACTGCTCAGTGTGGCCATGCACCCAGCCTGTTTCCCAACTTCTCACTGAACCTTCTCCCATCTCTGGGGACTGTTCTTTCAGGACTGCCTCACATCCCTTTGTTCACTGTCTCCTTGTCTTTTCTCTTGCCAAGACTGTTCTTCCCCACTGCTGTATGGTTGGAGCATTTCTATTCAAATCCCAGTTCAAAGTCACCTCCCCTCTGGTGTCTTTGATAATCTCGGTTCTGTGAACCTGTAGCATTTTATCCACATTGGATTGAGTTTACAGCTAGTTGTCCACACATCTTTCTCCCTACACCTTAACCATGTGCTCTTTGGAGACAGAGATTGAATCAAATTCATCTCCACATGCCTGGCATCTGACCCAGCATCTAATTTAGTGTATGTGGTGTGTAGTTGATGAAGGAAAATAAGTGATGCTTACTGCTAAGTCTCTTATGGTTCTGTATGGCATGCGGGAGATGGTTGTTGGGCAGGAAAACTTATATAGTATGCCTGTCTCCCTTGTCTACTGGCTTTATGACCTTAAATAATTGTAACAACTCTCTGGATCTCTATTTCTTATCTGTAAAATAAGAGCAGTAATCTTGCTCAGCCTGGCTCCCTCTGAGAGTTGTTTTGAAAGTCAAATGAGATGATAGATATGAACATGCTTTGCAAACTATGTAAGGTTTATTTCACATTTCTTCATACAATGCAGTAAACTTTTCAAGAATGGTTCCTACCTAGGAAAGTGTGTGCCCTGAAAGGCACAGTCTTCCTATGCTTTTAAAAAGAAAATTGTATTTTTTTTGGCCACAGTATGTGGCATGTGGGATCTTAGTTCCCTGACCAGGGATCGAACCCCTGTTCCCTGCAGTGGAAGGCGAAGTCTTAACTGCTGGACCATAGGAAAGTCCCTTCCTATGCTGTTTAAAGTGCCTGCTATCCAAAATCTTTTAGTTTATACATAAAATAAGACTTTTCTTCTACACAGCTTCATTATTGCCAGTATGGACTTAAACTCGTAACAATTTGCCCCTAGTTAATCTATATATTCTTTTTTTGAAACTAGAACATGATCTTAATGAGGGTAAACAGGCTCTTGGCTGAAATATATTTTAATGAATTACCGTTCAATGCTGCTGACTAGTTATCAGTAGGTTATGAGTTAAAGCTTTTATAGCTAGAATGTCAAGTATGATAGATTTTTGAGGTTTGATCATAGTGGTTTCATTGCACTATTAGTATTACAGGAACACTGAGGAAGCAGAGACATCAATGAATGACCAGTACTTCACCTGATTAGACTCCAGTTCTTCCCTTACCTGATGCTGGTTACATGCACCTGATCGCTGTGTCTCACCTCCGCAGGTGTTGTATATTACACTGTGCTAGGGGAGGGCTCTAATTCCGGTGCTATCAAACGTGCCTACATTCCCAACTTTGAATCTGGAAGCAATAATCCTGTGATGGAAATTAACCTGGACCTGAAATACATAGTGCAGCCTGATGGATTGGCAGTGGACTGGGTTGGAAGGTAAGTTTAGCTTCATTTCCTTCTGCCTTTTCTACTCTTCTGGCCAGAGCTCCCCTCTGCTCAGCTTGGCACATGAATTGAATTGACCCAGATTATGGGTGCACTCAGCCTCAGGGCAGCTGAGTGATACCTGGACTTACTCGCATCCCAGCATCTACCTCTGCTTACCCAGTGGGGTGATGGGGTAAACTTTATCACTTCCTGTATTCTGTGTGCCTAAAAAATGTGGGGAAAGCCCCAAGGTCAAGATTTTATATTCTATCTAGGAGAGCATTTTTGTCAACAGAATTCTGGATTCCAAAATGAACTTTCAGTATGGCAGCACTGCTCATTTGGTGAAGAAATGGGACAGCCTTGCATTCTACCAGCAAAGCAGTTGAGACGAAACACTTTTCCTGATGCTGATTATTTTGAGGAGGAACAGTCCAAGCGTTGTGTTCCTAGCAGGCTGTGTTGTCTGAACAGATCGGAAGTTTGACTTTCCTGTTTAAGCTTTGGGTTTGAGCTAATAGGGGTGTTCTTCTAGAACTTCAGGAACCAGAGCCAATTTAAATGATGTCTAAATAAGAACCTTAAGTAGGTTTATCATCAGATAGATTCACAAGAGGCAAACTGATGTGGAAGAAACCTTCAAGGAAGAGCCTTGGGTTGGAATAACATTTATGGGAAAGTAACTACATTACAATCAGAACTCAATCATTTGTAGAATCATTATGTCCTTCTAATGAAGTAGTAGTGTAAAATGTTTGTTGCCCTCTGAGACAACAGAGAGTCATCTGTAGTATTAATTTTCACCTCTTAACACACTTGTCTAGTACTCCTGGAAGACTTGCGCATCTTTGCAGAAGTTAGGCAAGTCCCACTGTACTTGCAGGATAACAGGAGACTCATTTCAGCAACTCCTGTCAGGAAACAAGACCTCAGAGACTCATGAACTGGCACCTCTAGACTTTAGCACCTCCTTCTGAAAACCAGCCTGGCAATGGCAGATCTTTCTTCTTGTTTTCCCTCTTTCTCAGCCTTAATGAATGAGTGAATTTAAGAAAGTACTGCAGCTCTTTCTGCTTGAGACTGAGACCTGAAGCCCGAAGAATAAGGGCAGGGTGGCTTTGCTGAGTTTGCTATTTTGAGTGTCTGTTTCCACTCATCCTTGAAGCTGATGCCAGATTCCTAATGATGATGATGGACTCTTGGCTGAGGAGGAAGCTGACTCACAGGCAGTCAGAACGAAAGGCCCACAGAGCCTCATGACCCCTACCTAGAAGCAGTTGTCTCGTAATCATGCCAGGTGTGAGGGTCACCATCGTTACCCATCCTGGCTGATAACCGCTGCTTCACTGAATAGCCCCTTCACCCCACACCCCATCACTTGTAACTTCCCTCACATGTCCCCTTGGCTGAAGAGACTGGGGCATTCCTGAGAGACAGAGGCTGTGCTCTCATCACTGGTGTCTGAGTAGCTGTTTTGCTGGCCAGAACTTCCACACTAAATGCTCTGGTCTTCACACCTCCACCCCGGAAGTTCATTCTAGACTTTTCAGTTGTTTGTCTCTCTAAATTCAGGCATATTTACTGGTCAGATGCCAGGAGACAACGGATTGAAGTGGCTGAACTTGATGGAAGGTACAGAAAGTGGCTGATTTCCACTGAACTGGGTCAACCAGCTGCAATAGTTGTGAATCCCAAGCTAGGGTAAGTACTTGAAGGAGTCCTTAATGTGCAATATTTTCCACTGGGTTCTCAAAAAAATTATTTTCAATAATTTTCAATTATTCCCAATTGTACTGAAGTTGTCCTTGGACTTTTTTGAGCAGCAGCTATGACTGTTTTCAAGAACTATAATATGCCTAAAGGATCAAACAGGCTTCAGTAGACAGACACTGCATATGGGGAAGGGTTTAGCCACATTTTCAACACTGCGTTTTGTCTAAAATCCACACATTTCTCAGTAGTATTTAGGGATTGAGCAACACCTGATGATTGGTTTAGACTCGAGATTGCAAAGTGGTTGGTGGCTGATGGGCTAAACATGGCCCGTATACTTATTGGACTTGAACTTCAGAGCTTTAAGTAAATGTAGTTGATAGCATTAGATATTTAAAAGATGATTTATTTATTTATTGGCTGCATCAGGTCTTAGTTTCAGCACGTGGGCTTTTTGTTGCAGTTTGAGGGTTTCTTTAAAGTTGCAGGTCACAGGCTTAGCTCCTCTGAAGTATTTGGGATCTTAGTTCCCCAACCAGGGATGGAATCCAAGTCCCGCCTGCATTGGAAGGTGGGTTCTTAACCACTGGACCACCAGGAAAGTCCTGATAACATTAAAATTAAAAAAAAATATATTTGTATTTCTGGTTTGAAAAATCAGAATAACTGGTAACCTTACGTGGATATGCTTTCCTTGACACAGCATTGCCTGGAACTCTTAGGCTAGGGCTTGGCTTAATGTGGTCTTTGCCCATCACCCTACATTCACAGCTGCCCTGACCATCCATTTATCTTGCCTGAGCCTTTCTAGGTACTTAACGTGGTGCAATCCTTGGTTTACTCAGTTCTTCTACAATCAAGTATTAATTGGCTGCAAAAGAATACATTTTCAAAGAGTTAGGATGAGGAAAGGAATCTTTTATTTTTTTTTTACTCAGATACATTCCAAACACAGGATTGTGCCTTCTTATACAGTGGCCATTCAAGAAACAGCCTTTGTGATTATATATATTGAAGGGTCTGGATATATATCCTAGGACAGGACTGTCCAGGTTGTATTTGGAATGTGCAGTTCTCATGAAGGAGAGCTCACAGATGCACCCGCTCTCCCCTGTCTCCCTGTCTCTCCCTGTCCCATGTAGATATAAAAGCAGCATCCTTTAGGACCCAGGCCTCTTTGAAAATCAGTTGGTTTTTCCAGCTGATGAAATGCTACCACGAGGAACCCTTCTGTTACAGGTTTATGTACTGGACTGACTGGGGCGAAAATCCTAAAATCGAGTCCTCTTGGATGGATGGGCAGCGTCGGAAAGTCTTGGTTCAGGAGGACCTCGGTTGGCCAACAGGCCTCTGTATAGATTATATGAATGGTGACCGGATCTACTGGAGTGACCTCAAGGACAACATTGTCGAAACCATCAAATATGATGGAACCGATAGGAGAATTGTGGTAACTTCAGGTTAGAAATTTCACTTTCAATTTCCTATATTAATTAATGTGTTTCCAGTCTCTTTGCCCCCCTTTTCCCAAGAAGTAATCCTAATCTTAGGAGACGGTTTATATAGTTTCTTATATACTTTCCATTCTACCCAGCTCCCATCTGCTGATTCAAATGCAAATGAACCTGTTAGGAGTTCTTTCTTGTATCATAAAAAAAACTGCTCTCGGCATCAGATGTTAAAATAACCATTTCTCGTTAGGTTGCCCTGATAGAGGTGAGGATCCTGTGTTACAGTGGTTATATCCAGGTCTAATTCCTTCTAGATACATTCATTTTTAACATGCTAAATTGCCTTTTATGCAAGACTGGAAACATTTAGGAGAGTAGCATTTTGTTTTCTTGCCTAAATTCTACAGACCTGAAAAATCCAGCACGTATCAAGTTTTCCTGATAAGTGGTATCTTATATCTAAGGAAAAAAAATTCTCTGCCATACAACTTGTTTTCTAAAAGTAAAATAAAATCAGCAACTTGAAAGTGAGCAAGTCCCCTATAATTGGTGTCAGCCTGTAGGCATTCATCCAATTTAATTTCTGTTATCTTGATCTCCTGGAGTGGCACACTGTCTTGGCTATGTGTACAGAGAATCTACGGATGTTGCTGGAATTTTAAGGTGTTGCCTTAGAGGTTGATCTAAAGCAGCTTGACTTCCAACCTAGAAGTAGAGCTTGGGTATCTTCTTTTCAATAACCTTGTTTTGTTTTTGCTTTTTCCCTGTGGGTGAGCAGCGGTGAACCCTTATAGTCTGGACATCTTTGAGAGCCAGTTATACTGGACATCTAAGGATAAGGGAGAAGTGTGGATCCAAGATAAATTCGGGCGAAACAAGAAAGAGAAATTGCTGACAGTGAACCCTTGGCTTACTCAAGTTCGAGTCTTCCATCAACGGAAATATAATCATTCAGGTAGCCACAAACCTTATTTCAAATTAATGGCTATAGTCTTTCTGGAAAATGGTGGTGGATAATAATAGCTGATCTCCCTGTGCCTGAAATGTGCATGTGTGTGTATTTTAATCATTTTGAGGAGAGAAAGATAAAATTGGAGACAAAATGAAATGATGCACACCATCAGCAGATATGAAGTAAAAATCCTTCAGTCCTTGTTGCTTGCAGTGTGGGAATGTCTTCTTAGGCCACAGAATCCAGTATGGGTTAGACCCCTGATAAATGTAAGTGGGGTTGACAAGTCACATAATAATAGGTTTCATGGACATCAGAAGTCTTACCCACTCTTAACAATTGCAAGGTCAGGCTAGTCAAGTCATCCTGAGCTAGGCAAGCCTTAGCTTAAAGCTTGAAGGATGCCTTTTTACATTCTCCCTCCTTCTTTCCTTAGTTCTGGGTCCTGCTTCTTCAGGTGGTGGTGGTGGTTTTGTTGCTCAGTTGTGTCTGACTCTTTGTGACCCTATGGACTGTACCCCATCGGGCTCCTCTGGCCATGGGGCTTCCCAGGGCAAGAATACTGGAGTGGGTTGCCATTTCCTTCTCAGAGAGATCTTCCCGACCCAGGGATCAAACCCATCTCCTGCATTGCAGGCAGACCAAGGGGGATGTGTTCTAATTCATCCTTCATCACTGTGTGGAGTAACGTGAAAGGGAAAGGACATTTTTGAAGTGAGGAAAGGAACTAGAAATCTGCCCAAGTCACCCAAGCAGTAGATAAGCTTTAAACCCAGAGATGATTTTTAAACTTTATTCCATTCAACCCAAAGCTCAGCATTTTTCTATTCTGGTCCATTTGTCAGTAAACCCAGTTCCAGCTCGAATTCTATGGCTCTGTGTGAGCTGCATCCCAATTCTGGATTTCTGTGACAGGGCCTCAGTAATTGTAATAAAGGTGATGCTGTTAATCAGAGCTCTAAATTCCCTAACCTTGCAAATAATGAAACTGAAGCCCAGAAGAAAAACTTGTCTTTGGAGAGCAGGGGTGAAAAATCACATCCACTGTATGCTTTGGCTGGACTACACTTTTGGATCCATCCAGATTTGGATACTGACACGTCTGGATATAATAGTGGGGTCTGACCTTTTGAAATATCTCAGATTGCTTAGTGCTGATTGACTTTTGCAGTCATGCGGTGAACCAGACAGACACCCACCATCCAGACTTGCCAGGGCCATAGGGGAGATAAATGATGCCACTAGAAAATGTGAGGGGCACAGAAGTGGGGTGGAGGGCACAGGGAGGGACAGTGCCATGGTGGTGAGGCAGCAGGGGAGGGTAGTGTAAAGGGGGTGAGTTGTCAGGTGTCACGTGGCCTAAAGGTATCAGGCTGCTGCCTGAGCTCAGATGTCGCCTGGCTACAACTCAGCAGATGGACATGTCCCTGGTTGGAGCATTCATTCCCTCCTCAGAAACTAATCGCTGTTCTCATTTGCTTTCCAGTGCCCAATCGCTGTAAGGATGTCTGCAGCCACTTATGCCTTCTGAGACCTAAGGGATACACCTGCGCCTGTCCCCAAGGCTCCAGATTTCTAGAAGGGAGCGTCACAGTGTGTGATGCAGGTAGGAACGCTGCCTGGGCAGCCGTGGGGGCTGGGGGGAGCTCCTTTGCCATCTTTAGTAGAGTCCCTTACCTAGGCTTCACCTTTTTCAGGAGCCTAAAGAGTCCCTGGGTACTGGTCTCTTGCAGAAGAGAGTGGGGGTGGCTGGAAGGAAGGATGGGAGATCTGGAAACTATGAACAGAGCTGAGTGGGACTGAAGGGGCCAAACGGAACTTGTGTCCCTGTGATTTCTGAGGATTGTTTGCCAAAATCTGTAGAGATTTACATCCAGTACCCCTAAATCGACTGTTAGGTTGTCTTATAAAGACATTTTGAAGAGTGACTTTTCTATAAGGCCTCATCCTCCTCAATCTGCCCCATACTGGATCCCAGTCACCCCAGAATCTATTCAGCCTTACTGGGAGTTCCTCAAAGTGGAGAACCAGGCTCCAGAGGTTGTGGGGTGATGCTTATCCTGTACGGAGGGGAGACATAGAGAGAGTTCATTCTTTTTCCCATTTGCTCATTTCAAAGTTTTGACAACTGAAAAAAGGCCACGTTTTAAAATGTACTTTATGCTGTTGACAGATGGAAGCTGAAATAAGTAAGCAGTGGTTTAATTCTCATCCCAAATGCTATAGATGACCTATTCTTGGCAAGACCTTTCTTCAGTGACTTTATTAAGGAATTAAAAAGCCATATAGTAACTAGTTAGTGTCCCTAACTAGTATCCAGTGCTTGATAAGGATGATAGGAACATCATCCTGTTCACTGCTGCTGCTGCTAAGTCGCTTCAGTCGTGTCCGACTCTGTGCGACTCCATAGATGGCAGCCCACCAGGCTCCCCTGTCCTGGGATTCTCCAGGCAAGAACACTGGAGTGTGTTGCCATTTCCTGCTCCAATGCATGAAAGTGAAAAGTGAACGTGAAGTCGCGCAGTCGTGTCTAACTCTAGCCGCCCATTTTATGGCTCACATTCTGGGGAAATGAAGAGACATAACCATGTTCTGCCACCAGAGGGAGCAAGCAGTGAAACAAGCCCCCACCTGTTGACTCTTCCCAATCAGGCTGAAAAGTTGCAGGTTTAGAGAACGAACTCAGCAAGTAACTGCCCCTTCTGCTCTCTCTATCCCCACTCTGTCCCAGTGCTACTGGGGAAGTATTTGCAAGATTACGATCTTTAGCAAGGGTAATTTTGAAGGTCTTAAAAAAATATCTCCAATCAGCTATCAAGTATCTATTGATCTGTGTATGTGTCTGTTTATTGATCAATGGATTGCTGATGCTTCAAAGTCTTCAGTGGATGTTTCAGGGTATGCCTAAATTGAGCTCTTGATTTAACTGGGTTCAAAAAGAAGCATTCTGAAAAGCTCAAATGAAATGTGAATGTCCTAAGAGATTTACCACAATGTTCTTTTTAACTATTAGTGCGTATTTTCAGGAGTCTAGTATCGCTCCACTATTTTGGAGGGGGGCTGCTATAAACTGCCTTTTTTTCCCCTATCAAATATATGTTAGTCCCCAAGACCTTATTGATAAAGGAGTTCATCTGACTTAAGGGCGAGGTATCATTTTGATAGAGAGGATAATCAGCTGCCCCACTCCATTCACTCCCTACTCCAGCTTGGGCTGAAACAAGTTTGCAGGTTGGTGGGGGGCTCTGCTGAGTGTGGCTGACTCACACATGTGTGACTTCCTCCTTCTGCAGCCATTGTAGGTGCTGTCAGCATGCCCCCTCCATGCAGGTGTATGAACAGAGGAAGCTGCTATTTTGATGAGAATAACCTCCCCAAATGCAAGTAAGTCTGAATGCTGAGGTCTGAGCTGTAGGTCTTACCCCTCTGGGGGGAAGTTGAGACCCTTAAAAACAAGCACAAGAGCCTTGTCAGTTTTCATATCATAAGCAGCTTGCCCTCCAGTGGGGGAGTCCACGGAGAACTAAGGCAGTACTTCTCAAAGTATCATGTGCATTAGAATCACCTAGGGCTTTGGAAAAAAATGCCCATCTCATTCACAGGGATCCTGCATTTCTAACTCCTGGTTGAGGGGCGGGGTGGGCAGGGAGTGAAAGTGAAAGTCTCACCGTTGTGTCCAACTCTTTGGGACCCCATGAACTATACAGTCCGTGGAATTCTCCAGGCCAGACCACTGGAGTGGGTAGCCTATCCCTTCTCCAGGGGATCTTCCAGACCCAGGAATCGAACCGGGGTCTCCTGCATTGCAGGCGGGTTCTTTACCAGCTGAGCTACCAGGGAAGCCCCGCTCCTGGGGGGATGCCACAGAATTGTGTGCCCCATTCTGGGGAGCAAGCAGTTAGAGAAATGACAACCCAATTTTCCTCCTCACCTGGAATTGCCAATTTTAACTGTGGGAGAGCAGCCATTAGCAGAGCTGCTTCAGTGCCAAGCTCTCCAGAGGAAGAGACTCGGCTTAAGATTTGGAAAGCAGAAAATTATCAAGAAAGTTCTTCACATGGTGCACAAAGGTATTTCATGAAAGCATGTCCAAGGAAAGAACACGATGAAGGTTTCTGGGTTTACTCTCCAAGGAAGAATTCCACAGGTTAGAGAAGACACCAATAGGTCAGTTTGATGAGTCTGACTCCGTAGATGGCACAGCTGTTCCCTGTGAAAGTGAATTTCCATCGTCAGATTACAGTCGAAACCTAAGGAAGCAACAGCTCATGAATGGTTCTTCCTTTCCTTTCAGGTGTTCTAGTGGCTACGTGGGAGAATATTGTGAAATGGGGCTTTCCCAAGGCGTTCCTCCAGGAACAAGTAAGTTTTAAGGATAATGAGGGGTCTGGGAATGCATCATGCTCCCTCAGTTGCGTGCTGTCTATAATCTGTTTAACTCAGTTTTGGAAGAAGTAAAGGTTCTAGTCCCCAGCCCCTGCTGCTCAGCCAGCTCGCTCTTTTCCTTCTTCTCCTGTTCATACATTTCCTTCTTCTTCCCTCTTCGGCAGCGGCGTCCGTGCTATTGACAGTCATCTTGATCGTCATAATTGCTGCTTTAGCCTCTTTAGGATTTCTCCACTATCGGAAAACTGGCTCCATTTTGCCTTCTCTGCCAAAGCTGTCAAGGTCAGTTTCATTATGTGGAATATTGATTTCAGAAATCTGGATGATCTGTAAGCACGTGAATAACTGAATTCTTCTTTTTTAAATTAAAAATCATCCTAGAGTGTTCAGCTACTCTGCAGAAGCAAAAGATGCTGAACTGAAAGCATTCACTTCTTTGATTGCTTCTCTGAAGCCTGAGTACAAATCACATTTTAGAGTGTAAATGGCTGTGTCGACCAGGTTACACTAGAGAACAATATCGGCTGTGTGAAGGGCCAGGCTTTCTTTCCCCTAGTGCCCTCTCCTGGTTCTTAAGCACTCAGGAATGTGCTTGAACACTTCTGGGTGACCAAGGGAATTTACTCCTGTACATGATGTGTAAATTCAAAAGTGGGATTCAAGCCTTTCAATTAAGTGAGAGTTAGCTAGGAAACTAGCTAGACAATTATTGCAAAAGATTAAAAACAAAAACAAAAAACAAGACACTGTTTGATTATTTCTTTTCAGCTTAAGCCATCTCAAATCCTCTGAAAATGGAAATGGGGTGACCTTCAGATCAGGGGATGATGTGAACATGGATATTGGAGTAACTGGTTTTGGGCCCGAGTCTGCTATTGACAGATCGCTGGCGATGGTGAGTGTGGTTACAAAATGACTATTTGAAGGTTAGCATTTTCACTGTTTTATCAAAGAAATACTTAAGAAAAATATATTTATTTATTTATTTGGGCGCATCGGGTTGCAGCATGCGGGATCTTCACTGTGGCACATGGACTCTCCAGTTGAGGCCCATGGGCTCAGTAGTTGAGGTACCTGGGCTTAGTTGCCCTGCAGCACGTGGATCTTAGTTCCCCAATTAGGGATTGAACCTATTCCTTGCATCACAACGTGGATTCTTAACTGCTGGACCACCTGGGAAGTCCCAAGAAACCCTTTTTATAAAGAATAAAATTCAGCTACTAAAAAAAAAAAATTAAATACACTATGCCCCTCGGAAGAAAGTCTTCACTCTACAAAGTCAGGAAACACTGAGCTTGTTGCAGAAATGTGTCTAAAAACATTAGTAATGAAATTGAAATGAACCCCTGAGCTAAAAGTAAGTCACACTGTTGACCTGGAATCATGCCCAGTTTTAAGTTTAATTGAAATCTTAAAACAATCTATGTTTTGGGGAAACGGGAGAGCGACCATGATATTCTGTCTTTATTTGATGACTTTTTATATGTTAAAGGAAGAGGCAGGGAGATACATGTTGCCTAGTCTCATGTATTTTCCCACCGAGGTAGTGTTGGGATAAACATGGTTTTTGAGTCAGTGGTTGGTTTAAATCCCAGCTCTGCCAGCTTCTAAGAATGTGATAGAAGCATGGAGGTTGAACTTTCTGTGCCCGTCTATAGAGTGATCCCTCCTGTGAGGACCAGATACTTTATGGGTGGACTAGGATCCGTGCAGTGTTCACATTCAGAGATGGGAAGCCATTCTCAGCGTTCTGCCTCTCCCCTCCCCCGATCTTTCTTTTTTGTCCCTGCCTAAAAGTGCAGTGTTATCCATTCTGCTTTCCCCTTCTGCCTCTTCTCTTTGCTTCTCTTCCACCTCCCACCCTTCTATGTCCAAAGCCAACCCGCAAGTGGCTTTGCCTTAAGGACCCATAGAGTGCCTAGAAATGGGAAGAGTGTTTTTGTTTCCCTGAGCTGACGAGTCGCTTTACACAGTGTTTGCCATAGGGAGGTCTTGTGTCTCTGCTGGCTTTTCTTTTCATCTTTTGGGGTCACTTTGGCAAAGCACCTAACTACCTCCTGTAAGGAGTGCATCTTCTGCTGTGTGTGAACCAGGTTTGCATGGTATAATCCTTTTTTTCCTTCATCAGAATGAGCATTTTGCCGCAGACTTCGGGAAGTCGCCCATAATATTTGAGAACCCGACGTACTCCTCCAAGGACACTGCTATCACAGTGGCTCAGCCAACAACAGCCCCGGTGAGAAACCACAGTCCTTTCTGTCAGGTGCTGCTGCTGTTGAGTCTTGTTCTTTGGAATAATGTGCCTTTAGCATCCTCCCGGCCTTCCCTCCTTGGAAGGAAGCACGGTGGTCCCTTCCTCAGCTTCATGCTCTGCAGTCACAGGATTGGCCAAAGGACAGAAGGCCTGAAAACAATCAGAATCTTGGGTTTTGGCCACCATTCTGGGGGTGCCAACCAAGAGCAGTTTCATCCTGAGTAGCAGAGCAAGAGGTCTGAGTGCATTCAGTGGCAGACACAGGGCCTGGCACACACAGGTGCTTTGTAAATATCTGTGAGCTGAGTGAGTGGACAGTCCTCAGGCCATTATGCAGAGGCCTGGGGGACTGGGCACACACTGTGTCTGGTCCTTACTGGTATCATGAGAGTGTAATTTGAGGTGACTTCCCTGCTCGCCTTTCTCATACTTTTCTGGAAAGTGCAGAGGTCTCTGAGGTTGGTAGACAGATACCAAAACTTCCTTTGGTACGGTCCTATTACTCACTTATCTTTGAGAGGAACAGAGAGATAAATTAGACAGATGGATGGAGGGACATTTCTTCACTGGGTCCGGATCAGCAGGCCCACTGCCACTGCCGGTACCTGTCAATTTTCAGCTAGCCCGTCTTCCTCGTGTCTGAACCACTAGAGCTAAGCTTCTTTTGCATCAGGAGATACAGAACATTTTAGTATGACAGAAATAGAGTGTGACCAGTAATGAGTGGTCCCAAGAATATTCGTGGTCCCAAGAATATTCTATCTCATGCCTGATTCTCCCAAGAATCAGGCATGAGATAGACAGCTTAGTCGTTGGCGCTCCTGATTTGGGGGAGATGAGAGTGATGTTTATTCACGGACCAGAGGGTCGTTTTCATATAATAAAAATGGTGCCTGATCATATTTGTACAGGAGCAAGGTGGTAAGCAGAATCAAAGAGTTGATAAACTTTACAGCAAAAATTTCTTTCAAAACTGAATACTGGCCTTCAATATGCACACAGGTAACTGAATCTGCAACAGTGTATAACAAAAACTATGGAAGCCCCATAAACCCTGCTGAACTAGTTACAGACACAAAGCCAACTTCCTCAAGTGATGAAACTCAGGTAACAGTGACTGGAATGATAATGGGATTTGGGAAGGACTTTGGAATTGCTGGGTTTATTAATCCTAGGCAAACTAGAGAGACCGTGATAGGCTCACAGATCCCAAGATGTGTAGACAATTAGTAAAGATGATTTTAAAAATAATAAATTGAAAACATTCTACTGAGTAAAGCTACATTGTAACATTGAGTTGGGAATGATGTTCCTTGTGACACAAAGCAGGAAAGAAGGGTGGCATACTTCTGAACCCAGCCTCTTCAAATCAGAGGCATTTAGTTTGAGATAGCAACTTAAAATGCATAAAGACCTCACTGTGTCGATGATACATATAGAGAACCTTTTCCTTTCCTGTGCAGTGCAGTTTTTCCGCTGTGTATGTCTTTGTTCCCTTAAGAACGCGTGTTGCGTTTACTCTACTGTTGTTACTGATGTTCACCACTTGGTGGCACTAGTCTACACTCGCTCCATCTTTCCATCTGACATCATTGTCCTCAATGTGCCAGGCGCAGAGTTTAATACCGAAGAGTAAAAGGAAAAAAAAAAAAGAACACTAGATGGAGCTTCTCTATCTTGTCTGCAGACCCTTTGAAATTTGTAAACTATGTGGTCTACAAAGAGAAATTCAATAAATTTGATACAAAGCTTTACATGAATGGATAATATATCATTAGTTTTAATAGACACTTAAGAAGAAGCTATTTCAGATATAGCTGTTTGATTCTGGGCAACTATTTTACCTCTGGGCACTAGAGTCCTTAGTATTACTCACTGGGGGCACCATTGGCATCTTGGGTTGGGCAGTCCTTTATGGCACAAAACTATGCTCCACGTTGCTGGACATTCTAGTATTCCTGGCCCCTGTCCACTGAGTGCCAGTAGCTTCTCCAGTGCGTTGTGATCCCTGCCCTCCCATCAGCCCCTAAACATACACTCCCCATTGAAAACAGTAGGATCTGGGATGTTCTAAGGTCCTATGACTTTTGTTAAGTAATATAAAGGAACAAAAGCCCAAAGGTAGTTAGAAATCTTACCATTTTCTAGAATAACCCCTGTTCTCAAATTGCATAATCTATAAACAAAATTAGTGTCTGCAAAGTCATGTTGGATTCTCAGCACTGGTTCCTGTTCTGCTCTTTCAGGTCAAAATAAGAGTTGAACTAAATTGATGCTAACGAGGAGAGCTTATAACAAAGGTGCCTTTGTCTACCTTTTCATCTTTCATTTACTAATTCCTTCTTACACACACACACATACACAGACAAATGTAGTCTTAGAAATTTCCACTTTCATTTTTTGATATTTCATACTTTCAAAGGATTACATATTTTTCTTTAAGCTACATTGAAAAGTTTATTTTGCAGACTACTTTTTCCACAGACACCAGAATACCTAAATGTCACACGTTGGTTCCCCGTCTGACTTGGCCCCGCGGCAGTGCCAGATCTACATTCTATCCTCAAGTCCAGTGACCCCCTTCTTTCAACAGAGCTCTCTCCCAGCTGAGCAGGAAGGGGAGTGTGATGGGGATTCTGCAACCTCTGCCCTGCACGACAGTCATTGGAAACACTGAGAGACTCTCTCAAGTGGAGCAGACCTTTACCGGTTGCAGTCCTTTTTTTCTCATTTCCGTCTTTGCAATACACTGGCTCTTTCTCCTTTTTTCTTTTTTTAATCAGTTGAGGCTGAGGCCCTCTAAGGTCTGTCCTCCATGGTATGTCCATGGATTTTTCTATGACCTTTGCCTCCTGGGAACTAAGATAACAGCCAGAGTGGCTTAAAGCAGTAGAAGCCCTTGGCTAGGATGACCTTAGGTTGACATTAATGTGCCAGAGAGGCTTACATTTTTCTCTTTCATCAATAAATCTGCTCAAAGGACTTGAAGAAATGAACTCCTATGGTTTAGTTCTGTCATTTTCAAAAGTTGTGTTGACACGCATTGGACTTCCCAAGAGGATAACAGTGAAAATCAACACTGCTTCTCTTGT
Source organism: Bos javanicus (assembly GCF_032452875.1). NCBI lineage: Eukaryota > Metazoa > Chordata > Mammalia > Artiodactyla > Bovidae > Bos > Bos javanicus. Next base: position 27,105,415 of record NC_083869.1, read on the forward strand.
TAGTAATTACTCAAGTCCATGGGGCCATTCCACACTGAAGCAATGAGTTTGGGCCTTCCTCATTAAGGGTAGGTTTCTAGAGGCCGGGCTTTGACCTGAGTATCTCCATCTTCCCCTTGGTGGTGGCTGTATGCTGAGGAGGTGCTCAGTTAAATGTGAGTGAATGCTTTCTTCTACTTCTGTATTCACATGCTCTCTAGTCCTTCACATGTTGGCCCCCTACTTTCAGAGAACGGGAGACACTTCATAAAACACACGTGCTACCTTAGCGACCTGCAGGAGGGCGTGGTCTATTCCCCAGTCTCCTGTTCTCTTATCTCCTGCCAGCTGGCAGCCAGAGCCATGGCCAGCACTCTACCATGGACAGATTTTCTGTAAGACACGGGTCGTTCATCATAGTCCAGGGTGATTTCTCTTTGGGTTCTTTAGTTTTGAGGCCTCTGAATCCTAGAGGCATTGCCTGCTCCTCTACCTACAATTTAGTTCAGTGATTTTGCTAACACCCCCTTTCCTCATCTGCAAAATAGATATAATCAGAGCCTTTGCCTTGCAGTCATTGGGAAGATTAAATCAGAAATGTGCAAGACTTTTAGAATAGTCCCTGACACATAGTAAGCACTCAATCAATGTTCAGTTCAGTTCAGTCACTCAGTCCTGTCCGACTCTTTTGCGACCCCATGAACCTCAGTATGCCAGGCCTCCCTGTCCATCACCAATTCCTGGAGTCCACCCAAACTCATGTCCATTGAGTAGGTGATGCCATCCAACCATCTCATACTCTGTCATCCCCTTCTCCTCTTGCCCTCAATCTTTCCCAGCATCAGGGTCTTTTCAAATGAGTCACCTGTTCGCATCAGGTGGCCAAAGTATTGGAGTTTCAGCTTCAACATCAGTCCTTCCAATGAATACCCAGGACTCATCTCCTTTAGGATGGACTGGTTGGATCTCCTTGCAGTCCAAGGGACTCTCAAGAGTCTTCTCCAACACCACAGTTCAACAGCATCAATTCTTCAGGACTCAGCTTTCTTTATAGTGCAACTCTCACATCCATACATGACTACTGGAAAAACCATAGCCTTGACTAGACGGACTTTTGTTGGCAAAGTAACGTCTCTGCTTTTTAATATGCTATCTAGGTTGGTCGTAACTTTCCTTCCAAGGAGTAAGCGTCTTTTAATTTCATGGCTGCAGTCACCATCTGCAGTGATTTTGGAGACCCAAAAAATAAAGTCAGCCACTGTTTCCACTGTTTCCCCATCTATTTCCCATGAAGTGATGGGACTGGATGCCATGATCTTATTTTTCTGAATGTTGAGCTTTAAGCCAACTTTTTCACTCTCCTCTTTCACTTTCATCAAGAAGCTCTTTAGTTCTTCCTTGCTTTCTGCCATAAGGGTGGTGTCATCTGCATATCGCTTTCCAAGTGACTGCATTTTTGTATTGTTTTGTGTTACTGTAGTTCATACTTTGGCTGTTAATTGTTGTTTTTATGTACTCTTTGTTCTGGGATCAGTTGGCATGAGGGATCTGGGTTCCCCGATCAGGGATCAAACCCAAGCCCCTGCTTGGAGGCACAGCGTCTTAACCGCTGCGCCACCAGGAAAGCCCCTGTTACTTGTTTTTGTTATCATCATTATGGCAGGAGGAAATGGTGACAGGATATGGAATATGATGGAGTTGACCAAGGATCAATATGAGATGAGGGTTATAGTCTGGCTTGTTCCTTAAAGTTTCAGGCAGCCCCTGAAGAAATCTCTTGCCTATCTCTGTCAAAACTTCTAGATTCTCAGGCACAGATTCTGTGAACTATACATTTCAGATCAAGCAAGTGTTTTGAAATTATTAGATGACAAGAGCCCAGAGTTTCAGTGACTCTTCAGGGCCCAACCATGGGAGAACTGAACAATTTTCCTGCATGGGCCGGGTCATGTGGTCCCAAGTTCCAAATTACTTTTTCCCTCTGTAAGAAGAAGTTTTAAAACCTAGGCTGGGGGCAAGAAACAAAAAATTCCATTACTGAAAGTTTTCTGTTTCCCTCTTTTTCGATTAGCCAACAAAATGGAATATCTTCAAACGAAAACCGAAACAAAATACCAACTTTGAAAATCCATTCTATTCTGAGGTAATTGTTAACAATTTTTCTCAGCCCAGGCATTCTTTCTTAGCATTAACTTGCTAAATCAGGCATGCATTCAGATTATTCTGAGCAAATTGGCCACAATTTGTCTTCCCCACACAAAACCATTTTCCATCGTGTTGAAAATAAGTGACAGATTCTTGTTTCTTTGTGGTTTTAGATGGAGAATGAACCAAAGGTCGGTGCTGCTGTGACCCCACCTCCATCACCTTCTCCTCCTGCTAAGGTTTCTTGGAAAAAAGGCTCAACTCCAGGCTACAGTGCAACAGAAGACACATTTAAAGACACTGCAAATCTTGTGAGAGAAGACTCGGAGGCATAACTGTGCTGGCTATTTAGGGAATAATTAGAAACACACTTTTGCACATTTTTTTTTTTTTTACAAACAGATGAAAGAAATTAACATTCAGTACTTTATGAAAAGAATATATTTCCCCCTCTGTACTCCTGTAGTTGGGACTGTTTGTGGAAACAATGCCTTGTGTGTCTTTTTTACTCATCTCATATTTTTACAACTAATTACCACCTTGTACTATATGTATATCTTTGCACTGAAACTCTCTGAAGGTAATGCTATAAATATATTGTACATTTGTAAATTTTGGAAAGATTATCACATCATTAAATTTGCTAATGAAAGTATCTGCTGAATTGGTTGGTGATCATTACATTCAATGATCCACTGAAGAAAGGAATTGACTCGGGGCCTTTAGCAATATCAGAAGAGGCACCACCCTAAGACCCTATAGCATTATCAAGGAAGGGAATCCAGGCCCCATTCTTGGGTCTGTTTTCACACATCAGCACTTAGTGTTCAGTTTGACCTGATGAATAGCATAACCATAGAGATGCAGATGATACAGAAGGTTGAAAAAACTAATTCAGTTCCACCCTTCTGCCTGTTGGCATTGTCCAACCAGAACTCTGTTTGCTATTATCTCCCGAGCTACCAAGTGAACATGTTTATGTTAATGTCTGGGGAAAAGCTCATGTCCTTAAGTCTAAGTATCCTGCAAAGAGTTTGTAATCTAGTCACATGAACTTGCATTTGATGGACCATAGGGTGATCAACACCCTTTCCTGGCATCTCAGGTGGTTGCCTACTCTAGAAACTGGAGCTGAATGAATGAAAAGCAAATCTGTCTTCATAAAGGAAGGTGCAAAGCAAATACCAGCAGAGCAAAGCCTCAGCTGGATTTTGTGTTTCTCTGTGTGAAAATTTTCCTTATAACGACTATTTATTTTCTCAGTTGAACATGAATAGAAAGGGAAACTATTTTTATTGAGCCTGGCTTAGATTCTTTAGCAAAATCGTACATTTATATCAGAATGTATTGCAGAGTCTAGCCTTCCTCCTGAATCTAGACTCTAGTCTCCACAGCCGGAACTGTGGCAAGAATACAGTTTCCACACTAGGTAGCATTCCCAGTTCTCTGTGCTAATAATGCACATTTTACAACAATGAATGAATGAGTGTATGAATGGACAGGTGGATGAATGAAACATGTACTACTGATGATTTTATTCCTGAGTTCTCAAAATATTTTTTGCTCATATTTTGAGTGTTTATTGTAATTATTTTGAAATGTACTTTGATTAGAAAAGCAAATGGAAATGATGCTGCTGAAAAATTTCTAATAAAGGTGTATTTTATCAGACTTCTTCTGTGTGCTTTATAAATCCAGGTCATGAATTGGTTGTATTTTGCTGTGCATGGAGATTGGGACTTTGAGTGCTAGGCATCAGGGAACCAGGATTGCCTGGGGTTCAAGAAGGGAGGAGAAGGAAGAGGAATCCATAGGTCACTTAGCCCTGAAACTGGCCTGGAGCTGGGGAGCAGTGAACACAGGAGGATAAAGTGTAGGTTTCCACCTGAACTCTGGGAGGCAGCCCCCTCAGTTGCCTTAAGGGGTCATCCAATCCGCCTCCCCTTTCCTTCCCACCCTAGGACCCCAGCCAGTTGCCCGCTTTGGATCTGATGGTGATGGGAAGGCAGCAGCAAGGTCACAGCTGGAGAGGATTTTGTTCAGTCTGGTATTTGGGCTCCCATGGCATGTGTGAGCCATACCAGCCTGAAGTCAGAGTAAAAGGGAGTTCTAAAACAGTTGTGATTTCCAGCTTTGGTATTTGTCTTGGGCCTTAAGCTCAATAAGAAATAATCTGGGGAATTTAAAAAATGAGAATTAATTTCCTGCTTAGCTTCATTTCTGGGTCTCCCTTGGAAGGACCTAGAAAGCATGCTGCTGCGTGTCTGTTCTCTGCCATGTGAGCTGGCACTTGTGGTCAGACCATCAGTGGGTCGGTCATCCCTCCTTGGTTGGCTCTCCCAGCTGGGGTTGGCTGGGGTTGGCTCTGCCCCTGCTTTATTCTCTCCTGGAGAGAAGTTGTGCCAGGAGTGTGTGTGGTGGGGGAGGGGGAGATCGGGAAACAGGGTGCTGTTTAGAGGATGGAAAAGCTGATGTGACTCAGTATATCACATCACATGAAGCCAGGTCAATCCTAAAGGAAATTAACCCTGAATGTTCATTGGAAAGACTGATGCTGAAGCTTAAGTTCCAGTACTTTGGCCCTCTGATGTGAAGAGCTGACTCATTGGAAAAGACCCTGATCCTGGGAAAGATTGATGGCAGAAGGAGAAAGGGGTGACAGAGGATGAGATGGTTGAACGGCATCACTGACTCAATGGACATGAGTTTGAGCAAGCTCCAGGAGATAGCGAAAGACAAGGAAGCCTGGTGTGCTGCAGTCTATAGGTTCACAAAGAGTCAGACATGACTTAGTGACTGAACAACAATCACGTGAAGTGGAAAAAATTTTACCAGCAGAAATGTGTTATTGCACAGTGTAAAATCACAACCACGAGAAGGTTTGTCCATGGGAAGCCATTGGATCACGCTGGTCATCTGTCCAGAGCTTCCCATTGATTTTTTTTTTTTACCATCCCTTTTTTCCTTCATTCATCGATTTACTCACTCACTCACTTGCCTATGTTCTTACCAGCATTCAGTTGCAAACTGAAACCTAACTATGAGTTTAAGGAAAATGTGTGAGAGGAGAACTTTTAGTGGGGAATTCCATCCATTAATTCTTGGCTTTTTTTTTTTTTTTCCTGAATTAGGAAAAGATCACTAATATTTGATTTTTGAGATAGAGTACATCAGGCTGGCTCAAAAATGAGAGCTAGTTAGGCCCTGGAGTGAGGGAGGGGTCTGAGGAAATTGGTTATAGATGTACATTCTGGAAAGAGGCCTGGACCCACAGCCTGGAGCCCTGGGTTGCCCTTGAACTCTCAGCCTCTTTTCAGTCTTCCCCTCTGCATTCCTCAAAGTCACAAGCCACAAGTCATACTGAAGATGACATATGATTATATGTTTCTGTTTTTTAAAAAAATTCTAATTTATCTTGGAGTATATTTGATTTACAGTGAAAAGCAGTTGGACATACATGGAAGGTGTCTAAACCCTGGGAGAGGAAGGCCAGCTCTGGAAACCATTGCCTCATGCCTCCAGTGGTCCTAACCATGGCCATCTCAAGGTGAGGATCAACACAAATCACTAGGCTTGTCAACTCCTGAAAGTTACCAGCCTGTGGAGGACTTTTAGTCACACCAATTATGTGCCTCTTCCTGGAAGTGAATTCAGAACATTTTGTTTGAAAATCAACCACGTGTCTGCATTCACTTTGTGTCCACGATATTCTGGAATAAACTATAGGAGACAGAGAAAACAGGTCTCCAGAAATTATTTGACATCACTGAGTCCACTAGCTAACAATATGGTCATCGAATGCTGTCCCCTCTTATGCAGACTAGAGAGGAAGGGCTCATATTTCTGCTCCTCTGATAATTAGCATCCCCTAATGATCGTCACTTGCTAAGAGCACAGTTTCCCAACCAATTACTTCCATCACAGGGGCTAGGCCATCCTCCTGCTGCTAATCACTGAGCCTCAGCTGCTGCTTCTGTGGAAAACAGAGAGGGGGGCTATGAGAGTTCAGTGCGAAAATACATCAATATGTAGACAGTGTATGCAGCCCACTGCCTGGCACCAAGCCCTGAATCCCCAGTAGCCGTGATTTTGATCATTATTAAATGGAAGAGAAGGGAAGAGTTTTTTTTTTTTTTTTTAATGAAGAAATGTATTTTGGGCTTCCCAGGTGGCACAGTGGTAAAGAACCTGCCTGCCAATGCAGGGGACATGGGTTCAGTCCCTGGTCTGGGAAGACCCCACAGGCTGCAGAGTGGCTAGGCCTATGCACCACAGCTACTGAGCCTGTGCTCTGGAGCCCAGGAACTGCAACTGCTGAAGCCTGCGTACTCTAGAGCCTGTGCTCTGCAGCGAGAGAAGACACTGCAATGAGAAGTCCTTGCACCGCAACCAGAGAGTATACCCTGTTCACCGCAACTAGAGGAAAGCCTACAGACAATGAAGACCCAGCACAGCCAAAATAAACAAATAAATAAGATTAATTTTTAAAAATGTATTTTTCAAATATTTATAGAATGCAATTTCATATTTAATTAATTAATTGCTTTTGGCCACACTATGCAGCACGTGGCATCTTTGTTCCCTGACCAGGGATTGAACTTGTGCCTCCTGCAATGGAAGTGCAGAGGCCTAACCTGTAGACAGCCAGGAAGTTCTCCAGGAAATGTATCTTTACAAGCTCCTTGGGGATTTTAACATGAAGCCAAGGATAGAATTACTAATCTAAATAGAAGTGGCTAATCTTTTTATTTAATGATGGATGTTATAGGGGTAGTCAAGATTTTCTCCGGGCCTGTGGAAGAATGCATAGATCTTGTATGTAATGAGGCTGGAGTGTAGATGATAAAATTCAGAGTCTCATTTTATTGTCATGCAAGAGTAATGGGAAGGCAGTAAAGAACACTGGGTGTGAAAGATGGGAATCCTGAGGCTGAGAAAGGGAGAGTTCATGCTCCCATCACAGGCTGAGGAGCACGGCCCAGGTTTTCCCGGTGCCCCGTATTCAGGCCTTCGCTGAATTAAAGAACAGGTTGATGTAGGAATTTGACAGAACATATTTAAAGCCTATTCTTCTATCTCTTCCCATGTTTCCAGACTCCAGAGGACTTTAATTATGCTGTCTTCAGTTCAGTTCAGTCGCTCAGTCTTGTCCGACTCTTTGCGACCCCATGAATTGCAGCACACCAGGCCTCCCTGTCCATCACCAACTCTCAGAGTTCACTCAGACTCACGTCCATCGAGTTGGTGATGCCATCCAGCCATCTCATCTTCTGTCGTCCCCTTCTCCTCCTGCTCCCAATCCCTCTCAGCATTAGGGTCTTTTCCAATGAGTCAACTCTTCACATGAGGTGGCCAAAGTACTGGAGTTTCAGCTTTAGCATCATTCCTTCCAAAGAAATCCCAGGGCTGATCTCCTTCAGAATGGACTGGTTGGATCTCCTTGCAGTCCAAGGGACTCTCAAGAGTCTTCTCCAACACCACAGTTCAAAAGCATTAATTCTTTGGCGCTCAGCCTTCTTCACAGTCCAACTCTCACATCCATACGTGACCACTGGAAAAACCATAGCCTTGACTACACGGACCTTTGTTGGCAAAGTAATGTCTCTGCTTTTGAATATGCTATCTAGGTTGGTCATAACTTTTCTTCTAAGGAGTAAGCGTCTTTTAATTTCATGGCTGCAGTCACCATCCGCAGTAATTTTGGAGCCCCCCAAAATAAAGTCTGACACTGTTTCCACTGTTTCCTCATCTATTTCCCAAGAAGTGATGGGACCAGATGCCATGATCTTCGTTTTCTGAACTTTGAGATTTAAGCCAACTCTTTCACTCTCCACTTTCACTTTCATCAAGAGGTTTTTTAGTTCCTCTTCATTTTCTGCCATAAGGGTGGTCTCATCTGCATATCTGAGGTTATTGATATTTCTCCCGGCAATCTTGATTCCAGCTTGTGCTTCTTCCAGCCCAGCGTTTCTCATGATGTACTCTGCATATAAGTTAAATAAGCAGGGTGACAATATACAGCCTTGACGTACTCCTTTTCCTATTTGGAACCAGTCTGTTGTTCCATGTCCAGTTCTAACTGTTGCTTCCTGACCTGCATACAGATTTCTCAAGAGGCAGGTCAGGTGGTCTGGTATGCCCATCTCTTTCAGAACTTTCCACAGTTTATTGGGATCCACACAGTCAAAGATTTTGGCATAGTCAATAAAGCAGAAATAGATGTTTTTCTGGAACTCTCTTGCTTTTTTGATGATCCAGCAGATGTTGGCAATTTGATCTCTGGTTCCTCTGCCTTTTCTAAAACCAGCTTGGACATCAGGAAGTTCATGGTTCACGTATTGCTGAAGCCTGGCTTGAAGAATTTTGAGCGTTACTTTACTAGCGTGTGAGATGAGTACAATTGTGACGTAGTTTGAGCATTCTTTGGCATTGCCTTTCTTTGGGATTGGAATGAAAACTGACCTTTTCCAGTCCTGTGGCCACTGCGGAGTTTTCCAAATTTGCTGGCATATTGAGTGCAGCACTTTCACAGCATCATCTTTTAGGACTTGAAACAGCTCAACTGGAATTCCATCACCTCCACTAGCTTTGTTCATAGTGCTGCTTTCTAAGGCCCACTTGACTTTACATTCCAGGATGTCTGGCTCTAGGTGAGTGATCACATCATTGTGATTATCTTGGTCATGAAGATCTTTTTTATACAGTTCTTCTGTGTATTCTTGCCACCTCTTCTTAATATCTTCTGCTTCTGTTAGGTACATACCATTTCTGTCTTAGTTTCCCTGAACTCCACTGTGGCTGCGATTCCTCAAGAGGCCTTTGGGGGCCAGGGAAGAGATGAAAACATCCCGAATTTTCATGACATTAGAGACTTTTACCCCAAGATGAGTGGGATACAGTCTATTTCCAAGAGTGCAATTGTATATTTATTGCTTCTAAGTTTTCATTTGTCGAGTTTTTTTTTTTTTTTGAAAATTCAAAATTTAAAGGATAAGCGATCTTGAGCTATTCTTGGCAGCAGCGCTTTGCAGCTGTTTTCCAAATTTTCAAGGGACTGGATTCACTCAGTGGAGGTCAACGGAGATGCTAGCATTTGCTGCACAGAAATGTTCCCCACATTATGGAGGTGGTGCTTGGACTCTGGGCTCAGGAAGTCCGTTATCTGTCATTGGCCCTCACTCAGGGCCTTGTGAAAACAGAGACAACAGTCATACAGGCAAGGAACCCCTCTCCTAGATAGAGGGGACCTCTGAGCGGCCATGTGATCTTGGATCAGTTGTTTCACCTCCCTGATGGTTAGTAACTTCATCTGGAAAGTGAAGTGGTTGGACAAGTTTATTGCTAACTTCTTTGGTTTTCAAGTTCAAAGACTTCTCTCTACTTCAGTCTTAATTTGGAATTTGGTTCAATTCAAAATCACTGCGGCTGTTTCAGTAAGTTCTAAGCCTGTTACATCAACTTCAAGGACGACAGCTCCAATTATAGCTTCTTAGTTTTTATCCTCAAATGCTGTCTCTCTCTAGGTGAGCTATCGAAGAGATATATTTTAGAAAATCTTTTCTTTTTGTGAAGTATCTGAAAGCCTGCTGATAAGTTTCAGGGCTGAAAGTTGCCACCAGGGATTTATTTTTGCAGGAAACTCCTGCAAACATCCTCTGTAGAGTCAAGGCCACAGGGGTCTTTCATGGGATTCCAGGCCCACGGAGTGTTTCCTAAGACGTATGAAGGGACCCTAGTCAGAGTAAGGCTGGCTGGAGGACCAGGAAGTCACCTCTGATGAGCCACTGGCATCCTGCAGACTTTTGATGAGATGCTAGGCCCTTAAATGGGCTCTGGATGAAAGAACAGATGAACCTAGAAGTAAAATAAATTAATTATGATTTTCAATTCTTTTCCTATTAAACCTGAATTTACTTTTTAATTGTGGTAAGATATATATAACGCAAAATTTTAAATTTGGATTTTTAGTCATCTATCTGACATCTGGAGCTGTTCCCCCCCCCCCCCCAAGATGGCCTTAGAAGGCTTCCTGTAATGGCTTTGAAAATCACTGAGGCATGGTATTCCTTCTGATATTCTGACTGTGTCAGGGCCTATGAAAAGAGGGCAGGAGACAGAGCTCAGCTCAGCCCAGGCCAACAGGAAATGCCCTAGTCTCCTGTGAGGGACATGGGAATTACTTCTCATGGGCTGAGCTGTGGTGTTCAGAGCGCAAAACCACCACTTAATAACTTAAGCAAATTGCCGCCTTGGCTTATCTGGGAAGGTGAAGTAGAGTTGGAGCCAGGACTCTTTCCCTAACTAGCTGGCTGACCTTGTACCACCTGTTGAGTTCCTCCAAATTTCTGTTTCTTATCTTAAAAAAAAAAAGAAGAAGAAGAAGATAACAAATTCCATAGGGACACCAAGAGGACAGTATTTATTCATTCATTCTACAAATGTTGAACAAGCATCTTCTAGGTACCATGGAATGGTATCAAATAGTAATAGCTAACATTTCCAGAGCACTTTATGTGAAGTATCTCATTTAATTCTGGAAGCCTTATGCTGAAAGTACTATTTCACTATTTTACAGACCAGAAAACAGAGGGACAGATAGAAAGCTAAAGCCACAGATAGCAAGCTGCTTTTTTATTTTTAATTAAAAAATTAGAAAATTATATTTTGGTAATTATAGTCATAAAATAATTCAATGATTTTGTGTAAATGATAAAGCACAAAACAACAAGCTTTGGCACAAGATCATGACCTAGGAAAAATTTTCCTTTACTTCCTCCATTTTATTTCTGTGGATTGTTAGTAACCTATACTGTCCAGCAGCAATAAGTATGTGAAAGTGAAAGCGAAAGTCACTCAGTTGTGTCCAACTCTTTGTGACCCCGTGGGCCATACACTCCATGGAATTCTCCAGGCCAGAATACTGGAATGGGTAGCCTTTCCCTTCTCCAGGGGATCTTCCCAACCCAGGGATTGAACCCAGGTCTCCCACATTGCAGGCAGATTCTTTACCCGCTGAGCCACAAGGGAAGCCCAACAACTATAAAAGTAGGTATTTACTGAAGTTTTCCTATGTTTCCAGGACATTTTCTAAGCTCTTTCCAAGTATTAACTCATATAATCCTTCCAGAAACTCTATGAAGTAGATTATCATCCCCATTTTACAGATGAGGAAACTGAGATAAGAGAGGTTAAATAACCTACACAAAGTCTTAGAGGTATTAAGTGTTGGATCTGAGACCCTACCTCAGTCCAGCCCCTGAGTACACACTCCACACCGCTGTGCCACACTGAGTCCTCCCATAGGCTGGCGAGGAAATACCCTGCCCCACTCCACCCCCAGCTAACTCCCTCTCGATTCCCGTCCTACCCTGCACTGACTGCCCAACAAGTTCCTAGTCTTAAAAACTTTTCCTAAAGCCTATCTAAACTTCCAGTTCAAAGGACGCCTTCAGTGACTTGTAAGCTACTGGATTCAGGTCGATGCCTTCTGGCCCCTGTGTGTTAGTATTCTGCCTTCAGGCAATGCCACTGTGATTTAACAAGAGCCCTTGGAGAAGTCCCACAAGGGACCTCCTTGTGCTGGGCTGGCTCCTGGGTGTTCCTTCCCCAGTTGGGTGCTGGCTTCTCCCTCTGGGAAGGGCAACGCCAGCCTAGTCCAGCTGTGCCCACCAGCATTAACCTTTTCTTCACGCGGTCATTAGCATTTAAATATAGAACGAACCAATGCCTTGATTTATTCTGTGGAGAAATAAATCTGCCAAGACAGGCTCAATATTCCTGGTGCGTCTCCTGCTGTGTCTGACCCAGCAAGGCTCTTGTTTCTGAGAAACAAAAGAGGCAGAAAAATGTGAAAAGCAGCCTAAATGATTTTTCTGAGCTCTGCCTCAAGTGCGTGGTGGAGTCAAACAGCTCAGACAGCTAACCCTACCCTAATTGTTATTTGTAATTTCCTGGGCAGGGAGGGATGGTGTGTGTGTGTGGGATGTGTGTGTGTTTTTCTTTAATCAAGCAAGATGCACACCCTTTTTCTGCCTTCACAGGACCTTCTAAGCTCACCTCTATTCTAGTCGTGGTGTGCATTTAATAATCTTTTTTCTTATTTCTCTCTCTCTCCAACCCCATGTCAGTGTCCCAGGGACCATGACCAGCTTTCACTTCTCTATCCATAGCTCCTAACATAGCATCTGGCATGTAATGAGTGCTGAATAAATGTTAGCTGAGCTTCCCTGATGGCTCAGATGTAAAGAATCCGCTAGCAATGCAGGAGACCCAGGTTTGATCCCTGGGTTGGGAAGGTCCCCTGGAGAAGAACATGGCAACCCACTCCAGTATTCTTGCCTGGAGAATCCCCATGGACAGAAGAGGGTGGCAGGCTCCAGGGGTCGCAAAGGGTCGGACATGACTGAGTGACTAAGCACACAGGCAAATGTTAGCTAAGGAAATAAATGGATAAAAAAGCTAAGGGCTACAGCAAGAAAGAATCCATCAAATCCTGAACCTCCAGTGGAAGGAGCGTGCTCTTACAAACACATCTATCTTTGACCTACATCGCCGGGTGGTTCAGGATTCATGAGTGTGAGGTTAGTTGATCATGATCAAGTGCCATTTAAATTTGTGTCTTTTTTCTTCTGAGCTCCTAGGACTCACAAAGGCTTTTCATTGAACAGAATGGTTAAATGTTGTGCAAAAGACATCTGAAGAATTAACCTCACGCTCTTCTAGAAAGATGACTGAGAGGGAACGAGCCATCACTAAAAGCTCACCTTTATGTAGGTAGGAAGGCTCCACCCCTCTCATGCCACTCAAGCTCTAAACCTCCAGTGTTCGTGCACAGGACAGTGGTGCAGAGAGCCACTCACGAAACCAGCCTGGCTGTCTGGCCTTTTGAGCCTATGCTGGCTAGGACCCTGGGCCTGTGATAGCTGGGGTCTGCAGAGCAGTTAGCAAGTGCTGTTCTGCACACAGGCTCTTGTTTAGGGGGTACACCAAGCTGAGGGAGGTACTGTTATTAGCATCCCTGTTTTACGGAGGAGGAAACTGAGTCATAAAGTCAAAACAGGCTGCTCAGGATGGCTCAGCTAGGTAGTGGCAAAGCCAACCTCTGAGCCCAGGAGCTTCAACCCAGAGCCACATCTCTAACCCTGGTCGGTACTGCTTTCCAGTTCATCTCTACCTGAAACACAGTGTCATGGAAAGAGTCCTGTTCCAGGGAGGAGGAGACCCAAGTCTTATTCCAGACTGGTCAAAATTCAGCAATGTGATCTCAGAAAGTTGCCTGCTTTTTGTTGTTTCTTAAAAGGGGATAGAAGATCACTGCTTTACAACCTAAATGTCCATTGACAGTCGAATGGACTAAGAAGGTATGGTATATGTATACAGTGAAACATTCAGTTCAGTTCAGTTCAGTCGCTCAGTCATGTCCGACTCTTTGCGACCCCATGAATCGCAGCACGCCAGGCCTCCCTGTCCATCACCAACTCCCAGAGTTCACTCAGACTCACGTCCATCGAGTCAGTGATGCCATCCAGCCATCTCATCCTCTGTCGTCCCCTTCTCCTCCTGCCTCCAATCCCTCCCAGCATCAGAGTCTTTTCCAATGAGTCAACTCTTCGCATGAGGTGGCCAAAGTACTAGAGTTTCAGCTTCAGCATCATTCCTTCCAAAGAACACCCAGGACTGATCTCCTTCAGAATGGACTGGTTGGATGTCATTGCAGTCTCAGCCATAAAAAGAATGAAATAATGCTATTGCAGCAACATGGATGGATCTAGAGATTATCACACTAAGTGAACTAAATCAGACAAAGACAGATACCACATGATATTGCTTACATGTAGAATCTAAAATACAATACATATGAACTTAATTACACAACAGAAACAGACCCATAGACATAGAAAACAAACTTATGCTTTCTTAGGTTGCCTTCGGTTACCAAAGGGAAAAGTCAGGTAGGGATAAACTGGGAGTATGGGATTAACAGATACAAACTACTATACATAAAATAAACAAGTATTTACTCTATAGTACACAGAGCTGTGTTCAGTATCTTGTAAAAACCTAAAATGGAACAGAGTATGAAAAAGAGTGCATATATACATATATGTCCCTGATTCACTTTGCTGTACACTTGAAACATTGTACTTTAATAAAAAAATGAAAAATGTTTTATTTTCTAAAGAACATTACCACATTAAAGTCTTTCATAAAGGAAGACCCTCCTTAATTAATTCCATGGTGTCCACGCTTTGAATGTATTATTTGTAAGAAGAATCATATTTATTGGGTAACAGTTTCCCTGCTTTCCATGTTTTATTAATCAAGTCAAATCAGACTCTCAGTTTCAGTGAGGTTCTGCTTGTCCATTTCACCTAGTTTCCACCTTCTCTTTTCCTGTGTCCCACCATGGATTATTTTTCTTAGTCTTAGCCACCATTTTCTATGCAATAAGTCTGTTGACTCAGTTTCATCTGTCTGGGCCAGCAATTTATCTGCCTTATTCTCCTCTGTGTCCTCAGGGTCTAACATCTAGCAGGTGCTTGATGAGTTGTTGGGCTCATGAGTAAATTGACTTATTGGTATTGACAAGCCTGTTAGCTGAGGCTATTGAAGGGTAAGCCATGTAATATGGCTTTAAAGGTATTGAAAATAACTTGAAGAGCTCCATTTTTGCTCTTTAGAAATCTATAGGCTCTGGGTTTGATATTGCTGGGTGGAATGACCTCTAAGCTCCCATCTGCTTCTGAAATTTCACAACCCAGTGGATTTCCCTTGTGAAACTGGAGAGATTCACCGAAGACTGGACACTAGGGGGTGTCTTTCTCCCAATTCACGTGAAGTAGGGAACGCTGGCACCACCTGCCATACCCATCTGTCTCCAAGCAGGGTCACCCCAAGGCCAGGTGATGTAGCATGACTGTATTCATGGTGGAGAGACGTCTATGGTAGTAGAAGTTCTTTAAAGATCCAAACTGATAGGAAACCTATACCCTTTCCACTCACACATTTTTCTTTCCCTTTACACACTTAATGTGTAAGTTGAAGGAACTGGAAAAAAGACTCACTTTATCCTCTCATATATATATGAAAGGTGCTTGGATCTATCCCTTTAAGAAACTAAATATTAGCATTACAAGACCTAATGAATGTTGTGAAAAAGCCATGTGTACGCTCATAAGGATGGGTGGATGAAGGCAGGCTGGGCAGAGGGAGAAGCTCAACTCAGATGCAGTTGCCATGGAGGCCTCAGCCAATGGTACAGGATGCTCTGGAGCTGGGAATGGTCCTTCTGAGTCATCCTTAACTGAGGCTGGGGCCAAGCCTTTGGTGTCTTCATCAGCCAGGCATTGGTCACCTACCACCCTGTGTTAGTCTATTCGGACCTCTATAACAGAATACCATAGACAGAGTGACATACAAACAATAGAAATTGATTTAGTTCAGTTCTGGAGGCTGGGAAGTTCAAGATCAAGGCACTTGCAGATTCAGCATCTGGTGAGAGCCCACTTCTTGCTTCACAGAGACCGTCTTCTCACTGTGTCCTCATATGGCAGAAGGAATAAAATTCTCTGAGGTCTCTTTTATAAGAGCGCAGTCTCATTCATGAAGGCTCCACCCTCACGACCCAATCACCTTTCAAAAGCCATGCCTCCAGATACCATCACACTGGGGTCAGGGCTCCCCTAACACAAACATTCAGTCTCTATCATACCTCCGCATCCTTGGCTGAGGCAGCACAATGGCTGCGGGCAAGTCCATCAAAGGCCATAGTCCTGGGCCCTTGGCAACAGGGGAGTGGGGTGGGGTGGTGGGGGTGGGGGTGGAGTGGCAGGGGTGCAGAGGCCCCTAGTAGGGATCTGGAACTTTCATCTGTCACCATATCCTATAGCATACTTGATTTGTTAGAATGGACTCGAAAAGAACAATTTTCCCGGCCAAGACTGTGTTGCACTCAGCAAACGAGGAATCAACCTGGAAACAAAGATGGCCTGGTCCTCCATTTGTCAGATCTCTTGGCAGGGCAGCCAACACAAGAATAATCTCCAGAGGAAGGTTCCTAACCTCCTCTCCCTCTGGCCTCACCTTCTCACTTTCCCTTCCCCTCTTCTCTGTTAGTTTTATTTTCCAGCTAAGCTGTCAGTGGCAACCTTTGATGGGCATGGGGTTAGTCCTTAGAGAAGGAGGTTGAGGGGACAGGGAGGGGCTTGCCCTTCCAGGTTAGGGGGCAGGGAAGGGAGTGGGAGTCTTCTTTCTGGGCCAGAATCCTTTTGCTGACAGAATGACACACATGCCCAATTACCTTCCGAGATACAGAACGTAAAACTGAGCTGCTGCTGCTGAGTCGCTTCAGTTGTGTCCGACTCTGCAACTCCATGAACTGTATGTACCCCGCCAGGCTCCTCTGTCCATGGAACTCTCCAGGCAAGAATACTGGAATGGGTTGCCATAGTGGGCACCAAACGTTCTATCTTTTTGAAGGCATGGAATTTTGATCTTGTAGATTAAAGGGTATTTCCCTAAGATCATGTATTAGCAGAGGTGTGTCCTGGGCTTGTTTGTTTGTTTTTGTCTTTGGAGAGCAATAAGTCACCCTAAAGAAGTAAACAGAAATTCAATTCTAGGAAGTTCTGTTGCTGCTGCTGCTAAGTAGCTTCAGTCATGTCCGACTCTGTGTGACCCAGTGGACTGTAGCCCACCAGGCTCCTCTGTCCATGAGATTCTCCTTGTGGGTTGACATGCCTTCCTGCGGGGGATCTTCCCTGTATCTCTTACATCTCCTGCGTTGGCAGGCAGATTCTTTACCACCAGTGCAACCTGAGAAGCTCAGGGAGGTTGAGACTGTGCTTGACTTAGTGAGTCTACTTTCTGACCTTGCGGGAAGCTTGGTCCCTCTACGTGTCCACTTGCGTCTTTAGCTCTTTGACTAGTGAGTGTGCATGTTTCATATTGGATTGCAAAGGAAATTTATATTTTCTAATTATTTTTTCATAAAATATACCAGTCCTTCAGATTCCTGGTAGCAGCTTTTGAATGGATCTATTATCCTAATGTTTTATTGGAAATGGAGTGATCTATAACACGACATATCCCTTTGATAATTATGGCTTCCTGTGGCTTCAAGGAGGCTTGAGAAAACCTCTAATTAGGTCCACGAGGCCGTGGTCATAAAGACAGCCTCCCACCCCTACCCTGTTGACATATGAGCCCGGGATCCCAGCCTTCCTGTCACCCCTACTCTCCCCTTCCGGCAGGTGGCACTAGCGGTAAAGAATCTGCCTGCCAAGCAAGAGACACAAGAGACTCAGGTTCAGTCCCTGGGTCGGGAAGATCCCATGGAGGAGGAAATGGCAACCCACTCCAGCATTCTTGCCCGGAGAATCTCACAGACAGAGGAGCCTCGTGGGCTACAGTCCATGCGATTGCAGACAGTCGGACATGACTGAGTGACTAAGCACAAATACACTCACCCCTCAGCTTGTGGGAAAGTTGGGACCCCTTAAGAGCCTGTGAGTTCAGAAGACAAAGAAGAGGGGCTGATAGAAGTGTGAACAGCCCGGGCCATCAAGCTGGGGTTTTGGAGCCCATCTATGTTGGTGAAGGGGAGCTTCGGGGGTGAGTGGCGAACTTTGGCTCCAAGACCACCAAGCCCAGTGCTGAAGACACGGATTCAGGCATTGCAGGAAGCCTGGCCTGGGTTTAGTTACTTACCCAGCATATTCCTGCAGAGCATGATTTAATCTCCAGGTACCTCAGGCTTGTTTTGTTTTTGTTTTATTTTTTTGTTTCTTTTTAACTGAGTAAAACAGGGTGATAGTAGCAGGCTCCTAGGTTATTATAAAAACGAACTGAGACAACGACAGGAATGTGAGCTTCGTGAGGACAGGGGCATTTGTTTCATTGCGGGGCTGCAGTTCCAGTGCTCACATCATTGCGCTTGGTGCTGAAATAACTGACCAATCACAGCACACGGCCTGGATTACAGCCAGTGTTCATAGCAACACAGCTGCATAACTGACCAATCACAGCACACGGCCTGGGTTACAGCCAGGGGCTCATAGCAACACAGCTGCATAACTGACCAATCACAGCACACGGCCTGGGTTACAGCCAGTGCTCATAGCAACACAGCTGCTATTACTCTGCTGGGAATATCCCCCTCCAGCCTGCTGCTTCCAGATCAGAACGTGTGCCAGACACTCCTGTGCACACTCACGGGAGGGCCCAGGCGCAGTCACCCCTCACACTTGGTCGAGAATTGACTGGCTGGGTTCCTTGGATGACTCAGCAGATGGCAGACCCATGAGAGGGACCATGGGATTGAAGTGGCAGGTTCCAATGTTCTTTTCTGGTGCCTGCAAAGGGGTGGGGGTTGGGGTGCCAAACTGAAGGATTTCAAAGGGCGGGAATCCTGGAATGCTTGAAGAGTGGCTTTTAAGTGCTGGACAGGAGGAGTAGTGGTGGGGAGGGGGTGGAATGGCAGGGAGCCAAAAGACATTATGTTCTGGGTTTGTTTTAGGAAATTTGCCAGGAAAGGAGAAAGTCCTTTTTCCCTTTTCTGTATTCTTCTCTTTCCCAGAACAGAGCCTAGTCCAGTTAGCTCTACAGCTGAGCCACATTTTGGGCCCATGGGCTCTTGCTCGCTAGAGAGGGACCTGGACCACCAGCTGGCCCCCTTGTTTCTATGAGAAATTCATTCTCAGTTCCAGGCAGATGATGAATGGCATTGGTCTCAGAATGAAACCCGTTCTGTGCTCTGTCCTGGAATCCAGACACATCAGGGCTTGATTTTGGTGGGGCCACTGGGGAGTTCTGCTAGCATACAAGAGATCTCACAGATCCCCAAGCAGAATGGAAGCAGACTCTTGGGCCAACAGTCGGTTCCAGGGCAGAAAATTCTTGAATTCTTGAATAAATCGGAGGGTCTCCGATTGGTTTCCAATTGCAAACTGGAGGCCAAAGAGCTTTCACCTCCTTGACGTGTTAGGAAGTGCTCTAGTTGGGGAAGAACTTCACTTGAAGAGACGGCCATGCGCCAGCTGGTCCAAAGGTTGGCTGAGTTTCAAGGAACATCTTGAGAGGGGCTATCAGCGTGTTCATATTTTCTCCCAGCCATGCTCTTAAGGGCACTCTGGCCACATGTCCTGGGAAAGACACTTATGAAACGAGCACAGAAGGCCACAGGAAGATGTGCAACACTGGGGGTGTTAAGGAAGCCCAGAAAGAGAAGTCCTTTCTTAAGTAGCTCTCAAAGATTGATTGTGCTGGTGGGAGGGGTCTTTGCCTGGGCGAGCAGTGACCAGGCCATGTTACGTTGTGGGGGAGGATGGGAAGATGACAGATCCTTCTATAGCATCCAAGGGCTGAGCTGGTTACCTGGGGGAATGGGAGTGCTGGGAACAGGGCAGTTGGCAGGACTGTGGGTACCCACAGCCTCCTGGCTGCCAGAAGGACCCTGAACCTCACCCACCCTGCCTGGATATAACCTTGGCTACTGTCAGAACTGGAGCTACCTGTATAAAGACACTTCTGGATTACATGACTTTTGAAATTTGGGGACTTACTCTAATGGATCTCAGCTTGGGGGTCTTCTGCCACCTACTGAGGAAGAGAGAGGAAGAGTGTGAGGAGCCAGCCAGATGGCTCCAATATTAATGGACCAAACACACTATGTAAGATAGAACTGTTTCCAGTGAGTTCCTGGCCTTGCCTTGTTAGTGCGGCAAACTGATTTAACCCTGGTGGCTCAGACAGTAAAGAATCCATCTGCAATGCAGGAGACCAGGGTTTGAAACCTGGGTCAGGAAGATCCCCTGGAGAAGGGAATGGCAACCCACTCCAGTATTCTTGCCTGGAGAATCCCATGGACAAGGAGACTGGTGGGCTATAGTCCATGGAGTGCAGAGTCAGACACGACTGAAAGACTAACACACCCAAAGAGCAGCCAGATCACTCCCACTGCCTCCATCCCCTCTCCCCGCCCTCAGTAAGAATGCTAGGACTTGTTGCCAAAGGATGGGAAGCAAAGAAACAAACACCAGATATTGATCCGATACAGTGGGCATCTGGCATGCTGTCCGGACGTTGTGTTTCTCTAGAGTGTTGCAGTTCTTTTCACAGATCATAAACTGTTTGATTAGCTTCAAAAAACATGCCAGCATGTCCCAATTATCCTCAAGAAGGAAGGCAGAGGGGCAAAAACATTGCCTAAGAGAAGTTAAAAGGTAATTCCTAAACCCAATCTAGGCTAGTGGTTTTCACCAAACTCACCTGGCATCACCCCATCAGGGGGATTGGTCAAAAACAGCTGTTGGTATCCCTGCCCAGTGAGGGTTCGAGGGCCCCAAGGAGCCTCAGATGACTTACTGGAGGTGGGGGATGGCCAAAGGCCAAAGGTAGTGAGCAGAGGAGCATGTCTGCTTAATCAGGAGACGCCCACTGGGCTGCCAGGAGATCCTGACTCTCCAGGGTTGCTCTGCCGCTCTGGGCCGCCTCTGGAAGGTCATTCCCGGTCCCTGGGCCTCGCTTCCCCTTCCCCTCCCCTCCTGTACCGGCTTAAAAAATGTAACTCCTAATACGCCTCTGGAAGGTCATTCCCAGTCCCTGGGCCTCCTCCACCCCACCCCACTTAAAAAATATGACTCCTAATACCCGCCCCCATCTCAATAAGGAGCTAAAACCCAAGAAATGTTAAAAGGTGTTAAGGCCTTGGAGAAGGTTTCCACGGAGGGGCGGTGGCCCCAGCAGGAGAAGGTGCACAAGTGTTTGTGTTTCACACCAAAGGCAAGGGCATGAAAGTCGCATCCGACTCTTTGCGACCCCATGGACTGTAGCCCGCCAGGCTCCTCTGTCCATGGGATTCTCCAGGCAAGAATACTAGAGTGATAGCCGTGCTCTCCTATGGGGGATCTTCCTGACCCAGGGATCGAACCTATGTCTCTTATGTCTCCTGCGTTGGTGGATGGGTTCTTTACCAGGAGCACCACCTGGGAAGCCCTGGTTCTACACTAGCGGATACAACATAGTCTTTGCCTGGTCTCTGCCCTACATCTCCTGCAACAGAATTCCCCTGCTTCCCAAGGATACCCAGGCAAAGAAATATTGATTCCTTTCAGAGTGCCAGGAATTTTGAACATGGGTGTAATTCATCTTCTAGGAACTAAAGTTTTTTTTGTTGTTTATTTCTGCACCATGCAGCTGTTTATATTAGGTTTGGTTTGACAGCCGATTCGACTTTATCTAAATGTGTCTTCTCCCACAGGCAGGGTGGACTTGCCCCTGAGTTAATCACTCATCAGCTGCTGTGTACCCAGACCTCAGAGAGGGAGGAGCAAGAGAGACTTAGCACTCACTCTGGGTCTCGCAAAGCAGTGGATAATGATGCCGGATTCTTGTTTATAATTACGCTTAGCCAGAGAATTCCCCAAATTCATTGTCACATCTTGTTACAGAGACGAGCCTGCTCCGGAGGGGCCCCCTCCAGGCGCATCTCTGGGGAGCAGGCAAACAAAGGAAGAAACATGGGAGCCAAAGTCATTATTGGGACCAAAGTGACAGGATGGAGGGACTGTGAAGAAATGATATGCACAATTAGCAGCCTGGCAAGTCTACAGACGTTACTCGTTAAGATTTCCCCTAATACGCTGATGGGGGCTTTGTAGCAAACTTTAGCTTCCTATCCATCTTAGGAGTGACAAAAATAGAGCACTGAGGTTGATTGACAGCACCTCGTAGGGCCCATTTATCCATTCCCAAGCTTTCGTGAGAAGGGGAGGCAAAATGCCTTTAATACAGCAGTGGTCCCGGCCTCTTGTCAAGACTCTAGCCATCTTTCTCTCTGGTCTGAAAAGTGCTTTGGCTCCAGCACAAGGAGGTCAGTGGGAGAGACCAAGTGAAGGTCAGACTACTTTCTCTTTCTTCTTTCTTTTTTGTTAGTCACGGTTAGTGGCTGGATTTTTAAAAAGATCCAAAAGCATGAAGTGGGAGACTTGAATATTCTGATTTGCATATTCATGTCAAACCTGTGTTGCCAGCACTTGGTTGTTTCAAAGGCTTGTTGCCAAGAGCCCAGCTTTGAAAGGCCTGAGCACGTCGGGGGCACCTGGGGCCTCTGTGAGAGGCTTAAGGAAGGAGAGCACCCTGCCCTTCCCTCCGCTTCTCTCTGCTGGTTCTCCAGTCTTCCCCAGGGTGAAATGAAAGACACCTTCTCCAAGGAGCAGACTTCACCTGTCCACGCTCCTTTCTTCCTAAAGACACGTAAGCACATCAGCTGGGGGCGCCAGAGAGGCACAGGACTTTGGAGATGGCGGGTGTTTTTCTTGTATGCCTTGTAGTGTTTTTGATTACCATCATCGGCTGTTTTCTGTGTTATTCTGGGTTATCCTGGGAGTGAGTGTTAGTCACTCAATCATGTCCGACTCTTTGTGACCCCGTGGACTGTAGCCAGTCAGGCTCCTCTGTCCATGGGATTCTCCAGGCAAGAATGTTGGAGTGGGGTAGCCTTTCCCTTCTCCAGGGGACCCAGGTCTCCCACATTGCAGGTGGATTCTTTACCATCTGAGCCACAAGGGAAGCCCTAGAAGCTTCTGGGTTATTCTGCTGCTGCGTCGCTTCAGTCGTGTCCAACTCTGTGCGACCCCATAGACGGAAGCCCACCAGGCTCTGCCGTCCCTGGGATTCTCCAGGCAAGAACACTGGAGTGGGTTGCTATTTCCTTCTCCAATGCATAAAAATGAAAAGTGAAAAGTGAAAGGGAAGTCGCTCAGTCGTGTCCGACTCTTAGCCACCCCATGGACTGCAGCCCACCATGCTCCTCCATCCACGGGATTTCCCAAGCAAGAGTACTGGAGTGGGGTGCCGCTGCCTTCTTGGAGAAGGCAATGGGTTATTCTAGAAGCTAGCAATAGTGGGGCTGGGAGAAAGATAGTTTTCCATCCGACAGAGGTAATCTATTTTTTATGGTGTTCTCACAGCACAAACCTACAGCATATCGGATTAGATAGTCTACAAGGAGGAATTCTTCAGTAGGAAAAGCTATGAAATGAAGAAGTGAGTTCATCTTGAAACGGCAGATTTTAATCCGTTGGAAGTGATATTTCTCAGGGGTAGAGAGATTGTATTCCTTCTCAATCAGTTCAAACAGGGTCCTTCCTGGGAATCTCAGAGATTTTATGAGTATCTGGCGCCCCCTGGTGGCCAAGTGTTAGTACTGGCCTTGGATGCTTTGTTCCTGACCAACATGGGGCACAGGTGTGAGGAGTCACGAGCGGAATCTCAATTTGCCTCCGTTTGTTTCCTGGGGCCAGAGGTGTTGGGGGGAGTAGAAGCAGGGATGGGGCTGGCTGCAATAAGTGGCTTGTCCAGTTGCCTGACCGGGAAGCCACAGTGTCCTGCACCACACCACTTGGACAAAGACTCACTGTATCCTTATTGAGAATCAACATGAGGGGACCAGGGCTGTGCAGTGAAATGACGTCGACCTTGGGACTTAAAGAGACTAGAGCTCAACTCCTAACTTCTTGGACTAAACACTTAATCTTTTGGATGGAGTCACTTTCAGAATGGTGATAGGAATAAGTGCCAACAAAGTGCCTGCTGACTCTCAGTAAACCCCAGCTCCCTTTGCCTCATGCCTGTCCCTCATCCCAAAATTCTGAAAGAGATGGGAATACCCAACCACCTGACGTGCCTCTTGAGAAACCTGTATGCAGGTCAGGAAGCAGCAGTTAGAACTGGACATGGAACAACAGACTGGTTCCAAATAGGAAAAGGAGTTCCTCAAGGCTGTATATTGTCACCCTGCTTATTTAACTTATATGCAGAGTACATCATGAGAAACGCTGGGCTGGAAGAAGCACAAGCTGGAATTAAGATTGCCGGGAGAAATATCAATAACCTCAGATATGCAGATGACACCACCCTTATGGCAGAAAGTGAAGAGGAACTAAAAAGCTTCTTGGAGTAAAAAAGTTGGCTTAAAGCTCAACATTCAGAAAACGAAGATCATGGCATTTTGTCCCATCACTTCATGGCAAATAGATGGGGAAACAGTGGAAACAGTGTCAGACTTTATTTTGGGAGGCTCCAAAATCACTGCAGATGGTGATTGCAGCCCTGAAATTAAAAGATGCTGACTCCTTGGAAGGAAAGTTATGACCAACCTAGATAGCATATTCAAAAGCAGAGACATTACTTTGCCAACAAAGGTCCGTCTAGTCAAGACTATGGTTTTTCCAGTGGTCATGTATGGATGTGAGAGTTGGACTGTGAAGAAAGCTGAGTGCCAAAGAATTGATGCTTTTGAACTGTGGTGTTGGAGAAGACTCTTGAGAGGTCCCTTGGACTGCAAGGAGATCCATCTGGTCCATTCTAAAGGAGATGAGTCGTGGGTGTTCATTGGAAGGACTGATGTTAAAGCTGAAACTCCAATACTTTGGCCACCTCATGCGAAGAGTTGACTCATTGGAAAAGACTCTGATGCTGGAAGAGATTGGGGGCAGGAGGAGAAGGGGACAACAGAGGATGAGATGGCTGGATGGTATCACCAACTCGATGGACATGAGTTTGAGTGAACTCCGGGAGATGGTGATGGACAGGGAGGCCTGGTGTGCTGCAATTCATGGGGTCACAAAGAGCTGGACACGACTGAGCGACTGAACTGAACTGAACTGAACTGTCCCTCATCCCAAATTTGAAACAGCTCCCTGGGTCTAATTCACTTGGCACACAGCTCTGTGGGCTGGCTTCATGCATATACTATTTCTTTATAAAAATATTATAAGGATTTGTGGGTTTTTAATTTGTTTTTTGCTGCTTTGTGTGTTAGCCGCTCAGTCGTGTCCAATTCTTTCCACCCCATGAACTGTAACCTGCCAGGCTCCTCTGTCCATGGAATTCTCCAGGCAAGAATACTGGCTGATGCTGCTGCTAAGTCGCTTCAGTCATGTCCGACTCTGTGCCACCCCATAGACGGCAGCCCACCAGGCTCCCCTGTCCCTGGGATTCTCCAGGCAAGAACACTGGAGTGGGTTGCCATTTCCTTCTCCAGTGCATGAAAGTGAAAAGTGAAGTTGCTTAGTTGTGTCCAACTCTTCGCAACCCCATGAACTGTAGCCCACCAGGCTCCTCTGTCCATGTGATTTTCCAGGCAAGAGTACTGGAGTGGGTTGCCATTCCCTTCTCCAGGAAATCTTCCCGACCCAGGGATTGAATCCAGGTTCCTCCATGGCAGGAGATTCTTTACCATCCGAGCCACCAGGTTTGCTGCTTTAATTGATTTTAAAAAGTAGTCTTGAGACATTCCTGGTGGTCCAGCAGTTAAGACTCTGCACTCCCCATGCAGGGGGCCCGGGTTCCTTCCCTGGTCAGGAAACTAGGCCCCGCACATTACTACTAAAGATACCCCCGCTGCAACAAAGGTCCCTCTTGCTGCAGCCAAGTAAATAAATATTAAAAAAAAAAAAAAAAAGCCTACTCCCTGGCTCTCTTACCCCTGGTTCTCCCCTTTCCCTAACCTCTTTCCCAAACCCTTATGTAAAAGTCGGTCTCCCTTAAATTTGACCGTAAAGTAGCTCATGCGACCATTTCCATCTGAGATGTGGCCATTGCACTTGGACAGTTATGAGACACAGCTGAGCCTTCAGGCATGCCTTGCCTGTTGGCCAGTGAGGCACCAGGACCTCCAGACAGCAAACTCTCGTCTTGCTGATGTGTTTCTTCAGGCTTCACTAGAAGTCGTGAATAGATTTTCCTAGTGACCCACTTTAATGTGATATCAGAATATCTTCACAACAAATCTCAAGTCTTTTTCGCTTCTAGTTTTCCTCCTATCATCATTCATTTGGGACAGCTTTTCTGTCACAGAGGAGTTGAGATTTAATCACAAAATGCTTTTCTGCCTCCCATTTTCACTGTGGGGGGAAGAAAGAGAGATTACTGATAGCCTAGATAGGCGAGGTAAGAGGGGGACTCTTTACAGACTGCACAGACTAGCTTGTCTGACTGTGGTCTTAACTACTTGAAAGAGGACTAAAGTAGAACACACGATTAGGTCATTGTGGAAACTTGTCATGTGTGTGGAAAGGGGCAGCAGAGGTGGAGACACGCGAGTATCTGCTCTCCCAGGCCAGTCAGAGGTGTGTGTGTGTGTGTGTGTATGTAGGGTCCTTGGGCATGAGAGCCAACCTCTCCCAAATCTCTAGTTTTCTCATCTGTAAAGTGAGGCGTCATAATAGCACTTACCATAATGTTGAGATTATATCTGATAATGCATTACAGTTCACAGTCACATAAAAAGTGTTTAATAAACAGTGTGTCTACTATTTTCAATGGACTGTTATTCATTCACTTTCTTTCTACTTTAACTGATTTTGGGTTCCTCTGGTACCTTTGGAAACTTCCTTGGCAATTTACAGAAGTACAGGTGGTCTTACTTCACTTCCAGCTGAAATGGAAGTGCAATTGTTATTTTAACCTTCTAGGAGTTTCCCAGGTGGCTCCGTGGTAAAGACTCTGCCTGCCATGCAGGAGACATGAGAGATGCTGGTTCGATCCCTGGGTCGGGAAGATCCCCTGGAGGAGAAATGGCAACCCACTCCAGTATTCTTGCCTGGAGGATCCCGTGGACAGAGGAGCCTGGGGGCTAGTCCTTGGGGTCACAAAGAGTCAGACATGACTTAGTGACTGAATAACAACAAGGGATGAAATAGTGAGAGGGGTCTGTGTTTCTGCCCCGGGACATTCTGCCAGCTCCCAACTCGGCTCTGAAACCAGAAGATGCTCAGGAAATGCTTTTCACCTAAACTGGAGCCAATACAATGCTTACTAGGAAATACGCCAAGTGCAGGCACCCCCTCATATACCCTCTGTCTAGCATAAGGCTTCTGGGAGTGGTGTTCCAAGTGGGGTCCCGTTGGTTTGTTCTTAGTTTGGATTTAAATGGATATTTGTAACCAAGACCTTTAAGTCATGTTCCCTAAATGACATTTCTCTTGTCCTTTAAAAACAGACAGGACCTCCTGATTATGTTACATAGCCCACTCCACCTTATTTTTTCCCACAGTGCCCTTGTCAGAGTGTTGGAGTTGATCATGATGGCTCAAGTTCAATAACCAACCACAGCATTTCCTGTGGTTTCCATTGCATTTCATTACACTGTATTAGAAAAGTATAAGAGGAAATGGTGTTATGTTACTCAAGAGAAAAGCGATGATTTCGGCAAGTTTCTGATAGTGCAGAAGCAATCAACACCAGATCCAAATGCCGCTGAAGATTTTGTCTTAGAGTCCATTCTTCCAATATGAGTGTGGTCGTTGTTTCTGATATTTCCACAGTTCAAAACTCTGTATGGAAGACCAAGTAGATTGATTTCACTGGTAAGAGATATAATTTAGTGCTGTGGCTTGGATAATCTAAAAATATATGCTCCTTGAGCAAGAAGGGCCCTTGGCAGCATCTGTTGCTGGGGCCTGTCTCTAAGAGGCGTCCTACATTGAAGCTGATGGTCCTCACTGCTACCCAGCAGCTCTAGGTGCTGCATAAGTTGAGAATCCTTCTCTGAGCTCTCATCTTCTTTGTAACCACCTTGTGAGGTGGTTGTGTGAGAATTAAATGAGGTAGTTTTGCATAGAAACAATTAACACAGTGCTTGCTGTGAGTGGAGTAGCTGCTCAATATATGGTACCAGCATTACCGATGTCGTCATCATCATCAATATTACCATCGTTATCTTATTTCCGCAACTCCTCTGGAGTCAGGGATCTTAGATTTCTATTGAGTTGTGATTTGGGGTGTCTCAGCTTTCTCACAAGAGAAGCAGCCTATTTCTTATCTGAGCCTCATTCTGTAGTTACTCTGACAGAAAATGTTGCTCAAGTCTTTTCACCTTTCAGGGCCTCTGTTCCATTTTCTTTGAACTTAGACAATAGATCAGAGATCTGAAGGGCCTAGAATTTCTGCCCTCTCTGTCGGAACACTCTTCTAGTAATTGAAGCTTTGCCAGGTCCATTCTGCATCTTGGACTGCCTTCCTCTAGAGTCCCAGCACCTTGGCGAGGACTCTCCGTGGGGTGGGTGCTGAGAAAACAGTGACCAATGGATATTTTGTGTGTGTGTGTTTTTTCTCATGTCTTATTTCTTTTCCCTTTCATTATTCTGAGGGCTCTGCTATAGTTCCAATCCCTTCTTATCACACTTAACTTAAAAAATTGTGGAGAACAAAAGTCATTGATCTTGTCTTTGGCCAATGATCCGAACAGGCTGAGAAGGGGGCTGACCTACAGTAAGTTCTGCCATAAATCAAGGCTGATTTGAGAAGATTTCAACAGAATGAACAATTACAATTGCTGACGTTTATTGAGGATTGTGCTAATCTTTGATATGTATTCACTAATTCTTATAACCATCTGAGGGACAGTCTATAGATGAGGAAGTTAAGGTAGAGAAATTCTGTTCCTGCTGAGTGTGAATCTAGTGTGAAGGCTGGAGCTTGGTTTTAACTCCAGCAGCTTGATCCAAGAGTCCTTGTTCTCAACCAGTTGTGAAGCACTTCTGAACAGATTTATCACAATTTTGTAAAGGTACTCCCCTGGGAAAGATGCTTAAAGGGAAGAAGGACCAGGTGAGTGCCTCCATATTACTTTCACCCCAACATTCTGCCAAACCAATGCCATGTTGATATTATCACATGGTTCTGGAATAAAGTAGCCCATGGTGGTAGCTTTGGCACAGTGCTAACTAATCTGCCTGCAAATCCAAGAGACTGGGTTCAATCCCTGGGCCAGGAAGAACAGCTGGAGAAGGGAATGGTAACCCACTCCAGTATTCTTGCCTGGAGAATTCCATGGACAGAGGAGCCTGGCCAGCTACAGTCTATGGGGTTGCAAGGATTTAGACATGACTGAGTGATTGAGCACTCACTGTGAGCTCTATTGGATGGCTTAGACAACAGAAATGTATTGTCTTTCAGGAGTTCTAAAGGCCAGTAGTCAGGGTTGTTTCCTCCTAAAGGCTGTGAGGGAAGGCTCTGTTCCAGGCTTCACTCCTTGGCTTACAGATGCTCTTTTTCCTGAGTCTTTTCACATTACATTGTTTTCTGTCTTTGTGTGGGTCTATGTCCAACCTTCCCTATTTATAAGGACATCGGCCACACTGGATGAGGGCCCACCCTAATGACCTCACTGTAACTTGATTTCCTCTGTAAAGACCTTATCTCTAAATATGGTCACGTTGGGAGGTACCAGAGGTTATGACTCCATCATATCTTTTTTGCAGGAGGACCTAATTCAATGCCGTAACAGCTCCCCTTTGTCATTCTGAAGTAATAATCAGCAAGGGGGCAATTTACTTTAACAGGAACTCTCCGACAGGCCTTGGAGTCAAATGGAGTAACTTTGTTAATGCCTCATTTGCTACTATTAATCAATAATCAAATTAGCTGATTTCTAGATTCTCATCTACAAAAGTAAGAAAAAAAGAAGAAAAGGAAGGATTCAGTCAGTGTCTAACCTTAGAACCCTTGACTGTTGATGACATGGAACGAACTCTCAGTGTATCAAACACTATTTAGGAATTAGATATCCCCCAAGAGAATGTATTGTTTTCAAACTGGTTTCCTTAAAGAGTTAATTAGCCTCTCGTAGAGGAGCAGTTTACCTTCAGCACCATTTGTTAATGCGTTGGTGATTCCACTTGGAACTGCCCATGTTGGTAAGCAGCGCTCTTAAGAACTATTTACAATTAACACTATTATCTCCTTTCTTATTTCATTCAAAATAAAGATCAGAATTAGAGAGGAAACCAGGCTATAGGGAATACAAACTTTAAGATGTATTTAATGAAAGAGTAACAGCATCATGATTTAATGAATTCATGTGTTGGTTTAAGGCAGATGCTGAAGAAGTGAAATGCTGACTTCACAGCTGCCTGTTGCCTAAGCCTGGGTCAGATTTACACAGGAAACTGAGTGCTTGTTTTAAAGACTTCTACACTCTTGTTCATTAAAATTAGAATGTGTTGTGGAGGAAAGTGTGTAGAGTCTAGCACTGCTACCTTTGTGTAAAAATGGGTGCAGGGAGGACTCTCTATGTCCATATTTATTTACACATTTCAGGAAGGCCTTGTGAGAAGCTACTAGCTAGGGACTAGAGGCCTGGTGGGAGGAAAACTAGGTTTCCATTATACACAGTCTGAATGCTTTCATTTATTTAAACCTCATCCATTGATAAAAGCAAGTGCATGTTTTGGATAACTGCACACACTTCTGGTTGATAAGGTAGGTGGAATTAGGGGAGAGATGGATTGGGAAGTTGGGTTTACCAGATGTAAGCTATTATATAAAGAACAAATAAGCAACAAGGTTCTACAGGGTACCTACAAGGTATACAGAAAATGATATTTTCTATCCTATGATAAGCCATAATGGAAAATAATATTAAATATATATATATATATATATATATATCTCAAATCACTGTTGTGCAGCAGAAACTAATACAACATTGTAAATCAACTATACTTCAATTAAAAAGTTACTAATAAATATATATTCCCCAGGGAATGTCCCTCTTTCTTTTGATTTTCCTACTACAGCTTAGCTCTGCCTCTCTTTCCATCTCTTCCTGAAAGTGGAGTATTTGAACTATTCAAAGGCATGGACATTCCAAGCTCCTTGGAACCTCGAAGAATCCTTCCAGGCTCTGGGCGTGGTATGAAGTTCAGCGGAAGTTCATCTTGAGGTCTGTGAGCTCGTCTTTGAGCACGGCACCCCTCCTTTCCCCTTGTCAGAGGCTAAGACAAGCTTTCAAGGCTTGAAGAAACAATACTCCAGACCTTGTGAGAAGCTGGGTGAGAGACATTTGGCCTATGGCTTCCTCAGGCTTTGGAGACTGGGAATTCTTTGCTGTCTCTACTGGTATATGCTATATCTGAGGAAAGCCCCTTGCCCCAGTCACAGATTCTTAGGTTTGCGAGTCTGCAAACGTCAACCAAGTCAGCCACCCCAACCCCCTGTTACTTGAGTCCCTTCTCCAGCATTTGTACGCCAAGGGCTGTCCTTCCTGTGCTCACCCACCAGCTGTGCTTGCCTTCAGGCAAGATTTTACTGGCAAAAAACCACCTCCTTATATGATGCTGAACTTGAATTTCTTGTAACTTTCACCCATGACCCTGGACCTTTCTCTTTGCCATCTGGAAAGGAGTTTAATTCCTGTTTCACAGGGAGACTCCTTCAGGCGGGTTGTCTTCCCTCAGGCTCTCCTTCCAAGTAAACAACACAAGAGTTTTCAGCTCTGCTCCAGCTCCTACTCGATTTCCTGGCCCCCCTCTTCAGAATATCTGTGGCCACACAAGAGTGGGGTTCAGATCAGTGAAGGCTCAATTTTACCAGCACTCTGAGCAGTTGGGAGGAGACATAGCCATCATCAGCCTTACTCTCTATGTTGTAAATTTAAAGTTTAAACCAAGATTGAAACATCATTTACATTTTTCTTCCTTGTGAGGGATGGTGGAGGAGGGCTTTTACATCATCACATCATTACATCACACTGTTGCCTCATTTTGAGCTGATGTTACATGAAATGCCTCAGTCACTTCCACAACGTGGCTCTGAGTCCCATGCTTGCTTTATTGGAACCACTGCGAGGCCCTGCTTCCTTCCCTTTATCATTTTGTCTTGCTAGTCCATGGTTCGGAGAAGGCAATGGCACCCCACTCCAGTACTCTTGCCTGGAAAATCCCATGGATGGAGGAGCCTAGAAGGCTGCAGTCCATGGGGTCGCTAGGAGTCGGACAGGACTGAGCGACTTCACTTTCACTTTTCACTTTCACGCATTGGAGAAGGAAATGGCAACCCACTCCAGTGTTCTTGCCTGGAGAATCCCAGGGACGGGAGAGCCTGGTGGGCTGCCGTGTATGGGGTCGCACAGAGTCAGACACTACTGAAGCGACTTAGCAGCAGCAGCAGCAGTCCGTGGTTAAAACTCACAGACGCATTCCAGACCCAGATTGTGTTTTATGGTTTTCCTCTGGTGGGCTGACAAACCTCTTCATCTAAGTTGACGGTAAAAGTGCTTCTCTCTAGGGCAGAACTTGGGTCAGATTCTGTTCCCTTTAGAAGGGAAGACATGCCAGTGGAGGGAGGGGACATGAAGAAGACTTGAGCATTTGGAGAGTTTTTGTTCTTTTTTCCACTTGGATCTTCCTTGCAGCACACAGGCTCTTCACCATGGTGCACAGGCTTATCTAGCTGTGGTACAAGGCACGTGTAATCTTAGTTCCTTCACCCAGGATTAAACCTGCATTCCCTACTCTGGAATTCTTAACCAACGGACCTCCAGAGAAGTCCCTTAGAGAGTTTTCTGACCAGACTCCTTTTTTTCCCCTTACGTTCATAATGAGCACTGGAATTTGTAAAGTGTGGAGATAGATAACTGTATTTCTGCTTGTGAAAACAAGTTGAATTTCTTAGAAGGGTATTAGCAGCAGTGGGTAGAGAGTAAGGAGGAAAATGAGAAGAGCTTACACTTCTCTCAAGGGTTCAAGAACATGGAGAAGGAGCCAGGAGGTTCATTGTCTTATGCTTTCAGTACTCAGAACTTTAGCACTTTTCATTTAGGATGGCTATAGAGTTCCAGAAAAAAAAATTGAAAAAAACATTTTGGGATTAAAGTCCACTGTTAATTTTTCTCTCTCACTCTCTTCTTTTTTTTTGAAGAGGAAATGTAGGAATTGTTACGGTTAAAAGCGACTTGGACATTAGGATCCTCTTTTGTAAGATGGGTCAGTAAAAGTAACTGTTGTGTAATAGTTGTAAAGATTATGTGAGAAAATGCAGGAAGAGTCCTCTGGGTGAACCCTGACTCATTTGAAAGGCTCCGTGAACACACTATTATTATCATGATGGCTGTGGAAACAGTGGCCGTTTCCCCACCCTCTCCTCTCCACTGATCATTTTTGGCTCAAAAATAATGAAGAACACTCTATTAACTAGAGCTAGTCAACAAGGTAATTAGAGGTGGAGATCTTCCCATTTTTCAGTGGTACTGGAGCAGAAACGGGTCCTACTGGGAATGTTGTTAGTGGAAATTGCTCTGTGAGACAGTCTAAGCTATCTGTTCTGCTCAGCCAAGTCGGAGTGTCCAGCTACATTCCTAGTAATATCTTCAGTGTGTTAGTGGTAGGAGGGCCAAGTGCTTCCTTGGCCCAGCTAAGATCCCCTCATTTCTCTCATTAGTATTTCCAGGGCTAGAGGCAGCCACAGTGACTAGGATCAGTAGGGTCATGGTGTCACTAGTAACACCGACACAGTCCACCCCATTACCCCCAAGTGGTGTTTAGAGGATTATTTCTCTGAATTGTAAAAAATACAGCCATAGGGAAACATGGGATTCACAGGGTCTTACTCTGCTGTTCCTTTTTCCTTTTTCTGATCTTAAAAGCCTAGAGATTCAAAGAGTTGATCTGGGGTCAGGACAGATCATCTAAGGCCTTTATTAAGATTAATGAAAATTATTTACACATAAATATATGAAACAACAACAATAAATAAAATCAACAACAAAAAAGAAAAAAGAGAGAACAAAATACAGTTAGAAGATTTCAAGCACCTGAGGAGTGATGTGCAAGTGCTTTTGTTATTTTACCACAAGTGAGAAAATTTTTTAAATAGAATCTAGGA
The DNA here is from genome assembly GCF_032452875.1 of Bos javanicus. Classification (NCBI taxonomy): domain Eukaryota; kingdom Metazoa; phylum Chordata; class Mammalia; order Artiodactyla; family Bovidae; genus Bos; species Bos javanicus. Next base: position 27,139,207 of record NC_083869.1, read on the forward strand.
AAACAAAACAGAGTGTGTATTTATATATGCTGAAAACTATGCATTTCTCTATGCATAGTAATTATTGGCTCGGAGAAGGCAACGGCACCCCACTCCAGTACTCTTGCCTGGAAAATTCCGTGGACAGAGGAGCCTGGTAGGCTGCAGTCCATGGGGTCGCTGAGGGTCGGACATGACTGAGCGACTTCACTTTCACTTTTCACTTTCATGCATTGGAGAAGGAAATGGCAACCCATTCCAGTATTCTTGCCTGGAGAATCCCAGGGACGGGGAGCCTGGTGGGCTGCCGTCTATGGGGTCACGCAGAGTCAGACACGACTGAAGTGACTCAGCAGCAGCAGCAGTAATTATTGGCTAGGTAATATCATATTAGATTAATTTAATAAAGATTTTGCTTCTGTAGATCCAGTATTGAAGTTTAGAAAACTACTCTGTAAGATGCAATTTCTATATAATTACAGTGGCTCTGAGCGTGAGTTCTGGCATCAGCCTGCCTGGGTTTGAACACTGGCCCACACTTGGGTAAATTGTTCACCTCTCTGTGAGTTCATTTCTCTGTCTCCAAAAAACATACCTCCAAAATATATAAGGAACTATTCCAACCTAATAGCAAAAAGCCAAATAACCTGATTTTAAAAATGGGCAAAAGACTTGAACAGACGTTTCTTTGAAGAAGATATTCAAATGACTAACAGGTACATTAAAAGATGCTTAATATCACTAGTCATCAAATAAGGTGAATTAAAACCATAATGAAGTATCACCTTACTCCTGTTAGGGTCGCTGTTGTCAAGAAGACAAAAGATAAGTGTTGGTGAGGATGTAGAGAAACTGAAATGCTTAAGCATTGTTGATGGGAATGTAATATGGTACAGTTGCTTTGGAAAACACTATGAAGTTTCCTCAAAAAATTAAAAATTATCCAGCAGTCCCACTTCTGGGCATTTAATCGAAAAGGAGTGAAATCAGACTCATGAAGAGATATTTGTACTTCCATGTTTATTGTAACACTGTTTAAAATAGCCAAAATGTGGAGAAACAAATGAAATATTCACCAATAGACGAATGGATTGAAAAAAATGTGGTATATACACACAGTGGAATATTATTCAGCCTTAAAAAAGAAGATAATTCTTCTATATGCCTCAACTTGGATGAACTTAAAAGACATTACACTAAGTGAAATAAGCCAGTCACAGAAGGACAAATATTGCATGTTAATACTTAGATGAGGTATATAAAATAGTCAAACTCATAGAAGCCAGGAGTAGAATGGGGGTTGCCAGGGACTGAAGGGATTGGGCAATGGGAAGCTGTTTTCAACTGGTATAAAATTTCATTTACGCAAGATAATTGAACTCCTGAGATCTGTTGTATAACGTCATGCCTAAGTTTACAGTATTGTATACTTCATTTTTTAAGAGGGTGGATTTTGTGTTGTGTTCTTACCACATTAAAAACAAATGAAAAGCAAAAAAAAAAAAAAAAAACCACCAAAAACCTGTATCTAAGAGAGAGTTGTGTGCTTAGTTGCTCAATCATATCCGACTCTTTGAGACTTCATGGACAGGCTCCTCTGTCCATGGGGATTCTCCAGGCAAAAATACTGAAATGGGTTGCCATGCCCTCCTCCAGGGGATCTTCCCAACCCAGGGATTAAACCCAGGTTTCCCACATTGTAGGCGGATTCTTTACCATCTAAGCCACCAGAGAAGCAAACCAGGTAAGGGGAGACCCGCATGGTTAGGGTTAGGTAAAATCATTCATGAAATGTACAAATGCTTTAAGAACCTGACATGCACTCAGGGTTAAATAACCATTATTATATTTTTATTATAGCATTGGGAACCCAGGTTGCTTGGATTACTTGATCCAAGTTACCATCATTAGTTGGGTGGCATCATGCTTAAGTTCTAGTTGCCATAAGTAAGAGGGAAAAACAGACCTAGAGGATTGAGAGTAAATATTTTACTTAGGTGTTTGACTGGCTGGCTTTGGTCAGGGCTTATGCTGTGCAGCTATAGCAGACTGCTTTCCATCTCCAGCTTCTCAAAAGGAGCTGAAATGAAACTGTTCAGGGCAGCTGCTGGTATACAATGTGATAGGATGCTGCGTTGCTTTGCAAGACCTGTTTCAGACTAGGGCATTATTTATTTCCAGGGATGAATCAGGCAAGAGCTGTGATCTGGCTCTTTCCTGGGCAGATGCTATGTGCAAAAAGAGCTTAGAAAGCTTGTTAAACCAGAATCTGCATTAGAACCCTGGTAATTTTAATTCCTCATATAGAAGAATGGATTTACTCATATTTTGTTTTAAGAAGTGAATCACGGAGTTGAAGAATGCCAGCAGTGTATCAGCAGAATTGTATTTTTCAACACGCAAAAACTTATGAAACTGTTGGCCAGTATTATCTTTATAAACAGTGGTGTAGATTAAGTTGTCACAAATAATTCATAAATATTAAAAAAACTTATAATTTTGAAAATGTTTAGCTCTTCCAACCACACTGATGGGACTGAGATGTCTTGTGTTCCTGAGAATTGTTGGGATTAATAAAGTGGAGAAGAGCCTAAATTGATACTTTTTCTTACATGCTCCTGGAAATTTCCCTCATTAAATGTTGGGCTGGATTTCCCAGAGAAGTTTCAGAGTTTCTGGGGAGATTTTAAATAGAAAAGGATTCTCTTCAGCCTGGATGACGTGGACATGCCCTGCCTACAGGCAGAAAAATGGACAAAATGATGTCTGATGCTCCCTTTTTCTGTGACCACTGAACCCTAAGTCTCAACTTAGACACAGGCTCCTTCACAGTGTCTCTGGACCAACAGGTCATGAGAAATCTCTATGGCAACAAACCAGCATTAGGGAGTCCCTTGCAGAAATACTCAAAGGCTTGAGGAAGTTACAGGATTTTGTTTGAAAAGACACACTGACAGCACAAGTAATGCAGCTGGTGAGCTTGATCTTAAGTGCTAGACTGCACCTTAGAAGGATTAATACAGGCTTATTTCTGCATTTATTCAAGACATATTTACTGAACACTGGTCTATATGCCAGCAGTCTGCTAGACAAGGGAATAGGAAGATAAGCAAACCAACGTGGGTTCTGATTTCATGAAACTTATACAATTTGATAAGAAAGGCCAATATTACCTAGCTTACCTGTCACACAAATACATAATTACAGAGTGTAAGCTCCCTGAAGTAAATTACAGACTGCGGTGAGAATGTATAAGATGGGAATGTCGTTGGAATGAAAAGATGGCGGTAGGAATTTGGAATTGTACGGGCTTGCCCGAGAAGGGGTTGAGTCTGCAGGATGAAGAAACTAGATAAGCAGGTAAAATGGGAACGTTCTAGGGAGAAGCATGGGCAAAGGTCCTCAGATGGCAAAATGAAGACAGTAGCCTAAAATGAAGGTTCATGAAGCGTGCTGGGACAATGTGGTTTATGTCATGTGTTTTAATCTTAGTCAAAGGGCAATGGGAACACACTGAAGGGTTTGGGAAAGTGGAAGTGGGGAGAAAAGCAGCAAGATCAGACTTTAATTTGGGGCAATCTGACTGCAGTGAGGAGAAACCGTTGAAGGTACACAGAAGTAAATATGCTGTAGTTGAGGTAAGAGATGATAGACGCTTGGACAAATGGTTGCCCTAGAGGTGAAGAGGAGTAGATGGACTCGAGATCTCCTTAGGAGATAAAATTGATGGTACTTGGTGCGGGACCCAGAAAGAGTTGGTGGGGCAAGGGAGATAGAAACTCCAGGTTTGAATGTATTGTTCACATAGAGCTACATCAGACAGAGCTGGATTTTTAGATCAGATTAAGGGGAAGATCTGGAACACTTTCTTGGTCCCTCTAAACTAAGTGGGGAGGGACCTCCCTAGCTTGATGTGGTAGAAGATGATATCTCAATTCATCTTCTTTTTTTTTTTAATATTTATTTGGCTGTGCCAAGTCTTAGTTGTGGCATGTGAGATCTAGTTCCCTAACCAGGGGTTGAACCCAGGCCCCCTGCACTGGGAGTGCAGAGTCTTAGCCACTGAACCACCAGGGAAGTCCCTCAATTCATCTTGACCAGAGATTCCTGGAGAAGCCCCTCTAAGGTATCCTGAGCAGTGGCCTCAGTCTTCGGTTTACCTTTTTTTAAAAAAAAAAAAATTAATTTATTTATTTTAGTTGGAGGCTAATTACTATACAATATTGTAGTGTTTTTTGCCATACATTGACATGAATCAGCCATGGGTGTACATGCATTCCCCATCCTGAATCCCCCTCCCACCTCCTTCCCCATCCCATCCCTCAGGGTCATCCCAGTGCACCAGCCCTGAGCACCCTGTCTCATGCATCGAACCTGGACTGGCGATCTGTTTCACATAGGGTAATGTACATGTTTCAGTGATATTCTCTCAAATCATCCCACCCTCGCCTTCTCCCACAGAGTCCAAAAGTCTGTTCTTTATATCTGTGTCTCTTTTGCTGTCTCACATATAGGGTCATCATTACCATCTTTCTAAATTCCATATAAATGCATTAATATACTATATTGGTGTTTTTCTTTCTGACTTACTTCACTCTGTATAATAGGCTCCAATTTCATCCACTTCTGGTTTACCTTAAGCTCTGTGAAGAAAGGGACTATGTCTTGTTCCTGACAGTTGGCCAGTGCTTAGCAGAAAGCCCAGCACATATGTCCACCAAAATATTATTGATAAATATATGATATTTTCCCAAGAGCCCAGAGACTATAAGAAGCAGTGGCGAGATGGGGAGAAGTCTAGAAACCTATACTTCAGACCTTTGGTGCGGTGACCCTGCCTCCCTCCCAGGTCATGTACTTTTGTTGAGACTATGCCTTTCTACCTCAAATACCCTCATATCCTCATTTAGTTGAAAAAGCTTTAAAAGTTGCTTGGGTGAATATGTTTGGTTTCATTTTGAAGTGATACCATAATTTGGCAGCATTTATTTAAGTATAGCATTTTTTTTTCAGTTGGATGAAACAGGGAGTTATCAATTATAACTACATAGAGAATGAGTAAAGAACTCAGGTCTATGCAAAACAAGGGAAATAACCATTAGGAAAGTTCAGCACTTCCCAGATAGCTCAGACAGTAAAGAATCTGCCAGAGATTCTTTCAGGAGACTCAGGTTCTATCCCTGGGTCAGGAAGAGCCCCTAGAGAAGGAAATGGCAACCCACTCCAGTACTCTTGCCTGGAAAATTCCATGGACAGAGGAGCCTGGCAGGCTACAGTCCATGGGATCATACAAAGACACATGACTGAGCATGCACGCACGCAAGCTCAACTACACAGTGGAAAGTTCAGCAAGGGAGGTTCTGGAAGATTCTAAAAGTCGGGGCAGCCTTGGGGGCCTGGAAAGTTGGGGAGCAGCAGGCTAGATTTGTTTTATAATATTTATTTACTTGGCTGCATCAGGTCTTAGTTGTGGGCATGTGGGATCTTTAGCTGTGCCATGTGGGATCCAGTTCCCTGACCAAGGATCAAACCCGGGCTCACCTGAATCGAGAGCATGGAGCCTTAGCCACTGAACCACCAGGGAAGTCCCAGGTTAGATATTTTTAAAGCAATGAAATGAACCTAAGATCTAGGAATTCAAGGTGAGAAGGAGAAGCCTCAGCAAACGATGTGGATGAACTTCATCTCCAAGGACAAGATGAGTGACAGTCGCCTGGTGTTAATTCCAACCAGAAGAAATTAAGGATGTACAGGTGGAACGGTCTCTGGGGCTCGCAGGACCAAGATGGAGATGAGTCCACTGATCAGTAGTGAGGATAGTTGAGATAACTTTGCTTGAGAATTTTTCTATATCATTCTTGTTGTGACTGTCTTCATTTTAATGTAAAAAGGATGAGTGTATCTTTTCTCAAAATAATGAAACATATGGGCCTGATACCATTGGAAATTTGATTTTTGAAAGTCATCAATATGTTGTAAATGTCAAAGGAGGAAACTCCCTCACAGGTAGATGTTTCCAGAAAGGTGAGTAAAAATGAATAGGATTACTGACATCTTCAAAAGAACACGGTTTTAAGCAGCAGATATTAAATATTTTCTTCACAGTAAATTCAGTGTGTGTGTGTGTGTGTGTGCATGCACGTGCATGCACAAATATACACACTAGATAATTTCCCCAACTCTTTTACTCTGTGTTATTCTGTGGTTACTCAAGTATGTTAGCTGCTCAGTTGTGCCTGACTCTTTGCGACCCCTTGGACTGTAGCCCGACAGACTCTGTCTATGGGATTCTCCAGGCATGAATACTGGAGAGGGTTGCCATTTCCGTCTCTAGGGGATCTTCCCAACCCAGGGATTGAATCCCAGTCTTCTGCAAAGAGGTAGATTCTTTACCATCTTAGCTACCAGGGAAGCCCATGTTATCCTGCAACAGATATTAAAATTTGACACTTTGGGTTTTTTCGTATAAATATTCAACCAACCTTTGTGAGTGATACTGGGTGCTGGGGTTTGGGGAAGCATCTGTTTGGGCAGTTTCTTTTGGATGGGGTGTGGGTTCAGAGTCAACCCAGCTTAGAACCATGAGATGAGCCAGCAGCAGGCCTGCTCTCACCGTAACTGCTGGTAAAAGAGAGTCTCTGAATTTAGCTCTGTATTTTCATGGGGCTTCAGAGACACCTCACATACTGGCTTTCCCAACCATCTCAGGTGTAAGTTGTATCAAAGAGTCTATGTCTCGTTACATTTACAAGCCTCAGGGTAAACACACAGGTACATTTTTCTTCTTTTGGAATGACAAGTTCCTCTGCTGTTACCATCTGTCCACAGATGGTGGTCCTGGAATCTCCCTACCTACATTTTTACACCTGTTTCTCTTTTTCAGTCCTCTTATTCCTTCTCTCCTTTTCCTTCCCTCCTACTTGCACTTTTACCTAGTATTTTTCTGCTGTCCCTTAGCTTCTTCCAGTCTCACATTGCCCCATTACCCTTTCTTCTCCTGCCCCCACTGAAGCTCACAGAACCGGGTTCCAGTCCTTCAGAATCTTACTCTCAGCAAGATAGCACATCCAATCCCCCTTTAGGAAATTATTTTACTTATCTCTTAATATTTTGATCAGGAACAAATATTTAACATTCAGGAGTCACTCTAAGTGGTATGGATTAGAAGCAGCGGGCAGGCACAGGTGAAAAAATCATTTTGGATGGGAAAGCCTGTCCACCTTCCATGCATTATAACCAGCAGGCAAAGACTAAATATTGGGCAGGAGCCATCACTGCCCATCTTCTCAAGAAAAATTTGAGGAGGGACCCTGGGACCTCGAAGGTGATGGTGGCAGCCCGTCTTTTTACCAAAAGGAGTTTGATCCAAATGAGTCCAGTTTGGATTAGGTAAAGAATGAGATTGAGGAGATGTGTTCTAGAAATCAGCCAATTTCGCAGCCTGGGGCAGGTATTTGTCATCAGCTGAGTCATACTGCCCTGGGATTAGCCAGCTCTACTTTCTGTTTCAACAATAAAAAGTCTTGCAAAACTGCTGGCATGTGAGACAGAGGGATCCAGAAAGTTTTGGCATCTTTTCCAGCAGCATAACGGGTTTTAGGGAAGAGACTTGTGAGAGCATGGTCCATGCACTCCACCACCAGGGACAGATCCACGTTCACAAAGGATGCAGTGCCTTTCAATTGTTCTAGGCCTGTAAAAAAAGAGACAGAAGCACATTTACCCTGTGGAAGAAGGGGAATAGGGGAATGTGAAGCTAGGTTGCAAAGGGGAGGATGCAGTGAGGGAATTTATTTTGATTTTGCCAATCTAACTCGGTCCGCTTGTGGTGGGTTTTTATCTATTTCTCAGAAAAGGATGCAGCAGTGATTTCTTTAGATTGTTGGCTCTCAGACTTGAGTGAGCAGCAGAATCTCCTAGAGAGCTTGTTCAAAGCCAGAACCCAAGAAGTTAGTAGTTCGTATACCCATGGTGGTAGTAATATAAACACAGCACTTCTTAAAACAAACTTGATATAGGAAATGTGTGTACACATGCTTGTGCATATATGTGTGCACTAATATAGCATGTGCCTCTATAATTCAGTGAATAAAGAGAGACTCATCCACTAAAGCCCTGACTCACAAAGCTAAAGGTGTCCTGGTTCTCAGCAAATGAATTGTGTGAGTAATGAGCTAAGATACCTTTAAAGAGGCAGGGACTGGTGATGGCTTGAAGCATTACTCCTAAGCTCTTAAAACATATCTTAAATTGTGTATCCTCAAGGGAAAATCTATTGTGTTAAATCTTTTGACTTCAGCTCCCAGTAGCCACAAGGTGTCCCAAGAGCCTAATTGAGGTTAGCTCAGAAGTCTTAAGTCTATTTTAAACTCCTACGACTCCAGTCCGGGAAACGAAGCAAAGTGATCTTAAATTTGTGGTCTGCTTTTACTATGAGTCTCGCTGATCTCAAAGTCTTGGCTTGGAGAACTCTAATAAGAGCAACCAGGACAAAATAGGGCTCTAAGCCTTTGGTGATTCTGAGAAAGGACCCCTGACCCAGAGGCCAAGTCAAAAAAATTTGAGATAGAAGTTGAAGATATATTCTCAGGCATCTAGGAAATATCAATTTCAACATCAAATGAGGGATTTTGTTTTCGAACTTAGAGGCTTCGGAGTCGGTGAGTGAGAAACAGAGCCTTTAATGGCAGTGGTTGTAACCTGATATGTGGTGACGTGTCAGCACGGCGAGGTTTGTCAAACCTAGTTGACATATGTGTACCTGTATGCGTGTGTGTGTGTGTGTGTGTGTGAGTGTGTGTGCATGTGTGTGTGTGTGTGTGCGTGCAGTGGGGTAGTTGCAGAAGTCAGTCATTCTCCCCCAGGAGATGTGACTAGGCTCTTGGCTCCACCTTGAAAACTCCTGGCCTTGAACCTCGCCACAGTTGGCTGTCTTACCGAAGCCCGCCGAAGAAGAGGCAGGACCACAGCTGGGGTTAGGGTGACTCCAGGTCAAATGGAGCGCCTGGCTCAAAGCAGGAGCTTAGTAAGCGTTTGAGGACTAGTGAGTAAATGTTAATAGGGCCGGGAAGTCTGATATGGAGGCAAGAGCCCCAATACAGGAAGTTCCGGCAGTTCCTCAACGCCTCATTCCCATTGCAGTGCATGGCGGAGAATAGATGGCCAAGTCAGGCCATCTGGGTTCAAATCCAGCTCTTCACTTACTAGCTGTGCCACTTTGGGCAAGTTACATCCCTGTGCCTCTGCTTCTGTGAAATCCAGAGGGTTTGTTTGGGCGTTTTAAATGAAAGAGTTTGTGTAAAGTGCTTAGAATGGTGACAAGTATATAGTGAATGTTCACTATGTGTTAGTCATTGTTATCTAACCTTTATGATTATTACTCCAGCCTTGACTCAGTCTGACTTACCTTATTTCTCCTTCCATCTCCACTGCCATGCATTCCTGCTGCGGAAAGCTTCCACCCAAATATTAATAATATCTTTCTGTTTAGGTCATATTCAAACCTGACCTTTCCTATAAAGGTTTCTTAACCAGCAACGCTTTGATCCTGTGTTGAATTTCTCGAGCAGTTAGAGACTGTACTATCTAGCACTCCTTCTAGGCTGTTGGGTTGTGTCTCAGAAATAAAGGATCAAGTTTCTTACATGTTGTAAATCTCAGTGTTCAGAGTCATCTGGTTACTTTCTGTTGTCAACTAGATTGTAAGTTAGTCAGAGTTTGAGTCTTTGAATGAGTGGTAGGTGGTCACCAAAAAGAGGTGGTTTGTGTAGATGTAATGACCATGGGCTCCAGTCCAGGCATTGCTCTGAGGAGTTGTATAAACTTGGGTAGGACATTTCCCTTTTCTTTGCTCGCTGCTATAGTTCTTTTGAGGAATAAATGATACAATTCATAAGGCGTTTAGTATGGAACTTACCACTTAGTAAATGCTCAGTAAATGTTTATAAACATGAGCAAGAGATGAAACTAATTAACAGGGACTCCTGATCTATATTTGAGATCTCTACTGGTGTATTACCATGGTAATCTTATTTTTTCCTTTCTGTTTGAGTCTCTTTCAAGCTGTCTAGGACAATGAACCCCATAGGATCCTGGGTCCACCCCAAAGCTCACTTTTCTCAATGTAGCTTTCTCCATATTGTTGTTTGATGTCTGGAGACAGATGCTTCCAAATGGCAAGTTTCTTTTCAGCAGTCTTTTCTGGATCTGACAAATTGGTTTTGAACAATCCTGGTTCGATGCAAGCGACATGCACACCAAAAGCTTTCATGTCCCGCCTGTGAAAAGAGCCAGTTGAAGACATTTAATTCAGGCTTATTTGAATAATGTTTGCTTATAAATCCTTTCATGGAATCACAGAGTGGGGTGCACAGGAAAGAGCATCTTATTCTACCATCTCAGTTTGCAGATGAGGAACTGAACTATGGGATGGATCATCTTCCACATTCCAGACTGGCTACTATGCAGTACGCCTGTGGGACACATCTGAATAGCACAGCAAAGTCTTTGAAAACTGAACAAATATTGCGATCTCAAACCACAGAAGGTTGGTTGGAAGTTGTGACCTGAACACAAGCTGCTCAATTATCTGCTAAAAACAACAACAATAACAACAAAAACCTATCAACATTCTCCCCAGAATTTAATAGGACTCATAGTTTCATGTTGTACCAAATGTTTAGCATATGATACATAAAAGAAGTCAAAAAATCTCAACTCACATGAGAAAAGACAATGGACAGATACCAAGGCCCAGGCAACACAGATGTTGGAATTATCAAAGTCTTTAAAGTGCTTGTTACAAACATGCTCCAAGAGAGAGACACTCCTGAAGTAATTGGGAATTTAGAAAGCTTTAGAAAAGAAAGAAAAGATAAAGAAGAACCAAGTTAAAACTTTACACTTGAAAAATCCATTAACCAAAATACAATATTTACTGGCTGGACTCATTAGTAAAATGAAGAAGATGAAGGAAAGTCAATGAATTTGAAGATGGATCACTAGAAATTACCTAATCTGAACAGCAGAGAGAACAATAATTGACAAAGTGAACAGAACCATAGAAATCTGTGGGACAAAATCAAAAGGTTTAATATTTGTGTTAGAATCCCAGAAGGAAGAGAAATAGTGGATTGTAGATAAAAAATGTTCGGAGAAACAATGGCTGAAACCCCCTCAAATATGTGAAAAGGCATAAACCTACAGATAGGTGAAGCCCAGTGAACCTCAGACATCATAAACCCAAAGAAGCTAATGCCTGGGGCACCGCATTGAAGGACTTTGCTAAATTGGTCCTTTCATGGTTTTATGCTCTGGGGTTCTCTGATGACATAGCAAAAAGAGGTGGTCAATGCTTTCCTGTGGTAGCAAAATCTTCACATTAGATTAGCAAGCTTCTGTGTGTGTGTGTGTGTGTGTGTGTGTGTGTGACTCAGTCTTGTCTGACTCTTTCCCACCCCATGGACTATAGCCCACCAGGCTCCTCTGTCTGTGGGATTCTCCAGGCAAGAATACTAGAGTGGGTTGCCATTCCCTTCCCCAGGGTAGCAAGCTTCTAAGTTTTATTTGGAAATGGAAGCATCAGAGGAAAGCTGACTTTCTTGTCTTTGGGGTAGAGGTGGGACGGTTACCATCCATTCAGCTATAGTGTTTGAAATTTGAGTCTAGAACTTGCAACAAGAGGGGAGAAAATTGCTGCATCGCTAAGTCATTACTTTATCAGATAATTTTCTACTGAGGGTTTAAATAAGATGTCACTGTTGTGTCTGCAACTGACAGTAATACCAACAGAGACCTGATTTAGTTCCTCTCTCTGATTCCCTAACTATTAAACAAGCTAATCTGTTGAATACAAATTTGCCACCACTATTCTCATATGCATTAATGCAAAAAGGAGAAAAGACTTTAAAAGATTTAGGTTCAAATCCTATTCTACCACTTGACAACTGGGTGACCTCAGGGGAGTTATCTCATCTCTCTTAGCTTCAGTGGTATCATTTATATTTTATTTCTCATTTTTTAAATGTTTTTTCCTTATTTTTTGCTTCGAACCCTTGTGCCAAGGGCTGACTTTCAGTATCATAAATTGGGAATAGTTTAAAGCACTAAATAGAGTGTCTGGTATATACATGTTCAATGAATGTTAGTGGTTATTGTTTGCTAAGATGTCCATGTTTGCTTTACCTTAAGCTGTCATTGAAGCCTTCTACTGCATATTTAGATGGCGAATAGCCCCCTCCACCAAATGCAAGCCGACCCCCAATGCTGGAGACATTGATAATTCTCCCTCGAGCCTTTTTGACCAAAGGAAGCATGTTTAACGTGACACTGATGAGTCCAAACAGGTTCACTTCAACAGGTTCTCTGTAGTCCTCAACTGTCAGCCAGTCATTGGGTGCCAGCACACCAAGAATGCCAGCGTTGTTGATCAGACCCCAGAGACCTGGAACAGAGCGGAAGGGAAGGAGGTGTGGTAGAAGGTGATACTTATATAGGCATCCTAGATGGAAATACAGCTCTGCCTTATCTGATGGTGTCATTTTCTCCTTCCAGTCACATTCCTTCCTGCTTTGAATACTTGCAGTTTGGGGAAGTGATAGTACAGTGGGTGAGAGGTTAAACTGAAACGGCTGAAGTTCTGTTACTGGAAGCCACTCTCACAATTTTTCTGTTTCTGCTTCGAATGTCAAACACTATCTGAGTGAGACTTTTTAATCTCAGATGTGAGGAAATTGCTCTATTTTTCCTATCATGCTGGATGGCATAGCCAGAGAATACTTATGAACTGTTTTTATAGACAAAGAACAACATCGATCTATTTCACATTTATTTTTGGTAAAAATCCAGTCATTTACCTGTCTTATTTTATGATGGGGAACACTTAACATTGTTAAAAGTGTTTGGCATTCAAGCATTAAAATATTATTTGGCGCCTTATCAAACCACTGCTTTTGAGGTTCAGAGTCTCAACTATATGATGAAGATGTGATAAAGAAAAATAACATCTGTTTGTTTTTTCCTTTGTGGATTCAAATATCTTCATCCATGAGGATATTTCAAACTTCATTCAGGGAAATAAAATAAAAAGTCTTCTAGTTCGGAATGCGCCTATCTTTGCAGAATCTAATGCAGAATGAGGTCCAATGACTCCCTATTCTACCACAACTACCTAAGACACATTTGCTCAGATCGCCAGACTATTTTCTTCCTTTCCCAGTGACAGTGTGTGAGCTCTGGAACCATTTCGCAGTCGGAAGATGGACCTGGATATTCAGATGGCAATTCAAGGGTTGCCCTCAGAATCTACTGTAGCTTTTAGCCCCAAGTTGTTTGCTGCGTAAGTGGTGAGAGTAGCACTTCACAGAAAAAGATCGGTTAACACCATCATCTCAGTTCTAAACTCACCCATGGGAACGTATGAGAAGATAATGTGGGCTGTGTCTCTCATGCATGTAGAGAGCTTGCAATGTAGAAATATTCAGGGCTATTCTAAACTTTCTCCCATCTTCTCTAGTACACAACTGGTATTTAGGAGACTTTTTTTTTTTTTTTTGGAAAGAGCATTTAAAATCAGACTATTTACTTTCATTTAGCTTTGCTTACTTCTCAACACCCCCTCCATTCCCCTCATTCTCACATCACTCACCTTTCTCCCCAACTTGGTTTTTCACCCACTGGGCAGCCCTCTTGACATTTTCTGGGTCAGTTACATCCAGGAGCACGGTATGAAGCCTCTCTGAAGTTTCTGCCTTTAAAGCTGTTGATCCTGATTCAGTTAGGCAGGCAGCAATTACATGAAATCCTTTCTTATCAAAAGTTCTGGCTGCCAAGTTTCCAAAGCCAGTGTCACACCCAGTGATGAAAATGTACTTATCAGTGATGTTTGCGATCTTTAGCTGTCTTTTATAATTCCACAGAAAACCACAAAGGATCAGAAGGACTAACAGCCAAAAGAGCATTTTTTTCCTGTTGTATGACAAGGACACTTCTTTCTTGAACAATAAAAGAAGATGGCGTCCTGAGTGTTCAAAATTAGAAAGAAAATTCAAATTAGAAGCATTAGGGCATAATAACCCAGAGTGATGAACTTAAGATATCTTAATGCATTTGGATGGATACATAGATGGTTAAAAATGCAATAACTCTTATTTGGTTGGGGAGATGGCCATTTAAGTGTTAAACTACACCTATCATATGTGCATGTGTGTGTGCTCAGTCGTGTCTGACTCTTTGTGACCCCCATGGACTGTATTTCTCCAGGCTCTTCTGTCCATGGGGTTCTCCAGGTGAAAACACTGGAGTGAGTTGCCATTTCCTCCTCCAAAGGATCTTCCTGACTTAGGGATCGAACCTGTGTCTCCTGCATTGCAGGCAGATTCTTTACCACTAAGCCACAAGGGTTTCCCAAGTGGCAGAGAAAGTAACTGGCAAAATTGACAAGGGTCATTGGGTTGATTTAACTTTTTTTCTCTATCTGTATATATGCAAATATTTCTTTGCTTAATAAGGAATATTAACATAAACACAGATAGAATGATACACACACACTCGTGCACACAGACACACAACTCTATTTCTACTGTTTTACAAGGAATAGATTGTTTCAGATAAAAAATAATGCAACATATCTTCACTTATTGTGGACGATTTGGACTCTGCTTTCATCTTTTTTTCCTGCCGAAAGATCTATAGCTAAAGAAGGAAAAAATGGGTAATAAAAATAAGTCAAAGGTAAAAGGAAGGTTTGTGCAAACTAGTTGGTTCTTGTGGTATAGCCATGACTATTACTAAAGCAGTCAGGTTTTTAGACTATTGTTACTTAAAAATTTGGTATAGTTTTTCCAAATCTTCCCTCTGTAGGAATTATTGATTTGTTGCAAGTCGATGTCTATGTAGCAAGATTTCCCCTTTTCAGGTAAATAAATACATTTAAAATATGTAATTTTGAGGGGTGGGGTGGTGTAACCAACTCTTGCAAAATTTCATATTTAGACATTTTAAGGAAACTTCATGTTTATACATTCAATTAGTATAGCGTTTTGCTCAAGCCTAGGTCTTGATAAAAAATTGTTGAATAACTAAAAGTTAACTATATTCACCAAATGGATTCTGTAACCTTTGTTGCAATCCAAACTCCCAAGGGAATTATGTGAAAAATGCAAATATTCATGGGGTTCAATGTGCCCTAGAGCTGAGAGTCAGAGAAGGCAATGGCACCCGACTCCAGTACTCTTGCCTGGAAAATCCCATGGACGGAGGAGCCTGGTGGGCTGCCATCTATGGGGTCGCACAGAGTCGGATACAACTGAAGTGACTTAGCAGCAGCAGCAGCAGAGCCGAGAGTGGAAACTCTGTGCTGTAGGGTTTTGCTGCTGGCAGGCAGGCCTAAGGGGAGCAATAGTAAAACAATGGCTTACTTTTGTAAAGCATTCTGCCTTTCACTTTTACATATAAGTCTCATTTGACCCTCTTTGTAGCCTTTTCAGTTAGAGAGGGCTCGTTACTTGCCTCATTTTATAGGAGAATTAATATGCCAATTAATAAATGTAAAAGGAAAAATGAAATTAGCAAATTATGATGTGGCAGCTGACAAAGTGACAGCTGTTCCAGGCAATTCTAAACTAGTGGGTGAAATTCTGATGAGAAACGGTAACTATAGAATCTCAAAGAATCTCTGCATAAAGCTCGTACTAATTAAAAAGAGAGCAATAGTAATTTCACAGTGGAGAAATCTGACGGATACCACTTTAACCAAGTGATAAAAATGAACACTACAGAGACGACAAAATGGCGGAGGAGTAGCTGGACATGGAGTACTTCTCTCTTCATGGATGGATCAGGGATATAGCTTCAGATGCAGGGATCTCACAGAGCACCAGCTGAGGGCTGGCAGGAGTGCCTGATCACCGGAAAGGAATATGGATCCACACAAAACTCAGTAAGAGGAAGGAAGGAAGAAAGGGAAAATTAGGAGAGTGAGTAGGACTGGATCTGCACTCAGGGGGAGAAGGAACTGAAGCAGGGGTGAGATTCCCACACTGGAGCAATAGTTTGGGACAGAGAGGAGGCATTTGAGGCTGTTGGAGAGTGAATCAATTGATCTGTGACATTCTGAATGGAGCAGAGAACCACAGCCCTACCTGTCCAGGACAAGGTCCCTCCGTACGTGCAGTCGCTGGGAGCTGGACCGTTGGGATTAAAGAGCAATCCTAAAGTGAGGGCTGCTGGTGACTGCTGGAGATGGCCTGAGGGGATGTGAAGGAGGCGATCACCGTGGGAGTGCCCTTGAAGGAAAGCTGGGCAGCCATGGAGGCAGGGCCATACTGCTGAATCATGCGCAGGGGGTGGGGCCACCACTGTAGCCTCTCTCTCTCCCCACAGGCCAGAGCCAGCAGCTGACCAGTAGAGAAAGACCCCAGAGATGGTGGTCCTTGGTGGGCCTGATGCACCAGTTGAGCTCAATTCAGTCAATTCAGTCACTCAGTCGTGTCCAACTCTTTGCGACCCCATAAATCGCAGCACGCCAGGCCTCACTGTCCGTCACCAACTCCCGGAGTTCACTCAGACTCACGTCCATCGAGTCAGTGATGCCATCCAGCCATCTCATCCTCTGTCTTCCCCTTCTCCTCTTGCCCCCAATCCCTCCCAGCATCAGAGTTTTTTCCAATGAGTCAACTCTTCTCGTGAGGTGGCCAAAGTACTGGAGTTTCAGCTTTAGCATCATTCCTTCCAAAGAAATCCCACGGCTAATCTCCTTCAGAATGGACTGGTTGGATCTCCTTGCAGTCCAAGGGACTCTCAAGAGTCTTCTCCAACACCACAGTTCTAAAGCATCAATTCTTCATCACTCAGCTTTCTTCACAGTCCAACTCTCACATCCATACATGACCACTGGAAAAACCATAGCCTTGACTAGACGAACTTTTGTTGGCAAAGTAATGTCTCTGCTTTTGAATATGCTATCTAGGTTGGTCATAACTTTCCTTCCAAGGAGTAAGCATCTTTTAATTTCATGGCTGCAGTCACCATCTGCAGTGATTTTGGAGCCCCCCAAAATAAAGTCTGACACTGTTTCCACTGTTTCCCCATCTATTTGCCATGAAGTGATGGGACCAGATGCCATGATCTTAGTTTTCTGAATGTTGAGCTTTAAGCCAACTCTTTCACTCTCCTCTTTGACTTTCATCAAGAGGCTTTTTAGTTCCTCTTCACTTTCTGCCATAAGGGTGGTGTCATCTGCATATCTGAGGTTATTGAGATTTTTCCCGGCAATCTTGATTCCAGCTTGTACTTCTTCCAGCCCAGCATTTCTCATGATGTACTCTGCATAGAAGTTAAATAAGCAGGTGACAATATACAGCCTTGACGAACTCCTTTTCCTATTTGGAACCAGTCTGTTGTTCCATGTCCAGTTTTAACTGTTGCTTCCTGACCTGCATATAGGTTTCTCAAGAGGCAGGTCAGGTGGTCTGGTAGTCCCATCTCTTGAAGACTTTTCCACAGTTTATTGGGATCCACACAGTCAAAGGCTTTGGCATAGTCAATAAAGCAGAAATAGATGTTTTTCTGGAACTCTCTTGCTTTTTCGATGATCCAGCGGATGTTGGCAATTTGATCTCTGGTTCCTCTGCCTTTTCTAAAACCAGCTTGAACATCTGGAAGTCCACGGTTCACGTATTGCTGAAGCCTGGCTTGGAGAATTTTGACCATTACTTTACTAGCGTGTGAGATGAGTGCAATTGTGAGGTAGTTTGAGCATTCCTTGGCATTGCCTTTCTTTGGGATTGGAATGAAAACTGACCTTTTCCAGTCCTGTGGCCACTGCGGAGTTCTCGAAATTTGCTGGCATATATTTCACAGCATCATCTTTCAGGATTTGAAATAGCTCCACTGGAATTCCATCACCTCCACTAGCTTTGTTCATAGTGATGCTTTCTAAGGCCCACTTGACTTCACATTCCAGGATGTCTGGCTCTAGGTGAGTGATCATACCATCGTGATTATCTTGGTCATGAAGATCTTTTTTGTACAGTTCTTCTATGTATTCCTGCCACCTCTTCTTAATATCTGCTGCTTCTGTTAGGTCCATACAATTTCTGTCCTTTATCAAGCCCATCTTTGCACCAGCAACAGAGAAAGATCACAGCCAGGAGGGCCCTTTGAGCACCTGCTTCACCAAGCAACAATGAAGGACCAGCTAGGGAAGTCCTTTGAATGCCAGCTTCCAGAGGCTAGAAAAAGACTCTATGTTCGTGCTAAGTTGCTTCAGTTATGTCCAACTCTGTGCGACCCTGTGAACGGCAACCTGCCAACCTCCTCTGTCCATGGGATTCTCCAAGCAAAAATATTGGAATGGGTTCCCATGCCCTCCCCCAGGGGGCTCTTCCCAGCCCAAGAAACAAACCCGTGTCTCTTATGTCTCCTGCATTAGCAGGTGGGTTCTTTATCACTAGCACCACCTGGGAAGCCCCTGAAAAAGAGTCTAATAGCACTTTATCACCTATGCCCATGGCCACCGGGTTCCCTACACTTTTGACCCCACCAGGTTCCCTACACTCTGAGCAGCCATGCCTCCTCCATGCCCAGTCCTCACTGGTGCAGAGCTGCCAGAGGCTAGAAAGAAAAAGGCTTAATAGTGCCGTATCTCCTCCTCCTGTGGCCACCACCTCCCCCATGCATGGTGCTGCCAGGGTCCCCACAATTCAAGCAGCGGTGACACCTCCACTCTTGGTCCTCACTGGGCAGACCCAAGTCCTCCAGGGCAGCCTCAGGAGTGAACTCCCGTGGATAACCTGCATGGAGTGCTGGGGATGAAACCACAATTGACTTCCAGGGGCAGAATGGCTAAGGAAGAGGACTGGAAATCTTTCCACCAGCTGTACAAGCTGCAGATTAAATCCACACAACCAACTAGGTACTCTGTGCCTATGAAATATATAAAAGGACAATGAGTGTTCACATAAAAGCAAAAAACCCTAGCTCTGGCAACAGTGGAGGTAAGTATACACAGGAGTAGAGGCAGATAGGTCCAAAGAACAGTCCAGTATAGGAGGGTTTCCTAGGAGGTGGAGGTAGAATTACTACTCTCTATGTACAATTTTTTTTCCTTTTTTCCCCCTTTCCCCTCTTTTTCCCTTCCCCCCCCTTTTCCCCTTTTTTATCCTTTTAATCTTTTCCCCCTTTTTTCTTTTTCATATATTTCTCATTTTCTTCCTTTTTTTTTCACTCTCTTTTTTCTCTCTTCCTTTTGTAAATGTGTGAGTTTCTTTGGGAGCTCTTAGCAACTGAGTGTTGTTTTCACCATTAGTCTTGAGGTTTTATTTTCTGTGCTGTGATGCCTGTGAAGTCTTGGTGCTACAGTAAGGGAAGGAACCAATAGCAGACTATTGGAGGCAGAAAAATGGATAAGTGATCTGGAAGACAGAATGGTGGAAAGAACTGAAGCAGAGCAGAATAAAGAAAAAAAAAATAGAAAGAAATGAGGACAGTCTCAGAGACCTCTGGAACAACATTAAGCACACTAACATATGAATTATAAGGATCCTAGAAGAAGAGGAGGGAAAAAGGCATGAGAAAATATTTGAGGAGATAATAGTCAAAAACTTCCCTAACTTGGGAACGGAAATAACCATCCAAATCCAGGAAGCCCACAGTCCAATACAGAATAAACCCAAGGAGAAATACACCAAGACACATATTAATCAAGTGAATGAAAGTTAAACAGAAATAACAAATATTAAAAGCAGCAAGGGAAAAGCAGCAAATAACACACAAGGGGATTCCCATAAGGCTAACAGCTAATCTTTCAACAGAAACTCTGGCCAGAAGGGAGTGACGAGGTATACTTAAAGTGATGAAAGAAACAAAATTACAACAAAGATTGCTCTATCTAGTAAGGATCTCATTCAGATTCAAAGGAGAACTCAAAAGCTTTACGGATCAGCAAAAAAAAAAAAAAAAGATAAGAGAATTCAGCGTCACCAAACCAGCTTCACAACAAATGCTAAAGAAACTTCTCTAGGTTGGAAACACAAGAGAAAGAAAAGGCCTACAAAAACAAACCCAAAAGAATAAAGTAAATAGTAATAGGATCATTAGTTAATTACTGTTAGTCGCTCAGTCGTGTCCAACTCTTTGTGACCCCATGAACTGTAGCCCACCAGACTCCTCTGTCCATGGAATTCCCCAGGCAAGAATATTGGAGTGGATAGCCATTTCCTTCTCCAGGCGATCTTCCTGACCCAGGGATTGAATCTAGGTCTCCTGAATTGCAGGCAGATTCTTTACTGTCTGAGCCACCAGAGAAGCCCCATACGTAGCATATATATCAATAATTATGTTAAGTGTAAATTGACTAAATGCTCCAATTAAAAGATACAATGGATACAAAAACAAGACCCTTCTATATACTGTCTACAAGAGACCCACCTCAGACCTAGGGACACACAAAGTGAGGGGCTGGAAAAAGATATTCCATGCAAATGGAAATCAAAAGAAAGCAGGAGTAGCAATAGTCGTATCAGATAAAATAGACTTTAAAATAAAGACTGTTATAAGAGACAAGGAAGGACACTACATGATGATCCAGGAATCAATCCAAGAAGAAGATATAAAGTTATAAATATATATGCATCCAACATAGGAGCACCTCAATACTAAGGCAAATGCTAACAACAGGGAGATCCAACCAGTCCATTCTAAAGGAGATCAGCCCTGGGATTTCTTTGGAGGGAATGATGCTAAAGCTGAAGCTCCAGTACTTTGGCCACCTCATGCGAAGAGGTGAAAAGACTCTTTGGAAAAGACTCTGATGCTGGGAGGGATTGGGGGCAGGAGGAGAAGGGGACGACAGAGGATGAGATGGCTGGATGGCATCACTGACTTGATGGACGTGAGTCTGAGTGAACTCCGGGAGTTGGTGATGGACAGGGAGGCCTGGTGTGCTGCGATTCATGGGGTCGCGAAGAGTAGGACACGACTGAGCGACTGAACTGAACTGAACTGATTAAAGGGGAAATTGACAGTAACACAATAATAGTGCAGGACTTTAATACCCCATTAATACCAATAGACAGAGATCTACCAGACAGAAAATTAAAAAGAAAATACAAGCCTTAAATGATACATTATATCAGTTGGACCTAACTGATATTTATAGGGCTTTTATCCAAAAACAGCAGCTTTCACTTTTTCTCAAGTGCACATGGAACTTTCTCCAGGATAGATCACATTTTGGGTCACAGATCAAGCCTTGGTAAATTTTTAAAAATTGAAATCATTTCAAGCATCTTTTCCAACCACAACACTATAAGACTAGATATCAGCTACAGGAAAAAACACTACCAAGAACACAAACACGTGGAGGCTGAACAATACACTTCTGAATAACCAACATATTACTGAAGAAGTCAAGAAAGAAGTC